>NC_081424.1:29847293-30181951 GCF_949786415.1 Peromyscus eremicus | reverse complement strand
TTATAGATGTCTTTGTCTGCTTTTGCACTTTACTTTTTTTTTTTTTTTTTTTTTCCTTTTTCTTTCCGAGGAGGCGATTCGCAGAGCAGCGAATCCACCACCATGTGCTGGTGAAATGTGTGCATTCAGCCATTAAAGAGTGGGCCCTGGTCTCCCACCATTGCTACCCGGTGGGGGTGGGGGTGGGGGTGGGGGGTGGGGGGTGGGAGGGAGGGGGGCTAAAGACATGCCACAGGTCAAGGAAAATAAGAAATAAAGTTCTAAGCTCGTACGGAGTTTAATTTGCCCTTTTCGAGAGTGGAAGAATGCATAATAAAGTCTGAAACTTGCGCGTTCTTTTCCGCATCCTAAATGGGGTTTGTACTGACAGCTTCAGCGGGTTAGGCCTCCGCTCTAAAGGATGCTGGGAGTTCTACCTCAACTTAGAAATCCCTGGTAAAGTGCCTAGGCAATAAGACGGGACCGCCCGCTCGATGTACTCAGTCAAGATGGCTGAGCTTTCCTAAATAGCGAACCCAGCCTTTGTCAGCGCGTCAAATCTGGATCAAGCTAGTATTGTATTTCGATATTGACAGCCTTCTGCTTGCGGACTGCCAACTGGCTTTTGGGGGGGAGCTTACGCTTCCCCTTTTCTACTAGGTTCGGGGACAGACAAAACAATTCGAAGTCATTAAAGTTGCGATAAATAACGTTGATGCCAAGAGGAGAGTTTGCTGGGAAGGGAACGAGGGGGAGAGAAAAAAGCAGTAACGTGTGGTTTCTGAGATGGTGAAGCCAGGCTATCACTTCTCCCAGGGGAAAAAAGGGAAAGCTATGGGGAAGTAAAGGAAAGCTCCGCCCCCAGCGTCTACCGTTTGTTTTGCATCTCATGAAGGGTACAGGGCCCTTTCTCTGCTATTGTTGCCTGAGGCCTAGAATTTAAATATATCACAGATGGAAATTCCATATTAAATAGCCTCCCCCTAAAATGTAAGTAAGATTATTCTTGATTGAATTTTTTTTTTCACTTAAGGAATGTTCCTTGAACTAGTTTCGGAAAATAAACTCTTCAATTCTTTCCTCAGGCCCGTGAAATTGGCCCAGAGAATCAGACCACACCACCAATTTCTTCTGTTACTGTAGAGACCGGCGCTCCAAACCCCAAACCGAGGTACATGGCTTGACATGTGCTTTGGGACACAGGTGCTGACTAACCCTGCCGAGTTTCCACGAGTTAGTAAAACAAGCTTCATGTGTTGCCATGGTTCAGGGGTGTGCACCAGGGGAAAGGTCTGGTTAGTGAGAGCTGCTGATAATCTCAGGCCACCACCTGAGTTTACTCATTGCATCCTACCAGCTTCAAGGCTGTGCCAGGAAGGCTTCCTTAGCACACAGGAATTTCAACTTCCGTCCTTTTCTCCCCAACTCTTGAATAACAAAAAGTGAACCGGCCAAAGGCGGACTACCAGAGAAAAAAAGAAAGAAAGGCCATGAGCTGTGTGTTGACCTTGCCCCCAAGAAAATCAAAATTAATCTCAAATTCCTCTTTCTAAAACTCCATCCATCTTAAAATCATTCTCCAGATAATTTTAGGTGATATTTCTATTTCTAGTGTGTGTGTGTGTGTGTGTGTGTGTGTGTGTGTGTGTGTGTGTTTTCATAGACATTAATTCAATTGTCCTTTTTTTAAAAAATTAGATTTCTGGGTTTGTTTTAGTTTGGTTTTGGTTTAAAGTCTTATACGGCAACCCAGGCCGGCCTTAGATTCACAGCAGCCCCTTACCTCAGCTTCCTAAGGGCTGGGATAGTAGGTGTTTGTTGACATGCTCACCAACCTTCCTGCAAGGTGTCTGAGATGAAAATACCACCAAAAGTAACATAATGTGCAACTATGTTAAGTAGTAAACATTCATGGTAGCATGAATAATTGAGGAGGGCCTTTAGCAGTAGGGAAAGATGTACGTCCAGGATGTATGATAACCCATTATCCTGGAAGGAGTCTATGAAGGACAACCAATTAGAGAAGGCCTATTAAAGCCAAGGGTTTAGAGAGCATGCCTTGCATGGAAACCTGCCCTGGTGAGGGTTGGCCAACAGAAATGGGGACCGCTTGAAGTTCGATACAATACATTGTATCTCTGCTCCAGAGGTCACTGTGGAAACTTTGTCTCAAGTTGTTATGGCCCAACATAGCGGAGATACTGAAGATATTGAAGATCTGTGAGAATAAAGACTTAAAAAACTGCTGCCCTCCCTGCCCCTGCTCCCACAAAAAAATCCTGAAAGGACACAATCACAGACAAGCAGAAATGCCATTAGAATCTAGATGTCAATTTTATTCTTCATATAAATTAGTACTGTCATCTGTACATTGGACCACTTTTACCCCAGGAAAGTAATATACTAACAGAAGCTTCTATGCCCTGTCTTCAACCTTCCACCAATCATTTGCTGGATAATTGGAGAATACTTTATGCTTTCTGGCCAGCATTGTTTAATCTCCTCCTGCTCTACCTCTTACTTACCCGACCCCGCCTCATCCCAGAACACGTAAATGCCAAACTCATTTTTCAGACCACTCTCCTGACGTCCCAAACAAGGGGATAACCTCCGTTTCTTATTTTTCTATGCTTTTAATATCAAATGTCCACCCATACCACCCCAAATGTCCATACCTAGATATGCTGAAGCCAAAGTAATTTTATGTGGAAAATATTTTAAACAAATGATGACACTCACTCTTCAGAGACATTTTGAGCCTTCTCAACAGCTCCCCATTGGTGGTCATTCAAACGCCTCCGACTTTACATCCTATCCTGTAACTGCCACTGCATGAACTTCAAGTTAATAACTTCACTCCCTGTCCCCAACACTAAGCATGTCCTCCATTTTAGGACACAGGCCTGTGATGAATGGCCTCCTCCCTGAGCCAGTGCCCCCTACCCCACCCTCAGTTTAAAGATGCCCAAGAATGAAGTCCAGTAGGTTCGTGTTCTCTCCCACTAGTGCCTCCGACACTGGGAACCACTGAGCAGGCCCATCCACATTTGGGGGTTTCCCTTCTCTCTTTAGTTTGACAGTGAAAACAGACTAACTGATTTCTGAGCCTCTTTAAAAACCCACATCCCTCGGCCCCTCCCATGTCACAGGCACATGTCACTTTGTAGCACAAATGATATAGAACCCAGAAAGTAATTGAAGTCAGGAGTGAGACTTCATCCACCATCCAGGTACCAGAATGTTGTCAATGGAGAGACTCATTCCTGGGCTTAAGCCCTCGCTAATGAGATAAAGGTCATGGATTCCATTTCCCTAAGGCCGGTTAGATTTGATCGGCTTTGTAGTCACAAACTGCTTTTCCTAACGCAGGACCTCACATTGCCATGTGTGATTGGTCATCAGTCTTGTGGTAAAGTCGGCTATTTCTAGAAAAATTATCAAGTGAACAATGCTAAAAATTGTGTTTTTTACTGAATTGTCTTGCTTTTAAATATGCATTGAGTGATCGGGTGATTGTTGTGGGTTTCTTCCCCTCCCCCCAGGTAATTGTGTATGTATTCCATGTTATTCCAAGGGTGTAAACTTTGGTTTCACCCAGATCCTTACTATTGATACTTATAAGAGCTCAGTTTGATCTTCCTCTAAACTAGGACTTCTTACATTTTTTTTTTCTACTTGCAACCCATTTTTTGCTCCAAAATTATTTTATAGGACCTTGGATCTATGAGTATATAAAATAGGTACACAAATCAAGCATTTATTTATAAAAAATTATAAAGAATTTTGTTTTAAAACAATTCTTTGATATTACAACCATACCATTTAGACAGATGAAAGCAAATTTGCATACTAATGCAAGGAATGTGCTTGTTTATCAGTACATCAAGAATTAAATCTCATCTGAATATTTAATATTGCAGGATGTAGAGCATCTTCATGATATTCCAGAGTTTATTGACATTTAAATTTTATAATCATTAATGCTGAGAATGCCGTTCACATAAATATGTACTATAAAATGGCAGAAATATGTTTAGGGCCATTTCAGAGATTCTTGAAGATTTTGTTCTAATTCCAAGTCAAAATGTATTTGACTTCTTTTTTATGAAACTTAAGTAATGCAAGTAGTAACTTTTAAAATCAAACATTTTAACAAAATATAATCCAAAGGTATACTAATTTGATACTTATGTGATGATACTGAGGGATGATAGGAAAATATTAAAAGTCTTTGTTCCCTCTCTCTCTCTCTCTCTTTCTCTCTCTCTCTCTCTCTTCAGTTTTTTGAGACAGGGTTTTTCTGCGTAGCCCTGGCTGTCCTGGAACTCACTCTGTAGAACAGGCTGGCTTTGAACTCACAGAGATCAGCCCACCTCTGTCTCCCAAGTGCTAGGATTAAAGGCGTGTGCCACCACCCATCGCTGCTGCCACCTCACCTCTGCTGCCACTGCCACCACCACCTGGCAAGTCTTTGTTTTCTATAATTATACATTTATGCTTATTTAAGTGCAAAAAGTTTGGTATATACAATCAAAACACTGTAGGTCATAGCATACAACAGTCTCAAATCTAAGCCTTGGTGTTTCAGGTGATCTTTTCTGGCATTCCAGGATGTAGCTGGGAACTCATTGCAAATGTGCACATGCTGTATGTTCAGAACCAAGGCTGCAGTGAAGTCATGATACAACCCTGGCAAACACTTCCAGATACGGCTTAGATGTATGTGCTGCATGTTTGATTTTGAATTAATCTCTGATTGTTGCATGATCAAGAATCTTGTGCTGAGCCAGGCTGTGGTAGCACATGCCTTTAATCCCAGCACTCGGGAGGCAGAGGCAGGCAGATCTCTGTGAGTTCCAGGCCAGCCTGGTCTACAGAGTGAGTTCCAGGAAAGGCGCAAAGCTACACAGAGAAACCCTGTCTTGAAAAACAGCAACAATAAAAAGAACCGTGTGCTGTTACCAATTGTTTTGTGTATATGACTTGCACATTCAGTTATGTAACCCAAAATGGAGTTGTGATCCATAGCTTGAGAAAATGAGTTCTACACAACACTGAAAAGTTCGTCCAAGTACTTTAACTCCAATCCTGATTCTTGTTCTTGTGACACATCTGCATATGTTACTAGCACGAAGCTGTGATCATGAAATACAATTGAAATTCTGAGAACATGCTGGATGTCCCAGCACTTGAGTCACACTGAAGCATGGGGATCAAGAGATCATTCAAGACCCATCTGGACTACATAAGAGACTGTCTGAAAGCTAACAAAGCCAAATTCAAGCATCTTAGTGGTAGAGCTCTTTCACCTGCCTCACAAAAGAGCCATCCGATCACCAGCACTGCTAAAAATAAAAACACTAAATAAATAAAGAAGAAAAGAAAATTTAAAAGGAAAACCTTAATCTGAACACCTCAGAACTAAGCAATATTAATGAGAACAAACCAGATTTCAGAATATATTGGCAGCTGCTGTCTCCTGTTATTCCCTTAGCAATTCACTCTAGACCCCACTTTGCTTTTACCCTGGTTTCCTGGCCACAGGTGATTGGACTAGGAGTTAACAATTCATCTACGAAGTGAATGGAAAGGGCAGCCTAGGAGAGAGTGCTTGCCCTTGCCAATGGCCAGTCACACTTAGCCATATGGACAAAAGCTACCAGAGATGAAAGAAGCTGATAGGCATTGCAAATGGTAGATCATTCATAGTCAGGAAGATAAGAAAGACACCAGCCATTATGGCATGTGTCTGTAATCCTGATGCACCGAGGAAATGCAGGCAGGAAAACCACAGTCTGAGGCCATAAGCAGAGCAACGGAACAGAATCCTGTCTCAAACATGCAGTTTGGACCATCTACTGTACCTCTTTCTCTCCCTTTCCATATTTGTAAATTGAAATAGTTAACAATACCTAGCCCAGAAGGGTGTTATAAGGATTTTATGGATGAATGCTAGAAAAAGTCCTCAGTGTTTAGTTGTAACGAATAAATGGTAGAGACTTGCCCATGTTTATTGTATTTATCAGCTATTAGGAAATGATGATTGTATATATTTACAGAAGCTATGCTTTGAATATGAAATGTCTTCAGAAGGCTTGTGTTTTGAAGGCTTGGTCTCCAGTGCAATGTGCAGAGGAAGGGACTTGGGGAAGTGCCTGGATCAGGGGACTTCTGTTTGACCTGATCAATGATTTAATCCTTCAATGGATTCATAGTTGAATGGACTATGTGGAAGTGAAGGAAACTGGAATGAAGTCTTGACTAGCATAAGCAAGTTAGTAGGGTATATCTTCAAAGGGCATATCTTATACCTGGCTTTTCCCCTCTGTGTCTCTATGTCCTGCCTACACTGAAAGGACCAGCCTCTCCTGCCACCAGGGAATTCTACCTCATCTCAGGCCCAGAGCAATAAAGTCAGCCCCTAAGGGGAAAAAAAAGCTGAACCCTCAGAAACTGTGAGCCAGAATAAATATTCCTCTTCTAAGTTGTTTTCTCAGGTGTTTTTGTTACAAATAAAAAGCGAACACAATGAGTTACAAAGTTATTCTAATATGTTTATCAATGGGGGGATGATTGAGTCAAACTAATTAACTTATCCATCACTTCAGATACTTTAGTCTCGCTTTCCTCTTAACTGAAACATTGTATCCATTGGCCCAATCTCCACATTCTCTTGTACCCCAGCCTCTAAGACTCACCATTCTACTTACCCTGCATCTGTGTCAGGGTTCTGTTAAAAGAACATTTGAGGTTTATCTTTCTGTGAGTGGATTTAACTTCATGATCATGCTGTTGTCTTACATGAAACAAGTCCCCAGCTTCTAAGGCTGAATAGCATTCCACTATGCATATGTGTCCCATTTTCTTTAGATGTTTATTGGTGGGTGGATACAAGTTGAATTTACTAGTCAACTATTACAAATAGTGCTACAATAACCACAGGAGTGAATGCAATAACCTTTGCATTCTGTCTTCAGATTCTTTGGGTAAATACTGAGATGTAGCATGGGTAGAACAGTAATGAGTAATAATTATATTTTCAGTATTTTTTAGCACCTCCATGCTGTTTTCTGTAATGACATTACAAGGTGACATGCCCCTGGTATGCAAAGATATGCTCCATGTCCTGGCCCACACTTCTCTTTCACTTTTTGATAATGGTCTTCCTAACTTGAGTGTGATCGGTAACAGCTAATTTCGTCTCCCAAATGATTAATGGTGTTGAATATTTGTTTTGTATCTGTTGACTGTATGTCTTTGTTAGAGAAGTTCTTGTTGAGGTCTTCTGTCAGTCTGTCTGTTTGTTCCTGTGGTGTTCCTATCATTCAGAAGTGAGAGCCCAGGCACCATGAGCCAAGACAAAGTCTTCACAACTATTCATGATTGTGCAATAAACATTGATTAAGCAATTGAAAGAAATACTGTGATACACATTATTATACCACCCTCTTGCTTGTTCCTTTCTCACTGGTCACTGGGCCATAAGTATCAGGCTGTAGGAGTATTCGTGGGCAAGTGGGTCCTGAAAGTTTCTAAAAATACATAAACAGAGTGATCATGGAATCCATAGGCCCCATTTCAAAGGAGCTTGCTGTTCAGAATACATTATCTTTATTTAGCATTTATATTACACTTTACACTCCCCAGGCCTGTTCAAATTTTTAACTAAATATTTGTTTAAAGCATTCCCACACTATCTTTCTTAAGAGAGATAACTGAGGCACGGTTCCAGTTGCTAATACCTATATTTGGTATTATAAAATGCCGGCTTTATCATATAAATACAGTACATCTCTCTTTCTTTCTCTCTCTCCCTCTCTCTCTCTCTCTCTCTCTCTCTCTCTCTCTCTCTCTCTCTCTCTCCCTGTGTGCGTGTGTGTATGTGTGTGTGTGTGTGTGTGTGTGTGTGTGTGTGTGTATAACATTATATTGTATAGAAGGCTCTGAATGGGATGTCACTGTAAGAGAAGTAGCAATCTGTTCCTTTACATTATACTGTGTCTTACACTTGGTTCTATTTCAGAAGTAGGAAACAATAGGAGAGTTTTAAGCTGAAGGTTTTTCAATGGGCTTAACATTTTCACAGAATGTAATTTTGAAATTTCTTATTATGCTATTTCACCATAGTTCAGTAATTTCTCAATGTTTGCCTATGACAAACTGTTCAGCAAAGTAGCTCTTGGGGCTTGGGGGATGGTTCCATGGGTGAAGCTTGAGGACTTGAACTTGAACCCCAGAAACCATGTAAAAAGCTAGGTATGGTGGTGGATGCTTGCAAGCCCAGCACTGGGGAGGCAGAGACAAGCAGGTCTCAGGGGCTTGCTAGCCAGCCAGCCTAGACTGATTGTCAAGCACCAGGTGAGAGACACCCTGTCATGACAGCAGGAAAGGTCAAGGTGGATAGCACCTAGGGGACAAAGGAGGCAGAGCTTCTCCTCTGGTCTTCACACACATATACTCCCACACAAATGACTATACATATCTCAAACCCTCCCACACACACACAAGGTAGGTCTTTCTAATGTTTTTATACATAGGGATGGGGGAGTTAACTGGATGTAAGCCCCTGGAATTTGTTAACAGTAAAAATTAAAAGGGATAAAACTCAGCATTCCACTGATGAAATCATCAAAGATTGGTGTAGTGTAAGGGTCTATAAATACACTCAGGTCATTTGGGAAATGCCCAAGCCCAATCATAGACAACTCTAGAGTTTCAGGAAGTGGACACACACTGCTCTGAAAGAGATACTGGCTTTTGGTCACTGTCCTTACAGATTGAAATGTTACTAATGCAGAGGAGTGGTCAGCAAAGCTGGAAGACTTACCCATTTAGCCCTGGGTGTTGACTCCCCTTTCCTCAGGGTTTATGGCTCCAAATCAGCCTTCATCTGAGAATCTCCTCATTCATTATGTTCTCTCTCTCTCTCTCTCTCTCTCTCTCTCTCTCTCTCTCTCTCTCTGTCACACACACACACACACACACACACACACACACATACACACACACACATACACACACACATCAAATACCTCTAACTTTTCTCTTTAACTTCTAAACTTTCTCTTATTTCCAGAGAAACAATATCCTTATTTCTTACCCATGCCATGCCTTTAAATGTGTTCTTGTTTACATCCTCTGCGCTGAGTAGTTTTATGTCAACTTGATACAAGCATCATTTTGGAAGGGGGAACCTCAATTAAGAAAATGTCCCCAACAGATTGGCCTGTGGGCCAGACTGTGGTGCATTTCCTTTATTGATGAATATTGGAGGGCCCAGCTCACTGTGGGTGTTGCTACCCCTGGGCTAGAGGGCTGATGTACTATAAGAAAGCAGGCTGAGCAAGCCATGAGAAGCAGGCCAGTAAGCAGCATTCCTCCATGGTCTCTGCAATAGCTCCTGCCTCCAGGTTCCTGCCTTGAGCTCCTGTCCTGACTTCCTTCATTAATAGGTTGTTACCTCAGAGTTATAAGGTGAAATACACACTTTTCTCACCAAGTTGCTTTTGGTTATGGTGTTTATCACTCTAAGACACCCTCTCCTTAACCTGTGAATTTACATCATCCTCTCTAGAGCTTTCTTCATAGCCTAAAGCCATTTTCTCTTCTTTCCTCATTTCTACATCCCTTCAAACTCTGAACCATAATCTCTCCCTTTTCTTTGCTTCCAACATTCTTTTTTTTTTTTTTTTTTTTTTTTTTTTTTAGGTTTAGTTATTCTACTGCTTTGCCTGCATGTGTATATGTGCACCGTGTGCATGCCCAGTGCCATCAGAGGTCAAAAGAGGGCAACCCCAGGAGCTGGAGTTACAGGTGACTAGCAGCCACGCCACGAGGTTGCTTATTCTCTACAGGAGCAACAAGTGCTCTGAAAACCTGAGCCATCTCTCCCGCTTCCCAGTATTTATTTATTTGTTTGTCATTAGTGTGTGTCCATATAGGTCAGAAGACAACTTTGTGGAGTTGCCTTTCTTAGTCCAGCTTTATGTGGGTTCAGGGGATTGAACCCTGGTCTCCAAGCTTTTGTGGCAGGCACCTTTACCCACTGAGCCATCTTGCTGCCCCACCTGCCACATTCTTGAGCAAGTGGTTCACACTTACTTTCTTCATTTCCCTACTTCTTAGTCATTTTTCAAACTGTGGACATTTCTGTGTGTGCTTCCCTCTGTGGAAAGTCCCCAGCAACATCCTACATATCAAATCTACAGGCCACAGTCTTCTTCCTACTTAAGATTTTGGAATCGTTTGGCAGTGCTGACTAATCCGTTTTGTACCTGTTTTTTTTTTGTTTTTGTTTTTTTTTCATCCAGCATCTCTGCCAATTTGCTGTTCGACTGTTCCCTGGTGCCTCAGGCCCCGCCCCTTCTCATCTGCATTTGGTGTTAAAAACAGCATTCTGACTGGATTGAGGATTTCCGCAAGGAGTTGTGAGGCTTTATTTCTGAGCATGTCTGTGAGGGTTTTCAGAGGAGAGGCATCATGAGTTGGAGGACTCACAAGTTATCTACATCTGGCAACCCTAGTGCAATATTGTAAACGACCATCGACCATCTGGGAACCTGGATAGAACAGAAAGATTATTCTCTAGCTCTCTCTTTGAGATGGGATGCATGATTCTTCTCTGGCTCTTAGACAATAGAATTACAGGATTTTTGATCTTTGCACTCCAGAACTTACACCATCACCATTCCACACCCTCCTTTTAGTCTTTGGGCCTCAGGCCAAGTTATACCACTGACCTCCCTAGCACTAAGGTCTTTTTCTCATACTGAGCCACATAGCATTGGCCTTTTAGGAAACTTCTTCATAGTCATGTGAGCTCATTTTCTAATAAACCTCCCTTGTCTATCTACCTATCCATCCATCCTCTATATATTAGCTATTTCTCCTTCCTATTGGTGCTGTCTCTCTGAAGAACTCATACAATGTGCTTCTGAAACCAAGTTCTGACCTTGTATAATTACTCTGTAGTAATTCATATCGATTGACAACCAGACAGAGTTTAAATTCACCTTGGAACTAAATCTCTGGGTATTTCCCTGAGAAAGTTTGTAGTTCTGGTTAATTAAGGGAGGATGAGTCACTTTAAATGTGGGCGGCATCATTGTATGAGGTAGTGCCCTGGACTGTATCAAAAGGAGAAATTGAGCTAGATCCCAGCATTCCTTGTTCTCTGCTTCCTGGTTATAGATTCAATGTGACCAGCTGCCTCATATTCCTGTCACCATGACACTTCTGCCAGGATGGACTGCATTTCCTCAAACTTTGAGCCAAAATAAACCTATCTTTCCTTTTAAAATTTATTTATTTTGTTTATTATTGTGGGTACATATGACGGGTGGCGGTGTACCATGTTGTGAGTATAGCAGGGGTAGGGGGGTGATCAGAGAAATCGGTTTTCTTTTTCTACTTTCATTCAGGTTTTAGGAATCGAAGTCTGATCGTCGGACTTAGCCTGACAAGGACCTTTATCTACTGAGCTATCCTGCTGCCTCATTCCCTTCTTTATGTTGCTTTATTAAGGTACTTTTGTCACAATGAGAAAAGTAACTAAGACATTGTCTGAGTCAGGGTTTCTGTTGCTCTGAAGGGATACCATGACCACGGCACTCTTATAAAAGAAAAACATTTAATTCGGACTGGCTTACAGTTCAGGGGTTTAGTCCATTGTCATCATAGCAGGAGGCATGGCGGCATGCAGGCAGACATGGTGCTGGAGAAGGAGCTGAGAGTTCTACATCTTGATCAGCAGACAGCATGAACAGAGAGAAAGTAACACTGGGCCTGGCTTGAACATCTGAAACCTCAAAGCCGGCCCCAGTGACACACTCTCTCCAACAAGACCACACCTACTCCTTCAACAAGGCCCTCACCTCCTAATAGTGTCACTCCCTATGGGGGCCATTTTTATTCAAATTACCATATTCCCCCCTGGACTCCCATAGGCTTGTAGCCATATCATAATGCAGAAATGCATTCAGTCCAACTTCAAAAGTCCCCATAGTTTATCAGTCTGAACCCTGTTTAAAAGTCCAAAGTTCCAAGTCTCTTTTGAAGTCACCACTCCTTTTATTCCATTTAGCCTCAGGCTTTTCTTTAATCTCTTTACACTTCCTAGTGCTCCTTTTCTCCTCCAATTGTACATTTTGCATTTTTCCTTGCTCAGTTTGCTCCTTTTCATTGTAGATCTGCATAAGATTGGCCACTAATAGCCACATAGCATAGTCAAAGGCTGTTTTGAAATGGCCTCTCCTAAAGCTGTCAATCCATAATTCTTCAATTTAGCCTCAGCAGATTTTTTTGGACAAGGGCAGAAGGCAGCCACATTCTTCACCAAAATATCACAAGAACAGCCTCTAGGCCACATACTAAAGTTCTTCTCCTCTGAAACCTCTTGAGCCAGGCCCCACAGTTCAAGTTAACCTCAACACCACTGTCTTCCATGCTCCTACTATTATGGCCCATTAAATTCTGCTTAAAGCTTCAGTTGCTTTTCTAATCCAAGGTCCCAAAGTCCAAATTCCTTCAAACAAAAGCATGATCTGGCCTATCATAGCAATATCCCAGTCTCTGGTACCAACTTCTGTCTTAGTTAGGGTTTCTATTGCTGTGAAGAGACACCATGACCACAGCAACTCTTATAAAGGAAAACATTTAACTGGGGCTGGCCTATCATTCAGAGGTTTAGTTCATTATCATCAGGGCAAAAAACATGGTGGCATGTAGGCAGACATGGTGCTGGAGAGTAGCTGAGAGTTTTACATCTTGATTTGTAGGCTGCAAGAAGAAAGAGTGTGCCTGGCTTGAATTTCTGAAACCCCAAAGCCCACCACCACTGACACATTTCCTTCAACAAGGCCACACCTCCTAATAGTGCCACACCTCCCTATGAGCCTATGGGAATCATTTTAATTCAGACCAACACAGATACTGTTCTAAGTGAGCCCTTGTATATTCTCAAGGGCATCTGAGACTGGATTATGCTATCATGACTGCTCTACTGAACTTTGAGTATTAGGTTCCCAGTTTCTAGAAATAAATTTCCAAGGCTCATCTATGTATTTGAAGACAAAAAGATACTGTGTTTGACTAAAAACAATGTTTTAACTTTGGAGTTAGACCTAGATCAGAGTCTCCATTGTAGCTCCTCACGAGATATTAGGTCATAACAATCTATGTAATCTCCCACTTACAATAATCCCCATTTTCTTGGGATATGTTTTTGATTTCATGAGATAATATATGTGAGCTCAACACATGGAACAAACATATAGTTTTTGCTTGTTTTTTTTTTTTTTTTTTTTTGCTCTGCATTCTTTATTCAGTTTACAATGCCACTTAGGCATAGATTTAACAATGACTTCCTCTTCCTGTCTCCCACATCTAGTTGGTCAACAAATCCCATTGATTGTTCCTCTATAATGCCTCTCCGCCCTTCCTCCCCTTTTACTATTTCCTCTGTCACTGCCCTACTTTGTCTCCTGCTGGAATTCTGACCTTTCATGTATAGCTACATTTTTGCTGCAATTACACTCCTCAGCAATGTTACTCATTCACCTGCCTCAGCCCTTACATGAGTTCTACTAACTTTAGAAGAGCTCTGTCTGCCTGCCGTGGTACTCAGTGTACTTCAGACTTAAGCCAGGATACCACAGAACCTTGTTTACACCAAATAAGCCAGAGCTTGGATGCCTATCATTGCTACCTTTTCTCTATTCCCTAAGCTTCAAATGCCCTATCTCAGCCTACCAAAATGTCTAAGACATAGACTGGGATGGTAGCACAATGGTAGAGCATTTGCCTATTTTACATAGATCCCGGGATTTGATCTCTATTATGGCCACAAACAAAAGCGTTTAACTTATTCAATCAAATGTTTGTACCTCATCCATGTTTCATATTTCTAGTAGCCAATTTGGTAACCAAACTTACCTCTGCTAGCTAAAAGTTGAGAACAACCTACCCAAATAGCTATGAACAAATGGTAGTATATGTGTGTGTATGTGTGTTTGTGTGTGTGAAAGAGAGAGATACACACACATAGAATGAGAATGTGTGTGTGTGTGTGTGTGTGTGTGTGTGTGTGTGTGCCATACATACATGTGTAATATATCCTGTCCTTAAAGAGAAAGAGATTTGGGCAGATGCTGCAATGTAGACAATCCTTTAAGACATTACGGTAAGTGAAATAAGCCAAAAAGGAAAGGACAAATAGAGTTTGATTCCACTCAAGTGAAGTACTAGAACTGGAAAATTCCTGGAGACAGGGAACAGAAAGGCATTGCTGGGAGCTATGAGGAGGGAACAATGGGTAAGATTTTCAGCTTTGTAAGATAACGATTTCAATACATCAGTGGTACAGAGCAACGTGAGTGCACTTTCTGTCACTAGGCTGTGCTTTAAAATGGTTCAGATAAAAAAACTTTATGTAGAGTTTTTATCACAGTATAAACAATTTTAAACTGATTTTTAATCACAGAGATTAAGAACCAAGGCTTGTGCCAGGCACTGGGAATACAGAAATAAATAAAATGTCCATAGTCCTAGGAGCACCTGTGATTAGACAAGACTCATGTCCTACTTCTGCCGGGAAAATCTTAGTTGACCACACTGGAAATCTACATCTTTCTTCTGTTCTGTATCTATTTTAGCACTTGTCATATCCTGCTCTGCATTGTATCTGGTCCCTGTAACATTAGTCTCTCTTTGGAGATAATAAAATACCCTAAGGTCAGGAGCTCCATCTTATCTATTCATTTTTTAATCTATCAAAGTACTTAATACAGTTCATTGCACATAATGGGAGCTCAATAAATGCTTGTGGAGTTGAACAGAATGGAGTGGAAGTTAACTCCAGCCATCAGTGATGTTCAGTGCCAGAAATGACACCTTCCTCGGAAAGGGTGTACCAAGGGATGGCACCCTCAAACAAAAAGATCACAGAAAAGCCTTCCTTTAAAAACAGATCTAGGGCTAGGGATGCTGCTCAGGGTAGAATTGCAGCTTAGCATACGTGAGGTGCTTAGTAAGAACCCCCAGAACCACAAACAAAGCAAAACCCACCACAACTCCATCCCTCTGCACTGGGGATCCCTAGGTATTATGAGCTTAATGGATAGGGCCAGATATGAATAGGCCAAATATCATGAGACTGCTAAAATGTCACAACTAAAGCCATGCTTTAAACATGGAGGACTGGGCTTAGGCACATAATACCATGTGTTGGCCTGTAACTTCCTCATCTCTGATAACTTCAATTATAACACATCTGGGTTTCAACAGTGACTGGAGCCTATCTCCTTGAGTGTTGGGAGGTTTTTATTTTTTTTTCTTTTCTTTTCTTTTCTTTTTTTTTTTAATTTCTCTTTTTAACTTCAGGGCCAGAGATGTCCTATGGCCTAGATGAGGGCTAGGCCTCTGGATACTTAATAGTAATGGTTTTGATTCAGTGAAGATTGCTATATGTCAAGATCTATGCCAGGACCTTTACTGTATTCTGCCATGCTTTTTTCTAACAGCTCCAGGAGAGATCAGGGTGCCTTTCTTCTCATGTGCTTACCCTCAATGTCTTTACTTTTCTTTCTTTGTGAGATTAACACTTTCCTTTTAGGAAGCTGTATTTCTCATTCCATGAAGTGTTGGGGTCTGTCCATTCTCGGGATTCTCAACAAAGAACTTTGGTGTGACAAAAAAACGAGACCAAGTAGAGCGATCTGATTCCTAAACCCAGTGACAAGGGCAGATACACGTAGATCACTTCACAATAAACAAACAAACTCCTGAATGCTGTTTGCTCTTGTCTCTAAAACGCCATCGTTCACTGTTCCCTTCAGTTCAGTGGCTTATCAAGTCTTGTTCTAATAAATTCTGCTTTTCTTCTATCTTTGTTCATAATCTAAAAGCCTTTGTTAGTGGTTCTCAATCTGTGGGTCACAACCCCTGTGGGGGGTCTAACAACCTTTTCTCAGAGGTCAAATGTTAGATATCCTGCATATCAGATATTTACATTATGATTCATAACAGTAGCAAAATTATGGTTATGAAGTAGCAACAAAAATAATGTTATGGTTGGGGGTCACCACAACATGAGCAACTGTATTAAAGGGTCACAGCACTAGGAAGGTTGAGAACTACTGGTCTTTGTGATGCAATAGGTTTTTTTTATTCCTATTGCTGTCTGAGCAGGTGTGTAGGCATGTGTTTCTAGCCACACATGTTTATTATTTCATCACTTATATGTACAGAGCTCTGGGTACAGCTCAACTATGTTCTTGCTGAAGATCTTACCAAGGGGCAATCAAGGTCTCCTCTAAGGTTTAGATTCCTGTTCTAAGCTGACCTAATAACTGGTAAAACTCCATATTGAAGTCCCCTTTTCTCTTCTGGTCAAAACCTGGATCTGTCTGCTGTAGTGGGTAGCTGTTTCAGCTTTGACCTGGAAGTGCCACCCCCATTGAGGCTTCAGTAACTGTCACACCTACAAGGCAGAGCCGAGAGAGGACCCCTGAAGACCTGAGATCTGAATGGGCCTGCTCTCTTGGTTCCAGGATGTAGTGGGTAGCCATTCCAGCTTTGATCTGGAAGTTCCAACCCCCGTTGAGACTTCGGCAACTGTCATGCCTACAAGGCGGGGCCAAGGGAGGCGCCTGGAGACCTGAGATCTGGATGGGCTGCACTCGCACTCGGTTCCGGGACCTTGGACGGTGAAGGTGGGCCAAGCAGAGCTCCAGAGAACACTGCTGGACTGCAATACACCTTCCCCAGACCCCGCGACCTACCTATCCCTTAACTTGTAAGTTACGCCATTAAATAAATCTCCTTTTAACTACATGGAGTGGCCTTAATAATTTCACCAATACCAGGATCCTGGACGCTGGAGGTAGACTGAGCAGAGTTCTCCAGAGGACACCGCTGAACTTCACTTCACCTTTCCCAGACCCTGTTACCTATCCCTTCACTTGTAAGTTACCCCACAAAATAAACCTCCCTTTTAACTACATGGAGTTGCCTTAATATTTAAACCAATAGTCTGCTCTTAAGTCTAGAAGATCTCTCCACCCAAGATCTTGCCACCCAACCCTATCTGTAGTTCTTTTGCAACACAGTTTTTTTTTTTTTTTCCCAAGACTCTGTGAGAGATGTCAAGGAATTCAACAAATGTCAAGAATCAATGTACATGAATCACTATGCCAGACGATATGATGAAACCCAAGGTTGGCTTCAAAGAGTCCACTTTGTATCAGAAGACACAGACAAACCCCAAGGGTATGAGTACACATGAGACGCAGTGGAGGTGAACATGGAAGGTAGAGTATCAAATTTTTGTTACAATGAGAGTGAGAAAAATCTAAGAGGAAATGAGGATTTGGCTTTAGAGAAAAGTTGGCAAAATGGCTTCCTGGACCTCTATTCTGAAGGGAATTTCTCCTTGCTTTGACATTACTCTTTATAACTGAACACATAGTAAATTCTCATAATTAAAATATTGTGGTGAGTTACCCCCATATCCTGTTTTCTTGGTTAGTTTAAGGCAGTGGTTCTAAATCTATGTGTCATAACTCCTTTGGGGGTCAAATGACCCTTTCACAGGGGTCACCTAAAACCATTGGAAAACACAGATATTTGTAATACGATTCGTAACGTTAGCAAAATTGCAGTTATGAAGTAGCAATGAAAATAATTTTATGGTTGGGGGGGTCACCAAAACAAGAGGAACTGAATTAAAGGGTTGCAGTATTAGGAAGGCTGAGAACCACTGGTTTAGGGGAATTTACGAACCAAGGAAAAGACATGAAGTTTGGTCATTCTATAGAAAATACTGTTTAATTTAAAAGCACATTTTCCCTGAGGTACAATCTGACTGTTACACCAATTTATTGACTGCTAATTTTCTTAGATGATGTATCTTATTTCTACTTGTAGATTCTGTTCTTTCTCTTGGGCAAAGGTACTACTGGTGGCCAGTTAGGCCAGTAACACAGAGGCTATCAAAGAGCAAAACAAAGCAGAATAGACAATAGCAGTCTACACTCTTTCAATTATAATACATCTATACCAGACACATGAAATTTTAATTGCTAAAATTTTTATATAAAACAGTAAAGCAAATGATGTGATCATAGTACTATTTAAAGTAGTTTCTAAGAGATGTGAGTTTTTAAAAATAATATTGTCAGATATATAGAACCAATACCCTACCTCAAACTCTCCTATTTATTCAATAATTCAGCACATATTTATTAGTCATCCCTATATGTCAGGTATTAGATTATGTTCCAAGAGTAAAGCACTAAATAAGACACATAACTTCACTCTCCTTAGGAAGTAAAGTGTAGTGGCTATCATCTCAAAGTGGGCAATTACAGTATATCACAGAAGCTCCGTGGGAAAATAAAGGAAAATAATTTTGTTTCATTTCAAGAAACCATATGAGGTTTTCTAGATGAGGCATTTAAGTAGAGGTGTGAAAACAGAATGGAAGATATGGGTCATTTTCCTCCAACATCCAAGCAAGAACTCAAGAATTTCTCTGGCTTATCTGAAATAGCCTGCCTGGAACCCACCCCCATCAGCTCTGAGATCTTCTGCAGTGGGTGTCATCCTTGGCACTGGCCTCTGTGAACTGGGGGTTTTAGAATGCTAGGACCTTACGTTCTTTAGTGTAGCCAGTACCAGCTGCTTCAAAACTTTGAGCAAAGGTTGCTTCCATTATAAGTCAGACAAATGCCCCAAACTTATGCCTCCTCCCAAATTACACTGATGATACACGTAGTCAACAGTACATTTTATATAATATTATCAATGACTTCATTTTATTTTTTTACCTTCAGTTTTTTCTTCCAAACATGTAAATTACCTTCATGTAAACATACTTACTAGTCAATTCTTTTGTGTTCTTCAGACCACAACTTGCCTATGATATTGATGTGGACTATTTTTATAAGACTGTAATATATTCATTATTTTCTTAAAAAACATGACCTTATGGCCTTTACAACATAATATAATGAATTACAAATGCACTTAGTTTTTGACCAGCATCTATACATCTGTCCTATGGACGTTTCAGATAACATGGATATAAAGTTATTCAGTGTAGCATCGCTTATAAGAAAAAAAAACTTTTGGATTGAGGATATAGCATTCAGGTGGTCCTGAGTTCAGTACGCTCAACACCACACACACACCTTTAACCCGTTCATCACTAATTTTTTTACAGGAGAAATGAAGGTTAGCCATTAGAAGAGTAGGGAAATTCTATGAGAGAAAGAAGTGGCAAAATTCTGAAGATGTATTGTTCACAAAGCAGGGTGCAGCAAAAAGTATGTACAGTGTTTTGTATTTTCTTTTCTTTCTTTTTTTTTCTTTTTTTTCTTTTTTTTTTTTTTTGGTTTTTTGAGACAGTGTTTCTCTGTGTAGCTTTGCTCCTTTCCTGAATCTCACTCTGTAGACCAGGCTGGCCTTGAACTCACAGAGATCCGCCTGGCTCTGCCTCTCGAGTGCTGGGATTAAAGTCATGCGCCACCACCGTCCGGCTTGTATTTTCAAAGGAGAAAACATTGCAGAATTACAGATACAGACAGATGGAGGGCAATTGATGTATAAAGAGTTTTCAAAGAAATTTTTCTGATGCTAGATCATAATACAAAAAAAAAAAAATTGCGTGAGTCATCGTTCATATTATTTACCAAATAAGAATTTGAAGCATGGCACTGCATAAGAACATGGAGGAAAAGCTCCCTCTGTATGAGTTGGTTATTGAGAAGAGTCAATATAAAAACAAATAGGAATCAACCATGAGCCGCAGGCCTCACCCATGCCTGAATGGATGGAGGACACAGAGTGTGCCCCCCACCCCCGACATTTTGGTCTGGGGGTGGGGGACATGCCACGGTTAACCAGGAGTGCCAGAGGTACCGTCATACCAAGTGCTGCTGGAGATCTCTAGGGCTGGGAACCAGAGAGAGGAAAGACAACACTGCACCATTCCTTGTGGCTGGGCCAGGCAGTAATCAACCTAGCGCCACCTGCGACCTAACCAATGCCCCGGCGCTGGGCGGTTGGGCACCACTGTGGTGAGAGAGTACAGGGTGAGGAGGCAGAAGAGAGGGAGAGGTGGAATGTTTTGTGGGCTGGGGAGAGAGGCGGATCTGGAGAGGTGAGGGTGGTGAGGAACAGGCTGACGTGAATGGCCGGTTGGCCAACAGAGTTCAGGGAGATGACTGGGCCTGGGCTGTGGCCAGCAGCCAGGTCTTGGTCCCGGGCCATGGAGCAACCAAGCAGGCCTGTGTTGATATCTGTGGCTCCTTTTGCCGCTGGAGGCCGTGCAGGGGCCTGTTGTCTGGGCTGCCACCTCAGGTCACATTGGTGTCCCAAGGCTGTGCTGCTATGGGGTCCATGCCAATCTGCATGGACCACCTGGGACCGTGGTGACATCCAGGCCCAGGCTGCTGACTAGGACCATGTCAGGGTCCATGGTTCTACCACAACCAGGGTCTGTATTGGTGTCTGTGGCCCATGTTGCCATTAAAAGCCACATAAATGCCTGGGGGCTGGGCTGCAGCCTATGGTCATAGGGACATCTGAGGGCCGTGTGCTTCCAGGGACATCCTGATGAGGGTGGCCTATGCTGTCACCCTGGGACATGGTGTTGTCCGAACCAAGACTGCTGCAGAGAGCCAAGTCTGGGTCCGTGGCCCAATAGCAGCCAGGGTCTGAGTTGATGTCGGGCTCCTGTTGTCACTGAGGGCCATGCCAATGACCACAGTCTGGTCAACCACCTTGGGCCATGTCAGCCACACCAGGGACCATGCTGATCTGGGTGGCCAGTGTTGCCACCTGGAGCTATGGAGACATCCAGGCATGAGCCGGTCGCTGCCTACGGCCATGTCCATCGCTCTGCGGCAGCCGAGGACTGGGGTGGTGTTTGTGGCCTCTTCCAAAGACTTTCAGCTCTCAGAGAGGTGGTGAGTGAAGATTAAGCTCTCCAGACCACTCTGCTTAATACAAAGTTACCCACGGAAAGCCAGAAGAGTTGTCTAAACCAGCAGACAAGCAAACCATAGCCCAGAAACGTGAAAAACCATGGAAGCATAATGCCTTGAGTGACCATCATTCCTCAACCCCTGAATTCAAAGATACTGAAATCCGCCAACTAGTGAAAACTTCAAGTTTACTAATAAAAATGATCAATGACCTGAGAGAGAATACAAACCAGCAAACGAATTTACTCCAGGACCTGGAGAGGAAAGTCAGCCACAGAGGGAAAAGTCGGCAAAATGGTAAGAAAAATCAGCAATGTGACATTGCGAGTATCCTAGAACCTGACAGCTCTGGTCTCTTACAGATGAATTGTAGTGTGATTTCTGAGACCACGTCAGAGTTCCCTTCATACTCTCACTCTCTGTGTTCAAACCCACCAGTCTGTCTTACACCCTGAAGAGCTTTTTAAGTCTGGTGGTGTATTAAGAACTTGAACGACTCACCCAGAAAGTATGTGTCTGCTCAGTTATCCAGCTCTGCCTACTGTTAGCATAAATTGCTCACAATACGAAGGACTGCATTGTGTTGTGTCTCCACCAATTTAATAATAATAAAAAAAATCAGTTAGACATTGAAAGGCAGTTGAATTCATAATGGTGGATACAAGTTTTACAAAATTTTAATTTTTACTTAAAAGCTCAACTATTATCATAGGTGTTTCACCTTTTTTCTTTAAGCGTAGCAAGTTTCTTTGCTCATTAGAAAATATTTCTCCATCATCTGACTAACTTCAAATTAGCTGCCATTCTTTCGAGTAGAAATGGTGCTCCACAGACTGTTTACGAGCTGCGTTTTTACCCAGTTATAAGCCACATGAGCGTCTTTCCTTGGGACTCAGTTTGCAAAGAAAATGTGCTGTCTGTGTACTGACCCTTGCACCAGACAGACTTCCCAGAAGACAGACACATAACTGAAAATGCAACGGAATCATCTGTTTTTCCCGTTTCACAGAGGATATTCTGTACTGCAATTTGTCAGTCTCTGGGTGTACGGCAGGAGGAAACTGAAGAGGTGCTCTTGATTACTTCAAAGATTTCCCACCACTATCTTTGTGTGATCAGAGAAAACAGCAATAGTGAAAATGACCAACGCTGTTTCATATCCTTATAAAAGGAGTTTTGATTTCCTGAACTCACTCAGAACATCTTAAGGACCCCCTAGGCATCCGCAGCTGGCAGATTGAGATACATTGACATAAAAAGTTTCTGAGTACTAGGAAACTGGTAACATTATTTGTCATCAATAAAGAACACCTGATAACTGGGGTCAGGAGTGAGAGGGAGATTTTTCACTACATACTCTTTTTTTTTTAAATTTGATCCAAGGGGAATGCATTAGTCATTCTAAATTAATTTTTAATATTTTTTAAAGTATAAGAAACTCAAAAGATGAACATAGGAAAACAAGATGACAGCTTTATTTATACATAGAGAGTGTTCAGCATAGCTACAAAATTTCAAAGTGACTTGCTGGGCCAATATTAAGACAATTCTTGGTCCACAGCTCTCAAGGCTTTTTAGCTTAGAGTCATTGGCTAGGCTCAGACATGAGCTGCAGTGAGGAAAGTTTAGGCATGGAGAGTGAGCAGGAGTCTTGCAATAAATTGCACCTCAATTTGATAATAAAACTCAGGGAGGAAAATCAGAAAGCTGTGTGTAATTTCAAACAATTAAGAACATCCAATCATTCCTGATTCTTATTGTGTTATTGATTTTTCTTTCCTCCAAAGTCTCACTCGCACTCCCAAGTGGTAAATCCACACAACTGTATAAACATGTCATTTGGAATAGATTGTGATTTCCTCTAAATAAGCAGCTACAGTTACCTGCTGGCTGTCTTTGGCCAACCTGATTTCCCTTGTGTGTCTATCATCCAAAGCAAGCAGTCATAAACCAAAATACTCATGGGTCTCTAGTAGGTCATATCAATGTGTAAAACTGGTCAAGAAAAACACCTCTGGCAGTCCTCTGTGCATCTTACACATGTTCATCAATGGTAGAAGTAAAGTATAGGAAATATATCACGTTCCTCTTGACTCTATCATGAGTAAACAGAAATTCAAGTGTGATAATAAGTAGGACCTGTCAGCTGGCCTCTGCCTACAGGGTAATGGGAACTGGTAGGCACCTTGGTGACCTGAAGGATGCATGTGTGTGCCCAGAGGGTACCTGCTCCCGTTCTCCTGAGCAGCCTATGGGCTGATGCTGCCATTGAAGATCTTACCCCAGTCAGAATGCCTGTCATTAAGGAAACAGAAAACAACAAATATTGGCCTTGATGTGGACAAAAGGAAACCTTTATACACTTCTGGTAGGGGTGCAAACCAGTCCAACATTTATAAAAATCAGTGTACAGGCTTCTTAAAATTTAGAAATAGGTTTACCTTATGACGCAGATACACCACTCCTGGGTATTTACCCAAAGGGTTACATATCAGCATATCATAGAGACACTTGCACATCGACATTCACTGCAGCAGCACTCATAACAGTTAAGCTACGGAAGCAACCTAGGTGTTCAACCACAGAGAGATGGGTAAGGAAAACATGGTATGTAGTCACAGCGGAAAATTTTTTTCAACTATAAATGAGAATGAAATTATGTCACTAACAGGAAAATGGAGGCAACTAAACATAGTCACATTAAACAAACCAAGTATGTCTCAGAAAGCCAAACATCATAGGTTTTCTCTCATTGGTGGTTCCTGGATTTTGTACAGTCACATGAAATTGTTTGTGTATCTTAAATGAAAGCAAAAGTGAAATTGCCTAGGAGAAAAAAGAGGCTGAAAAACCAGAGGAGAGAAGGTTGAGAAAACAAAGAATAGGAGGAACAGGGTATGGGAGGCGGAGACCCAGTCGGTGCATGGTATAAGCCCGTACAAAGAAGGGTGTGCCAGATATGGTTACAGTGGATTTTGTTTTACAAGAAAAGATAGCAATCCCAATCATTATGGGACATTTCCCACCCATATTGAAAATAGGAAAGTTAAAGAAGTTGAGGCATTCATATGCAGGCAAACACTAACCCAGCTCCCACCCCCGCAAAAAAGAAAAGTGTCTGTGTGCTGACTTTTGACTACATGCATGATCTTGACATCATTTATCTAAATTGACTTCCTAATAGATTGGTAAATGTCATCTGAGCCCAAAGAGGATCCAAGAGAACTTACTTGTTCCTCTCCATTAGGGCAGTGCATTCCAACCAAGGCTAACTCCTCTGGCATGTGCATGTGTGTGCATGCATGCATAGAAGAACCAATTGCAATTAAAGGCATCTTGGCAGTACAGTAAATTAAAGGGGCTCATTGAACTGGATTAGGTCCTTACTCCAAGCTATGAGTAGCACAGGCAGACTTGGGTACTCTGTTTGCAGCAGAGGGCAGCACTATGATTCATTTCATCACACATGAGACAGTTATTAAAAAAAAAAATACCACCAACACACTGCTCTATCTGGAAAAATAGCAAACCATTACTGGAGATATTTTGATGCCCATTGTGATCTTTTAGTCTTAAAGTTAAGAAATGCAATCCAAGGGAAGGTGGCCAACACTTAATATCCAACACTAGGCCAAAACTTAGGACCACCTCATAGCAGTTACTAGTTGTGTGGTTCAGGGGTGAGAAAAATAATTCTTTCTTTCTTTGTTTGTTTGTTTTTGTTTTTGTTTTTGTTTTTGGAGACAGGGTTTCTCTGTGTAGTTTTGATGCCTGTCCTGGATCTCACTCTGTAGACCACGATGGCCTTGAACTCACAAAGATCTCCCTGCCTCTGCCTCCTGAGTGCTGGGATTAAAGGCGTGCGCCCCCACTGCCCTGCCGAGAAAGAACATTCTTAACCAAATCTACCAGATAGACATGTTGCCATGAGTCATACACTCCCACAGACTATCCTTCTGCCATGCTGGGTCACTGTGGTCCTCTAGAATTGTTGGTTACTCTGCCTTTTCATATTAGCATTCACATGTACAAAGGTTTGGGGGTTAGAAACAGTGACTTCAAAAACCTCAGAGTCTGGATTGCTTTTAAGATAATATCACTGTGCATTTCATCACGGACTGCCCACCCTGTGTCTTTCCTAAGGCAAACTGTCATCTTGGTGTCCTTACATAACCTCACCCAAATTGCATGTGTTGTATCTATGTTGGAGGATCAAACTCCTTTATTCACTGTAGTAAGTATTTCGACTTCACAGCTTCCAAACTACTTCATCTATCCATTCCAGAAAGGAAGTTGTGTTCAGACTTTATCATCCATCTATCAGTAAAGTAAAACAGAAAGAAGACTGGTAGAAAACTAATTTTGCTGGCAATACAACTGGTCTACCACACTGGCTTTGCACATATCTCACTATAAATCTCCACTGAGCACATTCTTCCTCTGAGGAAAAATAATTTCTGCTCCTGTTACTTTCTTTACATCACCAGCTTCACAGAGACATTTGAATGCATAGGTTCACTCCAAGATGTCCAAGAGCAGTTACTGGATTTGGTTGCCTATAATAAAAATAAAAAACCAAGGGCAATAGGCCACAAGTCAGGATAAAAATGAGAAAAGCCATCTGGCAGTGTTCATGACACATTCATACCGTCTAGCTTTTCAAAGTTGCCAGAAGACTGTTTCTGAGAACTACCAAAATCATGAAAGCAATAATCAAACATCAAATTGCAATAAAAATTAGATATGAAATATTCATTCAACATCAGGATGCCTTTGATCTACTTACTGGCCTTAGGAATATAAAAAAGAATTAGTTCAACATCTAGGCAGAAAAACAGCCACCTCAAAGAGAAAAGGGTTGGCATCTCACTTTTCTCTACAGCACTATCAATGCCAGAGATGATAAAATATGAAAAGAATTCTGAACTTTAAAAGTAGAACCAAGAATTTTTTTTTCAAGGCACAAGGAAAGAACATACTCAAACAAGAAAGACCCCTGGGAATAAAATGCAGAGTTCTTGCAAAGAAAAGGAAATTTGTAGCCAACATTCAGTGGATTAAGAAATGAATTAAAATGAAAAAAAAAAAGGACGTGGGGATACAGTGGTATATCTCTTGTCTGACATATGCAAGGCCTTCAGTTCAACCCCCAGTATCACAGGAGAATGCCAACAACAAAAATGAAAATTGGATAAGTGATTGTAGAAGAATGGGTGCTAAGTCATTATCTATTTCTCTACAGCATACAAGATAACAGGACAAATCTCTACAGTGAACACTGATAATATAAAAATATAAACACAGTCATCAACATGGAAAATAGAGAGAGGCAGGGGACAAAAAGTGTAGCAAGTCTTTTTCTCTCCCACCAACCAGCTCCCAAATAATGACCCAGAGACTAATTATTAATTATGAAAGCTTGGCCTTTAGCTTAGGCTTGTCTCAACTAGCTCTTATAAATTAAATTAACCCATATTTAAAAATCTATGTTCTGCCATGTGGCATTATCTCTCTTTTATCTTGCACTTCCTGTCTCCTCTCCTTGTCTGGTTGATGATTTGCCTTTCTTCTCCCTAGAGTCTTTTCTGTCTCTGGAAATGCTGCCTAACTTCTTTCTTCTTAGCTATTGGCCATCCAACTCTTCACTACACCAATCACAGCAATATACCTTCACACAATGTACAGATATCTCACAACATTTCCCCTTTTTGTCTAAATGAAAAGGCAAGGTTTTAACTCTAACATAGTAAAACTATATACAGTAAGAACAATTATCAAGTAAGAATTACATTCACAATGTCAAGTCTATTTGTATTTGGAAAATTTGGAGAATATACTGTATTATCTTCCCTATCTTAGTGAGTTCAAAGTTTTATAAATAAACCATTTTCCATCATAACACCTATTACCACCCTAAAAATATCTTTTTATACCTTAAAACATCTTCTTAGATGAACAATTTAAACTTTTATGTTTATCAACCTGATAAACTTTGCGTTTCTTATGTAAGTTTCTTTTCTGAATTTGGTAACAAGAAAAATTGCATCTATAACTATCTCATTTCAACTCCATCAGATACCTAAGAAGGATATCATATTAGTTGAGTAAATAGGAAGTGCAGAGCAAACAACTACCAAAACTAAGAAATGACAGAAACAGATGGCTGCCTGGATAGTCACCCAAGGTTCCTTTGCAATGTTGGGGCATCTATCTTTGGCCTACAGGCCTAGAATATCTGGGCAGACTTTTCTATGAAGCAGGAATTTTGAAAGACTGTCCCACCTTATCTTGGCAAAGTTTGACAGTCTTATTCCTTTGTGGCCTGCTTGTCCTGTTTGTATGGTATGCTATCAACAGTCAAGACAAGAGCAGTTTCCTGCCCAAATAGCTAGCTTTGCCACATTGAAAGAAAACTCCATATGGAAGTTCTTCAGTGACTGTCATCCTTTTTTAAAGTAAATTGGTACTTCCAGGAGCAGACATGTCTCACTGTCATGAAAAGCCTTATGCTATTAAAACATTTTTAAATGCTATATTCTATAGATCGTTGAAGTGTTTGAAGACCATCTATCTATTTAAAATATATCTGTTTGACCTTAAAAACATACCTAAAATGATTATAAGTTTGACAATTATAGATGACTATTAGTCTGTATTTTTAATTACACATTATATTTTAAATGAGGTGCATAAACACAATACCTTACATAAGAGTAGAAATATATACACAATATAACAAAATTAACTTTAAATTTGTATCACTAAACCAAAATCCATACCAATGTAAACTATTTAAGATTAGTAGGGTTTTTTTTTTGGATTAAAATAGATTCAATACTTACCTGGCAGGGGAGATACCACAATCACGAAGGTGGTTTTCCCAGGGCAAGGCTTATCCATTCCCCTGCAATTTCCCCAAATGCGGGGAAACTTGACTGCATAATTTGTGGCAGTGGGATTAAAGAAAAATAAATAAATAAATAAATAAATAAATAAATAAATAAATAAATAAATAAAATAGATTCAATAATCTACCCTTTTATCCTATCATTTCTATATCCCCCCTTTTCTTTTTTGAATGAGATTCCTGAATCTAATCTCCTTTGTTCAGCTTTTTTCCTAACCATTACCAATAACAACTTATAACCAACACCCCCTAAATGATAATAAATATCCATAACCCATCTTTTGGGAATGTACACATAGTTCTCTATCCTGCTTCCTTATTGTGTTTGGGGGTACTGTTAATCATTGGACTTTGAGAAAATTTAGGATAATGGTTAAGTCTTGGCTGTAGTATTCTGTGAGGCTGGATAATTTCAGTCACCATCCTTGAAGCTATTTTAGATGCTGGATCATGTGGGCCATTTGTTTTTATTGGCATCTGGTCCCTTGTTTTGAAAATATATAAATTTTTAAAGGTGATATACATATCTGCATTAATACAAGTATAGACTGCTTATAAGTCAGCCAAAGATTATTTTTTGTTTTATGTTTGAGCAGGTAAAATATACCTCACCTATCTTGTAGTTCTTTTAGGTTTATTTATGTTTGTAGTCAGATTTTTTTAGGGGGTCTTCCTTGATCAAATCTGATCCATACTAATCTGGAATGAATCCATAGCCTCTCATTTACTGTGGAAATAAAAGCATAATCTTTCCCCCAAAGTAACACAAAGTTTGACTTAAATTTTGAAGTCAAGATATCTTTAAAAATATAGGTAGTTGAATCTAGCAGTTTTCATAATCCAGTGTTCCTTAGCAGTCAAAAAATATAAAGCAGTCAAAAAATTTAAACATAACTCAATAACATACAGGATCCAGACTCTCTGTGTATTTCCCATATTTATGTGGGCTTATTATATTTTTATTACTCTATTCCTTTTTTAAGGACTTTCTCTATGCTTTTTCTTTTCTCTCCCAAGCCTATATATATATATTTTTAAACACACTGTAACCTGTTTAGAGGTTTTTTTTTCCATTTGAATCTGTCTTTATTGTATCTGTAATCCTTTTCTGTCTGCATGAGCAAAATTTAAAATGCTGTGTAACTTAGATCAATGCTCACTGGTGATGGCTTCTCCCTCTTGGTTCCCTGAGAGCCTAGTCTCATGACGGAGGTATATTTATCACCGGCTCTGAGAGCTATGATTACCACCCCAACTCTAGGAAGATTCTGGGTCTACAACATCACCAAGCAGTGTGTCACCCACTGCTCATAAACACCATTTAAGTGCCTGATGGCAGGACCTTTCAAAAGAGCTGCCTGTTTTTGCCACTAGCACCGAGCCAGGAAAGTGTTTCTTAAAGGAGTCGAGCCTCTGTTCATCATCAGCAAACAGAACCCACCGGAGAAAAGGCGGTTACCACAAAGCCATGTTTACTCCATTTTTGTGTGTTTGGGATCCTTTCCCAAGCTCTCTCAGGTTTTATATGGATGTAGTTGACCCATATTGGACACCATTTGTAGGCAGAGTTTTCCTGTCCTGATTGCCTACTCCCAAATAACCAGTAGCTGCTTCCCAAATAACTGACTTAGAAACTTAATATTACATATAAATGATCAGCCAATAGCTTAGGCTTGTTATTACCTAACTCTTACATTTAAATTAACCTATATTTCTTATCTATGCTTTGCCACATGGATCATGGCTTATTGCCTCATTTTCTATATGTCCTGCTTCCTTAATGGCTGGCTGGAAACTCCAGACTCCACCCTTCCTCATCCCATCCTTCTCAGTTTGGCTTTTCCACCTAACTTTATCCTGTTCAGCTATCAGCCTGTCAGCTTGTTTATTAAACTAATCATTGCAGCATATATTTTCACAGTGTACAGAAGGATTATTCCACAGCACTATACATTACTTTTTGTTTTGTTTTGTTATTCGAGACAGGGTTTCTCTGTGTAGTTTTAGTGCCTGTCCTGGTTCTCGTTCTTGAATTCACAGAGATCCACCTGGCTCTGCCTCCCAAGTGCTGGGATTAAAGGTGTGTGCCACCACTGCCCGGCTACATTACATTTTTAAGTGATCTGTATAGGTAAAATACCTTAAACAAGAATATATATATATATATATATATATATATATATATATATATATATACAGTACCAATGTAAAATATTCAAAACTAGACTCAACAATCCACCCTTTTATCCCATCATTTCTATACTATATCTTCCCCTTTTCCCTTCAGAAAGAGGTCCCTGAATCTAATCTACTTTGTTCAGCTTTTCTCCTGACCATGATCAATATCAACTTGTACCCAATTCCCCTAAGCAATGACAAATATCCATAACCTACCAAATGACCAAAAACCACCCACTCCAACTCTTGGGAATGTGGGCATAATGTTCACTAGACTGCTTCCTGTTGTCTTTGGCTTTGGCATCTTTAGGGGACTCTGAGAAAATTGGGATAATGATCAAGTCTTGGGAGAGCTACCTGTATTATTTTTTGTTTAGTCTCTATGTGACAGGAAAGTATAGAGCTTTTATCTGAAGTCTTGGCTGGATAGTCTGTGAGGCTGGACCATCTCAGCTAGTAGCTTTGAAGTTGTTCTATATGCAGAATTTTGTAGACACTGCAACAGAGGCATTGTGAGAGGCTAGATCACCTGAGATATTTGTCTTCATTTGTGTCTGGTCCTTTTTCTCTGAAAACATATAAAATTTTAAAGGTAACATATATATCTGCATTAACGCAAGTATGGAATGTGCAGTGTGCACAAGTCAGCTAAAGATAATGTTTTTGTTTTATGTTTGAGCAGGTAAAAGACATTTGCCAACTTTATAAGTCTGTTTGGACTGTGTAACCAAACTGTAATATAAATCCCCATTCATGTTATATGAAAGGATAGTATGTAATAATAAGTCACAAAGACTCTGTAGCCAACAAGATTTATCATGTCTCATCCAGTCTCAGAGCTGTTTCCATAGTAGAGGGCTCAGCATATACATCACCTGTCCTGTAGTCTTTCTTGGCTTTTTCCCTCATGTCTAGAGCCAAGATCCTCATGAAGTCTCCCCCAATCCAATATGATCTCTATTAAATTTGAAGGGAACCAGAACATTTTGTTTCCTGTGGAAATAAAGACATAACCTCTCCCCCAATGCAACATATTGTTTTACTTTCATTTTGAAGCTAAGACATTCTTAAAATATATAGGTTGGTTTAATTTAGCAGTTTCCATAATCCAATGTCTTTCAGCAGCTATTGGTTTTTGTACATTAGCATTTAAGAATTTAAAGTCACTAATGCACCATATAGAATCCAGACACCCTGTTTATTTCCCATCTTTATGTGACTTGTTTTTTTTATATTACTTTACTCTCTCTTTAAAGACTTTATTATTTTTAAACTATTTTTTTATGACTATCTATACTCTTTTTTTCTTACTTTAGCATTAAAGCACATTTAAAAATCTTTTTAGAGGTTTTCTGTGTCAGACATGGTTTTACTAAGCACCTGCAGCATTTTTGAACCTTGTGAGCCAAGCCTTAACCTACTGGGAGGCTCTCCACTTGGCGCTGGCTGGCTCTAACCCACAGCAGTGACCCTGAGCCTCATCTCTGTATGCCACAACCCACCTGAGAGACTGTGGGACTAAGAAGCAGGACCTGGCTCCATGTTTGCATGTTTGGAACATTTTTTAAGCTTTCTCGGGTCCTATGTTGAAATATTTGGCTCCACGTTGGGCACCACATGTATCGAGTCTTTTCTCTCCCTCCAGCCAGCTCCCAAATAATGACCCAGAGACTTATTATTGATTATGAAAGCTTGGCCTTTAGCTTGGGTTTGCCTTAACTATCTCATAAATTAAATTAACCCATATTTTTTTTATTCTATGTTCTGCCATGTGGCATTACTTCTCTTAGGTCTTGCACCTCCTGTCTCCTCTCCTTGTCGAGCCAGCAACCCTCCTTTCCTCTTCCCAGAATCCTCTGTCTCTGGAAATCCTGCCTAACCTCTTCTTTCCTAGCTATTGGCCATTCAACTCTTTACTACACCAATCACAGCAATACACCTTCATACAGTATACAGATATCTCACACAAAAAAAAAATGCAGGATGTTGAGGTCATTGTCTTTCACAGCAATGAAAAATGAATGCTGCCTAAAACTCAACCATTTAGCTGAAATTTAAAAAATATGTTGACCTTATCATCTTAATAAAGTAAAAAAATTTTGATTATTGTCCTCTCATATTGTACATTTTGATCATATTCTCCTTCAAACTCTTCCCAGATCCACCCCCACTTTTGTATCCACCCCCAACTTTGTGTTTCCTTTTTACAAATAATCCATCAAGTCCAATTTGTATTGTTAATGTACTTTTGAGCATGGGACTATCCACTGAGTGTGTTCTGCCTACCAGGAACCACATCCTTACAGAAAACTAACCCTGAAGCCACCCACCATCTGTCCATAGTTCCTTAGTTAAGGGTGGAGATGCTAAAACCTCTTTCCCCTCCATGATAGGATGTTGAGTGACTTGATCTTGTGCTTGCAACCACAGTTGCTGTGAGTTCATGAGTGTTGCAGCTCCCTCACATCCAGAAGACACTGTTTCACTCCAGTCTTCCCCAACCTCTGGCTCTGTCAGAAATTCTGCCCTCTCTTCCTTGATGGCCCCTGAGCCTTATGGTGGTGATGGTGGGTGTCATAGATGCCCCATTTGTGGCAAAGCACTCCATTGGTATTCATTTTCTGCATGTGGATTAATTTTGTGTTTCTGCATTAGGCCAGAAAATACACTGGTCACTGTACAAAGAAAGTTGTCTAATGAGGTCTTAGAGCTGCATTAATCTGAGCCTAGGGATACAAATTTAGATGGTACTTTGATGCTATATCCATTTAGGGGAAGAATAGTAGTAAGTTCACCCTTGGGACCTGTCAACTCCCCAACTATGTATTCTTGGCCAGATTTACTGAGGAGCTGGCCTTAAGCACAATCAGAATGTATTTGTTTACCCTCATAACACAGGGTTCAGGGCTAGGTAAGACTGTTGATGACCCTCCCTGCTCCCCAGCAGCCTACATAGCACCTTCCAGTACTATGAGAACTGGCCAGCAGGGAGGAAGCTTCTTGGTCAATATTAACTTGATTTTTCATGTCCTGTGACAAATGTTTAAGGGATCTTCAGCAATGGGGTCATACAATCAAGTTCTGATGGACAACCAGGAGCAATGACAGTAGCCTCCGGGACACTTGTAACTTACTTTAAGGGAGATATCCTACACTTGGCCCTGCGTTTGTTTATTTGATTATTTTTAACTCTCCTCCCCCCAATCTATGGCTTCTGAGTGGAGCAGAATCTTCTGTGTGTGAGAACTCCAATTAAGTGCTCTTTCTCTCCCTCCCTCCCTTCCTCCTTCCCTCTCTCCCTCTCTCTCTCTCTCAAATAGACACACAGAGCTTATAGTGGGTTTCCATATGTCATTTCAACATCTTTACTGTTATTAGTTATTTCTTTCCCTATCCCCTTAATAAACTTTTAGAGAGGTTTTTTCTTTTCTTTCTTTCTTTTCTTTTTTTTTTTTTTTTGTTGTTGTTTGTTGAAATCCAGCTAGGCCTTTTTTTTTATTCTATTAAATACATTTAAAATCACTTTAAGAAACGACCATGAAAGAGCTCCTCTCTCCATCCTTCGGCCTCAGACAGAAGAGCCTTCACTGGATTAAACACCTCGCTTTGGTGCTGTCCATGTGGATGAAAGGATGGTTAGGTGGATGTTGATTTAGGTGGATGTTGACTGTCAGTGCCTACTTCTTGGTCAAGTGATGTTTTGTCTTTTTCATTTTTGCATCTTTAATATTTCTTGAAAAAGTTAATTTTGTACTTTTTTTTTAACAGAAAGATGTCATAGTGTATACTGAATGTTGACATTCTCCTCAGGAATTAATAGAACCTTAGAATTTGTTCAAAAACTGACTTTGTGATCTTCTAGATATGATATATTTATTTTGATTTTCTGTTTGGATACCAAGACTTTAGTTAATTTCGCTATTTTAGTAAGGTTACATATAATTGTAGCAAGTATCTTAAAAGTTCTTATTAATAAAAACAAACCTGAAGCCAAGTATCAGGGTGAATGCTGAAAGATCAGAGAAGCAGAACAAGCCACAGCTTCCTCACCTCACCAATTCCTCAGCGGATCCTGTTTCCTCAGACTGGAAGCCTCTGAGTCCTTATCCAGATGGATCTCAGCTGAACTGCTGCTAAAAGCCTAAAAGCTTAACCTGCTCTAGTTCCTTGTCCTCACGCCTTAAATACCTTTCTGCCTCCTGCCATTACTTCCTGGGATTAAAGGCGGGAGTCACCATGCTTGGCTGTTTCCAGTGTGGCCTTGAACTCACAGAGATCCAGGTGGATCTCTGCCTCTGGAATGCTAGGATTAAAGGCGTGTGCTACCACTGCCTAACCCCTATGTTTAATATTGTGGCTGTTCTGTTCTCTGACCCCACATAAGTTTATTAGAGTGCACAATATTTTGGGGAACACAATACCACCACATATAATACTGTACAATATTAGAGATGATTTTTTAGTGGTGCTCCATCATTCAACCTTTACCTTTATTTATAAAATTCACAGAAAGGTGAGCCTTGGCTCTGTGGATGCTGGAGAATACTTACAAATCCAGAACTGTTCATTGCAGATTCACCTATAGCCAAACTTCAACATGTCCATGTGAAACAGTCTCACATTTGACCTGGAAAGAATAAGGGCGACTAGGCAAGAGCATGAATGGACTCCTGATCTCATGGCATCACCAATGCTATTGGCAATACCCTTGTTCTATGGCAGGGGAGAAAAGCCTGATGGGGCAGTGTTTCCCAACCTGTGGAGTCGAGGCTCCCTTTGGGAGTCACATATCAGACGACTCATAACAGTAGCAAAATTACAGTTATGCAACAGCAATGAAATAATTTTATGGTTGGGGGTCACCACAATAGGAGGAACTGTATTAAAGAGTCGCAGCAGTAGGAAGGTTAAGAACTGCTGAGCTGGAGCCTCCTTTGTTTAGCCAAGGTTGTGACTCTAGCTATGTTCCTGCCTGTTTTCAAAGCCTGGCATTTGGTGTTCCTAGTAATTCTGGGGGCTAACCAACAACCTCTTAATAAATTCCTTTTCTGTTTTATTCAGCATACATCAGTGTCTATTATTTGTATTACAACTATGATTTTGTGCTTATGCTTCCTGTATATTTACTTGCATTTTAAATAATTGGTACAGAACCTCAAGCCTTAAATTCAAATTCCTGTAGTTGTCTGTATTATTTATTCTGCCTATGCCTTTGACAACCTAGTTGCCTTTTCCCCCACCCCCTCACTAAATAATGGACTTCTCTATTTTTTCTTTCTAGTAATTCAATCAACAAACATATGTTCTAATAACCACTGTACTGGGATCAAGAGGAAAGGAAATCTGGGTATGGTAACACACATCTGTAATCCCAGCACTTGAGAGGTAAGGTCAACTCCTTGATCAGGAGTTCAAGGACAGCCTAGACTATGTGGAGAGTTTGAGGTCGTTCTGGACTACTAGAGCCTCTTTGTCATAATAAAACAAAGTAAAATGAAACAAAAGCAAAAGAAAAAAGACTATGTGGCTCCTAACAAGGAATTCAAATTCCAGAGGGGAAGAAAGAAGATGAGAGAGAGAGAGAGAGAGAGAGAGAGAGAGAGAGAGAGAGAGAGAGAGAAAGAGTAGTAGATTCAGAAGTGGGATGACTACAAGGCTTTTTTTTTTTTATTCATGAGTAGAAAAGAAGAGCACAAAAGGTAAGGCCCCCGAGGAGCTAAAGCCTACTCCAGGAGGGGACCTTGAGAGCTGAGAAGTAAGGCAGGCAGAAGGGCACAGGCCATCATTGCTGTCAAGCCACACCAGTGTAGCCATCTGGCACACGGGAAGTCTCTCTAAAGTGTAGTGCGGTGGGCGTGTCTTTGGGTCGTGTCTCTCAATCTTATGAGATAACAGAATCATCCTGGGCTTGTTAAATTTTACCAGCCTGGGCCACACAGCAAGGTCCTATCTTGAAAACCCAAATAAAATAAAATAAATTCAATGTCTGGATGCTCTACATGTTTATACCATTCCAATAAAGTAGCATTCCCGGGGTAGAGGGAGGGCCAGGTATCAGTATTTTCTAAAGAACCTCAGTCTAATCCAATGTGTAATAAAATTAGGAATCACTGACACAGGTTGCTATTGGCTAGACTGGCCTAAGTGAAAATTTCTAACATAGCAGCTGAAAGTATAGTTCAAGGGTAGACACGAAACCAGGCAAGGAGCAAAGCCTGGATCAAAGCTGAAAAGACAGCATCTAGTTTCAGATCTTCAGAGAAGAGGAAGTAGGTAGATCTGACCCATGTGACCCCAGCCCAGAGCCGTAAAAATGTTACAAGGTTAACAATGTACTCCTAAATGGAAACAGTGTAAGTGGAAAGGACCCGGTCCTCTTATTTTTGCAGACTGACATCTGAAAGAGTCTAAGAACATTGGAGATTGAACTGGGAGCAAACAGAGGGAGACTTGGAAGAGGATGAGTAAACCCGGAGCACGTGATCGTCTAAGAGCATCAGAGGAAGAGAAGCTGTTTCAGGGGGAAAGGAAAGGCACGTTAGAGGAGGAAAAGGCGAAATCAGTGAGGGCAACATTGCAGGAGTCAATGGCTGAGAAGTACAGGGAGGAACACTTAGTAGTGGCCATGCTGGAGAAAGAAATGGCAGGGTAGCTGAAAAATGTCAGTCGGACTTATCTTTTCATGCATGTGGGGGGAAAAAGTAGAGGGTAGGTGTCTTTTCTTCTGCAGTCTGCTTGACAGCCACTATCTTAGGGTCATTTGATTGGTGCATTATTGAGGGATGGAGACAAACTGCTTGAAATTCAAAATGTGCTAGCACCATCCGTTGTTCTCAAGTCCACATGACACAGGAATGATCACGTTCCTAATGGAAGCATCCTGAAACAGGCCCCTAAAATAATCAAAAGGAACGGAATAAAAGCTTGGCTGGGAGTGCTGACTAAAAAAAAAAAAGTAAAATGCTTTGGAGAGGGGAAGGGTAAGAGGGCTGTGACTGGAGCATCCAATTAACCATCTCCCTCTGTAATGTGTCTCATTTCCATTCACTTTATTCCCTCCTCACCCCCACTGGTCCATTCTCCAGTCACGGCTTCTCCAGTCCATCTCTCACAGCAGTTGGGCTACTGCCGCTCTTTACTCTTTCTGTATCCCATTGGGGTCAGAAATCAACCAATGCACCCCTGGCTTGGGCTCTGAGTAGAATGCCCGGGGCCTGTCTTCTTGTTCTGTTGCTCTCCTGTTGTGTGACCTTGAGCAGAGAAGGTAAGCCCCCTGTGCCTTAATTGTATCACCTGAAAAGGTGGCAGGAAGAACGCTTCCGTGATAGGAACATTACAAGAAAGAATAATCAATTTATCCATGGAAGGGCTGTGGGGGGAACGGCAGTGTGAAGCAATCTATCTCATGCAGATTTGGGCTTCTCTTCTATAACACGCCCAGGAAACACATCTACCTAGATCGTTATGGAGATTAAATTAGAGAGTGCACCTGAAGTCCATCAGCCTCATGCATAGACTATACTAAACAGCAACAAACGGGAGCTGTTATAACGGGAGCTGTTATAATTACAAAATCTCAAGTAAAACAGCGCGTACTCTGAAGGCTTCCCTTTTTCCAACCTAAACAAATAATTTCATATCCTGTGCTCCGCTCTTCATTTTAGTTTTATTGTAAACATTATTTCTCTACTTCTTTTTTCTATTTATTGTTTTTAGGTAGGTTCTTGCAATGTAGCACAAGCTGATCCGAATGGATGGATGGTGGTTCTCCTGCCTCAGCCTCTCCAGTGGCATGAGCCTCTTGCTTCCTTGACAGTTGCTCACACCTTTATCTTCTGGTCCACGTTACTAGGTTAAAGTAAGAGCATCATTGTGTTAAGCTAACTCATGCAGTGTAGAACTGTGCTGTGCTTTTTAACTGTCCATAATAGGTTCTCATCAGCTGGTGATTGGATTCCTTTATTTATATTTTTATATTGAGCTTTATCTCTTTTAAGTTTATATTGTGACTTTTGATCATGCTCAATATGGATGAGAATGTGGAAAAAAATTGTAGGCGGAAGTGTGAATTGGAGCCATTGTTTGGAAGAAATTATAGTAAGCAGACTCTCCAAAGATAGGAGACTAGTTAAATAAATTGGGGCATATGGATATGACAGAATATTTCATATAATGCATTCCATATTAGACACTGCCTGTATACATATATTATACTATATTAATATTGAGAGACCCCTAAAACAGACTAGAAGTGAGTAGAACTATAAAGCAATGTAAATTTCTTTCTCACAAATGTAAATGTCTCCTTTTGTGTAAAATTAAAGATAGCTAGGAGTTTATGTAGATTTATGCTCTTTTAAATTAGGAAGTATAATAAGCAATTGTGCATGTGGAGAAGGTGGTAAGGAAGGAGAGAAATACAGCTTCTCGCTTTCCCTTTGTAACATTCTGCGCCGGGTTCTGTAATCTTCTAATTCATCTCTCTTTTTTAAAATGGTGGTGGGAACTGAGATTAAAGCCCCCCTTTGTTTAGTTTATTTTTTTATTCTTTCTATATTGGTATAAAATTCATTATTTAGTTATTTTGGCAATGCTTGCGATTGAGCCCAGGGTATTGCACATGATAGGTAAGTTCTCTACTATGGAGCTGTATTGAGCCTCTCTTGGCATATTTTTAAAAGCATCGTATAAATGGCCCATGTTAAGTGTTTTGAGATGACATTTTAATAAGACTTATTTCTTTTGAGAATCTTATACATCAGTACTGTATTCACCTCATTTTCCTCCTCCTGCCGACTCCTACCAAGTCCCCCCACCCCCTCTCAAATTCATGACCTCTTCTCCCTTAATTCTTCCTTAATCATTATTGCATATAACAATCACACACACACACACACACACACACACACACACACACACACACACACACACACATTGTGATGGCTATTCTTGATTGTCAACTTGACTACATTTGGAATTAACTAAAACCCCAGCAGCTGGGTACTCTTGGGAGGGACTTTTTTCTTAATTAAATCATTTGAAGTGAAAAGACCTACTTTTAATCTGGATCTTCTGAGGTAGGAAGATACACCTTTGGTCCATATTTTTTGAGGCGGAAAGATCCACCTCTAATCTGGGCTGCACCTTCTGCTGGCAGCCTATGTAAAGGACATGGGAGAAGAAAGCTTGCTCTCTTTGTCTGCTTGCTCCCACTCTCATTGGCAAGCCAATTCCTTCACTGGCATTAGAGCCCACTTCTTCAGGATTCTGGAGTACACCAAAGACCAGCAGAGACATCCAGCCTCATGGACTGCACAATGACTGGATTCTTGGGCTTTCTGTTGGTAGACAGCCATTGTTGGACTAGCTGGACCACAGCCTGTAAGCCATTCTAATAAATACAATATAAATATATATATATGTGTGTATATTGTATATATTATATATAATATATAATACCATATAAAACACACATACATAACATACACACATACGTATACATATATACATATATATACATATATATACATATACACACACACACATATATATATAAAAGTTCTGCTCCTCTAGAGTATCCTGACTAATACAGCTTTTGGTACCAGAAATGACTCTAGAACAATAGAAGTATAAGGATGAATTGTTTAAGTATCTGGAATAGACTTTCCAATTTGTTAACACCTACAGTTACTGAAGCCTCTTCTAGAAGCTTGGAGAATTCTGAAAGCCCAGGTGTGAACTATTTTACAAACTTAAGGAGACAAATGCATGTGATTATTTTGATTCTCCAGTTGTGAGAAGCAATGGATTCGGTGACTCTGTACACAAAACTTTTGACAGTTTGTGGGAGAGCAAGGAGACTGAAGACACTGCTTGGTTGCTCCTGCATCTCTGAATAAACTGACAAAGGAAAAGAATGAGGTCTGTGATAAAATTAACCAGCTCCTAGCATCTCGGAATATGATGAAGGACAACAATGAACTCGGTGATAAAACTGACCAGCTCCAGATGCACACAGACAGTCTAATGGTTTCTAAGGCTGCCCTGGAAGAGACTCTTCTCTCCAGCAGCCACAGAGCTCAAGTTGCAGAAAATCAAACCAAAGCCCTCATTATAAGGTTGGCTGAATTACAGCAAAAATTCAAGTCCCAGCCTTGGAGGGTGTCCGCAGCTAAAGTGAGGGCATTACTTGGTAAAGAATGGGATCCTGTAACTTGGGATAAAGGAGTATGGGAGGACTCTATTGAAGCTCAGAACTTTGAACCTTCAGATTCTCAGGGGTTTAATCTCACCTGAGGAAGTTGTCTCTCCATCCTCAGCAGAAGATGTACTCCGGAATCGACTCCCTGAAATAGTGCCTTTTTTTGCCTTGGACTGAGGAAATTAATCCTTCATTGTCTGCTAAACAGCTGGTTAGTTTCTCCGAAGGATATGCCAGACAAGACAGTGTTCATGTCCCTTAGGGCCCACCAATAGTTAGTTACCTTTAGACTTTAAGGCTTTAGACTTAAGGCCGGGCAGGCTCCTAGAGGGGAGATAGAAAGTGTAGTCCATGAGGAGGTACACTACACTCCTAAAGAGCTTAATGAGTTTGCTAATTCATTCAAGTAGAAGTCTGGGGACTATGTGTGGGAATGGATTTAAAGGGTGTGAGATAACGGTAGAAGGAACATAAAACTGAATGAGGCTGAGTCTATCGATATGATCCTATTTAGTGGAGATTCTAAGTTTAATGTGGAAGCTTCCACAGTTTCAAAAAAATGCCAGAAATTTGTTTGAATGGTTGTCTGAAGCATTTGTCAAAAAGATAACTACTGAAAAGGAGCTGGAGAGGCCTGATTTCGCTTAGCTTAGTGCTACTCAAGGGATTTTAAGGCTCAGGGAAATCACAATGCTAGAGTGGGTATACTGTGTAAAAGCTAATCCTCCACAATGGGAAGACCCAGAAGACACACCCTCCACTAATCCTGTAAGACCCAAAACGGTGAAAGGGTCACTGGCACATTTGAAGAGTTCTGTTGTCGCCCTTTTCCTTGAGCCAGATCTTACGGTTGGAGATGCTGCTGCTCAGTTGGATGGATTAAATGCACTGACTGGGTTTAATTGGGCTCCAAGGTAGCAGGGGCCAGGTGGTAGCATTGAATGACCAAAGGCAAAGGCAAGGTGAGCGTAGTTATCATCGTGGGCAGCATAGACAAAGCAATGTCCATAGTGGGCTGACCTGTTAATGGTCAGCACATGTAAAATGGTTTTTATGGTGGTGTGACTCATATGGACCTTTGGTACTAGCTAACCAATCATGGTGTTTCCAGGCATGAAATAGATAAGAAGCCAGTAAGCAGCACCCCTCCATGGCCTCTGCATCAGCTCCTGCCTCCATGTTCCTGTCTTGTTTCAGTTCCTGTCCTGACTTTCCTCAATGATGAACAGTGTTTTGGAAGCATAAGCAAATTTAGTCATGGTGTTTGATTACAACAATAGTAACCCTAACTAGGACATTATCTATAAAACCAACTCAATGTGACATTTTAATAGTTGTGGAGCACTCTACAAGATGATACATGTGATTTATGATCCCTTTGCAGATTATTTAAATTTATAATGTTTTGGTGGTTATAATACTGAAATGAATATTTATTCCTTTAGAAAGTTTGGACATGGAAAATTTTTAAGCAATAGTAACATTTTTACTGACAACCTTTTTAAAAGCATGGTCTTAAGAGTATTGATTCTCCCAGGTGTTTGGAAGGATTTAGTGTAACTCTGGAATTAGCTATTCTGAAGAACCAAAATGCCTTGCAGATAAGGAAGAATCCTTGAATGCCCAGAGGCAATGTGGCAGTAGGTGGGGGAGAGACAGGAGATAAAGTGAGATGTGAGGTGGTGCTTCCAGGCTGTGACTCCCTCATTCTGCAAGGATTTCTCACAGAGACTTGTGAAGGAGCTGACCTGCAGTGAAGAGACAAAAGACACATGCAAAGCCTGGGACTAATCATAAGGTAAACCTGGGAATTAGCAGAAGTCTGGAAGGTCAAAGTCTTACTAGTCAAGAAGTTAGGGATGTGTGGTGGGACACGCCCTTGATCCCAGAGGCAGAAGCCGGCACAGAGAATCCCTGCCAAAAAACAAAACAAAACAAAACAAAACAAAAAACCAAAAAAGGAAAAGAAAAGAAACTAGGGATGGACTCCATGTTGCTAACCAGCTTGCCCAGGGATAGACTGTCCACCCCTTTTCATTACCTATGCCTCCTCAAGGACCTGTGTGTCCTCTGGTATTATAAAGTCTTCACCATGTGGCTCATTGCCTCTCACAGGGGATGTACACATCGGAGCTCCCAGTAACTGATAGGGAAGGGACCCAATTCACCTCACCATCACCAATAGTGGGATATTATAGTTTTTATTTTTTTATTTTTTATTTATTTTTATTTTTTTATTTTTGGTTTTTTGAGACAGGGTTTCTCTGTGTAGCTTTGCGCCTTTCCTGGAACTCACTTGGTAGCCCAGGCTGGCCTCGAACTCACAGAGATCCGCCTGGCTCTGCCTCCCGAGTGCTGGGATTAAAGGCGTGCGCCACCACCGCCCGGCCGATATTATAGTTTTTAAATCTTTAGCAATTTAATCGGAAAGTTTTCATTGTTAACTGACATGGCTTTTGAGGTTTAGAAAGATTTATGATTTTTAAAATTTCATCCGATTCCTGGAAAAATGGCATCTCACAGGACCTTCTTTATCAGGCCACACTAATAGAACGGTAGTTTATATGGCATGTGATTTTTGTCAGACAAAATCTTGCTGTGTAGTCCAGGCTGGCTTTGAACTTTGATCCTCTTATCTCAGCCTCCCAAGGGTAAGAGATTCTAGGAATGTGCCAGTGTGTCTGGCTTGCGCTGGCTGTTTTCTAATTGCTCTTACAAACATTAACTTAAAAATCCATACAGTGAATCTATGACCTAGTAGTACTTTTCCCTCCTGTCCTGGATGGCATTGTTCGGCCAGACTTAACAGAAGTTAGGTTTGCCGCTGGTTCTGAGTTGGTGTTCCCAAACCCAGCCATGGTGCGTCTCCTTTCACCCTCCCCTGCAAACCGGCCCACACCGTCGTTCCTCTATTTTCCGGTTCACACTAGCACCAAAGTCCACTCACTTCCTCCTAGCTTTGGATACATTCGCTATCTACTCTCAAAGAGTGCTCTCTTCAGGACTAGTATCAGCCAGCTGAAAAATAAAAATCTCAGTAAAAGCAAAAAACAAAACTAGTCACACTGTATCTCCCCCCCCCATCACTCAAAATTTTCTGTACTTCTGTCCAAACTCCCCTTTTTATTTTATCATTTTATTTATTTATTTATTATTTGTTTGTTTATTTATTTTTGGCTTTTCAAGACAGGGTTTCTCTGTGTCGTTTTGGTGCCTGTCCTGGATCTCGCTCTGTAGACCAGGCTGGCCTCAAATTCACAGAGATCCGCCTGGCTCTGCCTCCCGAGTGCTAGGATTAAAGGTGTGCGCCACCATCGCCCGGGGCCTTTTTGTTTAAATTATGCATATTTATATATGTGTTGGGACAGCTGCATGCCACAATGCATGTGTGTAGAAGTTGGAGGAAAACTTTTGGAAGGCAGTTCTCTCCCCAAACCTGGAACCTAGGGATAGAACTAAGGTCCTCGGGTTTGGCAGCAGGGAGCTTTACTTGCTGAACCACGCCACACTACACTTTCCATTTCTTTGGCTGTTACTTCTGCAACCACCCCGATCTTACCTCTGCTTCTACGATCGCTCAAAAACAGCATCTGTCAAGTGCATCAGGAATGTCAGGCTTTTCCGATTCTGTAGCTCCGTCTTTCATTTCATGGAGTTGGTCGTTTTCTGTTCGTGGTGTACTGTACTCTTCTGGATTTCCTTCTCTGCTCCTTATCTTACTTTGTTTTGTTGTTACCTCCCGTTCTTGTGCCTAACTTCCAAATCTTAAATTCCTAAAAATCTAGACACCATGATCCCTTTTGCCTGACTCTTTCAGACTGACTACATTCAGACTCATTGTTCTAAATATTACCTATCATATCTTTTCATTTATCATACATCCCAGTCCCATTGGGGTTCCCCATCACTTCAAATTTAAACAGTAAATTGAATTATTTGCCCTCTTCCTATGTAGAAGACAATGCAGCTGTTTTGATGCCATAACCTAGCACAGTTGCCTATACACCGTGCTCAGTGCTTAAGAAGGTGATGAAAGAATCATACCTTTTTGCTTGATTTAATCACCCAGAATTCAAACTGTTGTCCACCTGTGGGTTTGTAACTCTTTAATAATGTGCGATTGGGCTAAGGAGAGGGCTCAGTGAGAAAACAAGAAACTGAGTTTGAATCCCCAGGACTTATGTTAAAAAGCTAGACACAAAGCATGGGCACCTGTAATTCCAGCTCTGCTGTGGAACGGTAGGAGATAGAGACAGGAGGATCCCCAGAAGCTGGTAGGCTAGCTAGCCTGGCATCGAAAGAACAAAGACACCAGAACAAAACAAAACCAACCAACCAATCGAACAAACCAAACCAAACGAAATCACGTACTAAACAAGGTGGAAGTTGAGCACTCCACCAGCGGCTGTTTTCTGACTCTCTTACGTAGGCACAGGAGGTATGTGACTATATCCACACACACAAATGTGCACAAGCACAGACCCCACACACAAAATAATGCACAATTAAAACCAATGGTAGAAATAATGTATGTAATGAATGACCTTGAAAATTAGAAAAGAAAAAGGACTTGAAACAGTTTTTAGAATATAAGATCTTAAAGAGTCAGGTGTGGTGGTACATACCTTTAATCCCACCATTAAGGAGGCAGAGGTAGGCAGAGCTCTACAAGTCGGCAAGAGTTACATGGTGAGATCCTATCTTTTAAAAAAAAAGAAAAGAAAAGAAAAGAATATAAGGTCTTCTGGGCGGTGGTGGACCACACCTTTAATCCCAGCACTCGGGAGGCAGAGGCAGACGCAGACAGATCTCAATCAGCTGGAGACCAGCCTAGTCTACAGAGTGAGTTCCAGGAAGCCAGGGCTACACAAAGAGAAACCCTGTCTTGAAAAACAAACAAACAACAAAAGAATATAAGGTCTTAGAGTTGAAAAGAACGATAGTTCTGATCTCATGTTTTATAGGTGAGAGCATGCTAATTTCCATGTCTAATGAACACCATTATTGGTAGAACAGGATCCAGGGCTTTGCACAGAATAAATAATAATATGTAGGTTTATGTTAATGTGTATTCACAAATACACACACATACACACTTTTATCCATGCACTGAGTATCTAAAAACATTATAGTCTTTTCCATCTTACTCTGCAATAGGGTCTCCACAGCTACCAAAATTTCTGCTGTTTAATGAGTGTTCCACAAGAATTACTGAATATGACCTACAGACTTTTAAAGTGAGTAACAAAGAAAATACACCTTGAAGTTCTCTTTAAAATAACCATAGTTCACCTATTTTCTTTTTAGACATAGAATCTATTGTACAAGAAGTAGCAATCCTGTTAGAGAGTTGACGAACCATTTGGAATTCAGCTTATTCCAAAACTTTAGGGCCTGCCTTTCTTCTCCAAAGGGGCAAAGCATGTCTTTCAAATTTCCTCTCTGTAGAGGTATTTCAAAGGCAGTCACATTTGATCCTGGCAGTCAACTAAGATAGGTGTGGTAACAATTTTACCTGCAAGAAAGGAAAAATGCCAAAAGATTAAATAATTTACTCAACAGTTTATAAGGAAATAAATCAGAGATGAAATTAAAATTCAAGAATACAGCCTGACATAGTGGCACTTGGGAGGCAGAGGCAGGCAGATCTATATGAGTTTGTCTACATAGTGAGTTCCAGGACAGCCTGAGCTACATATGAGACCCAGTCTTGTAAAAAATTGAAAAAAAAATGTGAATTTGAACCCGTATATGTATATGTATATACATACATTTGAACCCATACACACACACACACACACACACACACACACATTTGAACACACACACATACATATATATCCCTAACAAAGGTTTTTCTACCTCTCATAGGTTGTCTTTTTCAAAATGGCAGGAAGAAAGTTTTATTTTCTGCTTAGTACACAATGAGTTCAAATTAATTTAGGATGGGCACAGGAGGAGGAAAAAGGGATTATGCCTGTTTCTTCTTTTTGTTTCTAAAAAAAAAAGTGACGTAGAGTGTTCAGAAGAATCAAACTCTAACTTAATTTTTCATGCTTGAATCCACTTTATGGAGGATGATTTACATAAAATAAATGTGCTCATCTTAAGTCTATAGTTTAATGAGTTTTGACAAATGTGCAGACTCGTGTACTCATCACTGAAACAGGAATTGCCGCATTGCTATAGTATAGAGGATTCCATCATGTCTAACTTCCTGGCTCCAGGCAACCACCCATGTGCTTTCTGTCAATTTAAATTAGTTTTACCTATTCTAGAATTCCACATAAATGCGATCATATGGCAAATACTTTTTTTGTGTCTGACTTTTTAAATTCCTTCGGCCTAATGTTTTTGAAATTCATGTATGGTACAAATATCAGCCGCTCACTCCTTATTATTCAAGAGTTTTATATTTAGTAACTATACCTTCATTGTCTTAGCCATTCGCTTGTTTTTAACCATTTGACTCAGCTCAAGATTTAGGGACTTATCAATAAAATATCTATGATCATTCATATGTAACCTTTGTGTGTTTGTTTTTTTGTAGTCAAATATCTAGGAGTGAAATTGTTCCATTATACAGGAACTGTATATTTAATTTTGCAAGAAAATATCAAATTGCTCTCAATTGTGGCTGCACCATTTTCCATGAGCATTCTAGTTGCCAGATCTTCTTAATGCTGTCTGAGCAGTCTTCATTATTTTCACCATCCAGTGAGTGGATGATTGTATTGTGTTGTAGATTATTTTGTATTTCCCCAGTGACTAACGGTTGTGAGCATTTTATATGTTTATCTGCTATCTCAACTTTTTTTTTTTTTTTTTTTTTTTGCTAAGTGAAGATACCATAAGTTTTTCTATGATGATATATTTTGAGGTTCTGTTTTTTTTTTTTATGGACATACACATATATTTGTTTCTAACTACTTCCCCCCTTTGCCATTATGAAATGCCCTTCTTAGTCACTGGTAATAAATTTTGCATTAAACATTGTCTGTCTGATACCAATAGAACCATTCCAGCATTCTTTTTTGCTATTCTTTGCTTTAAAAAAATATTCTTTGTCAATTTCATGCATATATATATACAATGTATCTTGATGATATTCACTCCCAGCTCCCCCCAGTTCCCCCCCAATGTGATCCCCTCCCACTTTCACGTTCTTCCTGCCCCCTTCTCATGACCCACTGAGTCCAATGCGTGCTGCCCACTGGCATGCTGACAACTCATGTACATGTTTGTACAGCTACTGTTTAGAAGTGCAGCAGCCATGTCCATGTCCAGAAGATATTTCACAGCACTCCGATATCTTCCAGCTTTTACATTCTTTCTGATCTCCTTTTCCATAACCTTCCCTGGGTGTTGGTAGGGATTCTATCGATGCTCTATTTAGGACTGAGTGCTCAACCATCAACACTTGGACCAATTGTGGATTAACTGCTCATTACTGGTTTTGACCTGTTATCTGCCGCCCACTGCTCATTACTGGTTTTGACCTGTTAGCTGCTGCCCACTCTCAGATGAAGGCTGAGAGCAGCACTAATGTGTATTAGCATAAAAGTTAAATATAAACATTTAGAAGGCAGTTTGATAACTTATCTTTTTAGCAAACTGGCAGAAATGAGTTTCCACATAGGGCCTACGACCTCCTCGACTGTGGACCTTTGACTAGGTTTAGAGCACAAGGCATGAGTTCCTTCATGTGGAGTAGGTCTTAAATTCAGTTAGGAAGCAGTTACTTACCCCCATAACGTTCATGCCAGTCACACCACTGAGCACATCTTGCCTGGAAGGCCAGCATAGTAACATGCTCGATCCAACATTGGGTAAGACTCTAGAATTTTCTTCCCCAGCGGCCTTTATAGCACCTTCTGGTACTATGACAACTACCCATGTTTTACTTATTATTTGAATAGCATATTTTCCCCTTCTATTTACTCTCAATCTGATTGTGTTTTATGTTTAAAATGGATCCCCTATAGGCAGCATATGAATGGTCTCTTGTATGATCTGACAGCTTTTAAAAATTAATTGAAGTGTTTATGCCGCAATTATCAGTTAATAACTTTTTTCATATGGTTGGGTTTGTTAGCCAGTTTATTATTTGTTTTCTGTCTCATTCTTTTTCCCCCCTCCTTCCCTTTATTATCCACTTTTGGATTATTTCAACATTTCTTACAATCTCATTCTTATACATCTATTGGTTTTAGGATATCATCCCCCCCCCCCTCCTTTATGAGATATCATCCCACTCTGTAGCCCTGGCTGGTCTTGAACTCAAGGCAATCTTCTTGACTCGGTCTTTTTTTCTTTTTTTCCCCGTTGGGGACATGGTTTCTGTTCGTAATAGCTCTGTCTATCCTGGAACTTGCATTGTAGACCAGGATAAGCTCAAACTCACAGAGATCTGACTGTCTGCCTTCTGAGTGCTAAGATTAAAGGTGTGCACCACCAAGCCCGACTATTACCTCAGCTTTTTGAGTATTAAGATTATATGCATGTACCATCAAGCCTCAATAAATTATATTAAGATACACTTCTCATATTTTACATGATTACTTTAGGGATATTCCACATTTAGGGATTATTACATATAAAGTATTTCTTAAACAAACTTATTTATTTATTTGTTTATTTATTTATTTATTCATTCATTCATTCATTTATTTATTTATTTATTTATTTTACATCCTGGCCACAGTTTCCCCTCTCTCTTCTCCTCCCTGTCCCCCCAACCCATTTTCCCTCTGTTCTCACCTCACAAACCACTCCTCCTCTGGTTATGTTTAGGAAAGGGCGGGTCTCCCTTGAGTATCAACAAAACATGGCATATCAAGTTGCAGTAAGACTAAGCACCAACCCATAAGCCTGTAAAAGAGTCGGAGACAGCCCCCACTTTCACTGTTAGGAGTCCCACAAGAGGACCAAGCTACACAACTGTAACATATATGTAGAGGGCCTAGGTCAGTCCCATGCAGGCTCCTTGGTTGTTGGTTCAGTCTCTGTGAGCCCCTATGAGCCCAGGTTAGTTGATTCTGTGAGTTTTCTTGTGGTGTACTTGACCCCTCTGGTGCCTACAATCCTTTGTCCTCCTCTTCTACAGGATTCCCCAAACTCTGCCTTTTGTCTGGCTGTGAGTCTGCATCTGTTTCTGTCAATTGCTGGATAAAGCCTCTCTGGTGACAGTTGGGCTAGGCACCAATCTGATCACAGGAGATGGCCGATTCAGGCAACATATCTGCTATTGCTAGGAGTCTAAGCTGGGGTCATCCTCTAGATTCTTGGGAGATTCCCTTGTGCCAGGTTTTTACCTGACCCCACAATGCCCCCCTTTCCAGTAGTCTCTTTCTGTACTCTCCCCATCCACCCCCTCAACCTGATCGCTCATGTTCCCATTCCCAACCACCCTCAGTCCACTCATGAAATCTCTTCTATTTCCCCTTCCTAGGAAGATCTGGGTGTCCCCCCATGAACTCTCCTTGTTACCCAGTCTCTCTGGGTCTGTGGATTGTAGCATCCTTTATTTTAAAGTTAATATCTACTTATGAGTGAGTACACACCATGTTTGTCTTTCTTGGTTTGGATTATCTTACTCAGGATGATTTTTTTCTAGTTGCATCCATTTGCCTCAAAATTTCCTGATGTCATTGTTTTTAACAGCTGAGTAATACTCCATTGTGCAAATGTACCACATTTTCAAATGTACCATCTATTTCTCAGTTGAGGGGCATCTAGGTTATTTCCAGGTTCTGGCTCTTACAAATAAAGCTGCCATGAACATAGCTGAGCAAGTGTCCTTGCAGTATGACTGAGCATCCTTTGGGTATGTGCCCAAGAGTGGTATAGTTGGGTCTTGTGGAAGGTTGTTTCCCAGTTTTCTGAGGAACCACCACACTGACTTTCAAAGTGGCTGTACTTTTTTGCACTCCCACCAGTGTAGATGTAATTCTAAATGGTTTTATTGAATAAGAAACACAGAGCCAAATGCAGAGTTAAAAGCCCAGAGATCAGAGAACAGTAGCTAAGAGCTGAGACCAAGACTGCCTTCTTACCACCTTGCTGCTGCTGCCATTCTTCCCCTGAGAAAGAGACTTACTTCCTGTGTGTCTTTTTATTGACTTTCTGTTCTGCCTTCTCATTGGTTGTAAACCCAACCACATGACCTCCTCATCACTGCCTGTCTATACAGACCTCCAGGTCTCTATGGTTGGTATTGAGATTAAAGGCGTGTGTTTCCAAGCTGGCTATGTCCTTGAACACACAGACTCTGCCTGCCTTGTGATCGGGATTAAAGGCATGAGCCACCACTGTGGGGCTTCTGCTATGGCTTGCTATTAGCTCTGACCCCTAGTCAACTTTATTTATTAACATACAAATAAAATCACATTTTAGCACAAATAAAATATCACCATACACCAGCAGTGGAGGAGTGTTCCTACCGCTGATAAACAATTTTAGTCAAGTGGCAGGATACAGGATTAACAACAACAACAACAAAAAATAAGTAGCCTTCCTATATACAAAAAATAAATAGACTGAGAAAGAAATCAGAGAATCAATACCCTTTATAATAGGCTCAAATAATATAAAATATCTTGATGTAACTCTAACCAAGCAAAAACTTCAAGTCTTTGAAGAAAAAAAATCGAAGAAGATATCAGAAGATGGAAAGATCTCCCATGCTCATGGATTAGTAGGATTAACATAGTAAAAATGACCATTTTACCAAAAGCAATCTATAGATTCAATGCAATCCCTATTAAAATCCCAACACAATTCTTCACAGACCTTGAAAGAACAATACTCAACTTCACATAGAAAAAGAAAAAACTCAGGATAGCTAAAACAATCCTGTACAAAAGGAACTTCCGGAGGTATCACCATCCCTGATCGCAAGCTCTACTACAAAGCTCTAGTAATTAAAAACTACTACACGGTATTGGCATAAAAACAGATAGGTGGATCAATGGAATCAAATCAAAGACCCAGATGTAAATCCACATACCTATGGACACTAGATTTTCAACAAAGAAGCCAAAATTATACAATGGAAAGAGGAAAGCATCTTCAACAAATGGTGCTGGTCTAACTGGATGTAAGCATGTAGAAGAATGCAAATAGATCCACGTCTATAAAGTATTTTTTCAACTACATGAAACTGATACTGTATTAGCTACTATGCCAGACTTTCCATCCGTGACAAGTGCCTTGACAAAGCAAATGAAAAGGAGTACTGCCTTATCACAGCTCTGGTTTTTAGTCTTCAGTCTTCAGATCCATCGCTCTGGACCCCAGTGGGGCAGAACATCTTGGTGGTGTCAGGAACATGTGGCTGAAGCTACTCATCTCTTGAAGTAAAGAAAGCCAAGAGAAGGAAAGAGGGAAGGGAGGAGCTGGGACGACCCCTAAGGACAAACCACAGTGACTCACTTCCTCTAGACAGCCACCTCCGCTTCCCAAATACTGGCAACAGCTGGGGACAAAGCCTGAGGTACAGGATGCTTCATCTGCAAAGCATAACAACTATTTGATATAAAAAATACAGAAACCTTTTGCCAGCCAGTGGTGGCACATGCCTTTAATCCCAGCACTCAGGAGGCAGAGGCAGGAGGATTTCTGTGAGTTCGAGGCCAGTCTAGTCTACAGAGCTTGTTCCAGGACAGCCAAAGCTATACAAAGAAACCCTGTCTCAAAACAAACAAACAAAAAACCAGAAATTTTTCAACAGTGCGGGCTCCTTCCAGCACTACTTTTTATGCGGCAGATGTTGTGTATGCTGTCAGCACATACAGTGACAACAACACATAATTGTGCCATAACCTTTGGTTTAAATAGTCACGTGTATTTTAAAACATTCAAAGAGCTCCTAGCACTCAGGGATGGGGTTGGTGCATTTTAGAATCGGGTGACGAAGGTTAGTTATAGAGTGCCTAGTATGTGCGAGGCCTTAGGTTTGATCTCTAGTATACTATTTATAAATAAACAAGTGAAAACATAAACGGGTTGGCCAGATGGTTCAGTGGATAAAGGCACTTGCCAAGACTTATGACTTGGGTTCAATTCCTGGGACCCAGATTGTGAGGGAGAGAACCAACTCTGCAGTAAACTGCACACATACACATAGACACACACACACACACACACACACACACACACACAGAGAGAGAGACACACACACACACACAGAGAGAGGTAAATGAGTCAATGAATAAGTGGAATAAAAACATTTTTGAAAGAACTAAAAAAATATTCCACAATATCCAAGAAGAAAGAGAAATCCTCTAGTTTGCTCTTTATTATTTCTGATATTTGCTATTGGGATCCCGAAGTTCAAACTCTCCCTATAGCATTGCTGGCTTTGGTCCTGCCAACCGTCTTTTATGGAATGTTTTACAGTTCAGGACTGATGGCAGTGAATTTTTTTACATTTTATTTATTTGAAAGTCTGTCTTATTTTAAATACCGAGTGTTCAGTTGGTTACAGAAACTCGACTGATATTAATTTACTATTCATCACTTTAAAGATGTTGGTCATGTCATCTGGTTCCAGGGCTTCCTGATGACAGGTCTGTAGCCATGTAAATCATCACTGTTCTGTGTAGATGTGTCATTTTAATGGCCATATCTGACGAGACAAAATGGCCTTTCATCAGTTTGATTATCATATGTCTAGACATAGTTTTTCTTTAAATTTCGTCTTGTTTGGATTCTCCAAGCTCCTTGGATCTGCTAATTTATGTCCTTCACAAAATTCACGTTTTTGATCATTATTTGCTTTAAGTTTTTTTTCTAACTATCTTCCATAACCTTTTTAGATTCTAATTACATGCACATGTACATTAGACTTTCAATATTTCTGCACAGAGCCCCGGGGCTCCATTTTTTTTTCAACATGGATTATTTGTGTGTATGGTATACACACCTGTGTGTGCGGGTGCGCTTACTCATGAGGAGTGTGGAGGTCAGATTTGACATTGGAGTGTCTTCCTCAGTGGCCTCTCCACTGATTGTTTTTTGTTGTTATTATTGTTAGAAAGGGTCTCTTGCTGAATCTGGAGTTTGCCATTTCACCGAAACTAGCTACACGTCTCCATCCCCAAGCCCTGCATTGTAGTTGGGTGCTACCATGTCCCTGGGTGCTAGAGATTTCAACTCAGGTCCTCATGCTGAAAGCACTTTGGCAACTGAACCATCTCCCATCCCGTCTTTTTTTTTTTTTAAATAAAAATCTCTGCGTGTGTGTGCACTTCATGTATATGAGTGTGTGCATGTGGATGCCAGGGACACCTCGGGTATCAGTCCTCTACTTTTGTTTCCAACAAGGCCTCTTTGTTATTTTTTTTTTTCCATAATGTACACCAGGCTAGCTGGTCCATGCACTTCCATGGATCCTCCAGTCTCGGTCTCCTATCTTCCTATAGAAATTCTGAGATTCTGGACTTTCAGGCTATGCATACAGCCTTACATGTGTTCTGAGGATTCTAATCCAGGTTTTCATGTTTACATGGTGTCTTAGTTACTTTTCAACTGCTGTGACAAGCTGTCATGACCAAGGCAACTTAACAAAAGAGTTTATTGGGGGGCTGGAGAGATGGCTCAGAGGTTAGGAGCACTGACTGCTCTTCCAGAGGTCCTGAGTTCAATTCCCAGCACCCACATGGTGGCTCACAACCATCTGTAACGAGATCTGGTGCCCTCTTCTGTGTACATCATAAATAAATAAATCTTAAAAAAAAAAAAAGAGTTTATTGGGGCCTTACCGTTTCAGGGGATGAGTCCATGACCATCATCAGGGAGCATGACTGCAAGCAGTCAGGCATGACACTAGTGTAGTAGCTGAGAGCTTACATCCTGGTCTACGAGCAAGAAACACAGAGAAGCAAAGAGAGCTGTTAGGGAATGGTATGGGCTTCTGAAGCCTCAAAGTCCATCCCCAGTGGCACACCTCCTCCAATAAGGCCACAACTCCTAACAATTCCACCAACTGGGGACAAAACATTCAAATAGATGAGCCTATGGGTCCCATCTCATTCAAGAGCCACATATGGCAAGTACTTATATCTACTGAATCATCTCCTCAGCCCCTCTTTCTTCTTTTTTAAAAAATCTGTTTTTTCTCTTTCTTTTAACCTTCTTATTTACCCAAATCAAAGTCCACTAACTATTTTGCCACCTGTGCTCTGCTTTTGAACCATCCAGTGAGATTTTTGTTTATTTTTTTTTTATTACGGTCAATCCACGTAAGTCTATTAAATGGGTACAGAATTTATTAAGGTATAAATTGAGGAAATACACTCATGAATACAGAATGGAGTAGACAGCTAAAGTTGTCCTCTGATCTGCCTGGGAGTGAATCCACCTCACAGGCAGGAGCAGGGAGAAGGGGCATGTGACCCTTCTCCAATTCCTTATAAGAGGTCATATACAATGGCAGGAAGCACCGCCTCTTTTGGGTCAGATAGCCCAAAGTCATGGATGGAGCAAATATCACTACATTTTTTAAGTTTTGGGACCTAGGGCTTCGGAAATGCTAGCTACATGCTATAACATTGTCTCATACCTGTAATCCCCATATACCTTTAACTCTAATATTTTATGTCCTTTTAAAATGTAATCTATTTCTATAATGCAAATGCCCTCCTTTCACTCATCTTCATCTCAGTGAGAGTTACAAAACCCATGAATATCTTGTATTATAACTCCAATATTGTAATAACCCCAGGGTCACCATCTATTAATTGTCTTTCCTCTTGAAAATGGATCATGCCCTCTGCTGATTTTTACAGTGAAAGTTTAGGTTTGTTTCCTGGACGTTGTGACTCTCAGGATGTATAGATTTGGGATTCTGTTACCATCCCGAGAGTACTAACATTCTTTTTTAGTAGGCATTTAACCTCTGTGGGGTCAGATGCTAATGTCTCCTTGCTTCCTTTGAGTGGTGTCTCAATTGATTTCACTGGGCTTTTGCTTTGCTGCTTTGCGTCTGTGTCATGAAAGCATGAGTCGGGGGACTGGTAGCACTTCTTTGAGTGTCCATAAACAGAATTAGGTGTCTTCCTTCCCCAGCTCTCTCCCTTTCATGGCTCCTCTTCATTCTCTTCCTGCCTGAGTATGGTCACTATGGGTTCATCTATTTGAAAGTGTGGTCTCCAGTGGAAGGAGCTGTTTGGGAAGGATTGGGAGGTGTGTCACTGGCAGCAGGCTTTGAGATTTCAAAAGCCCATTCCTGTTTGAATCTTCTCCAGCTGCATGCCTACCTGCCTGCTACCATGCTCCCTGATAGGACGGTTATGGACTTTAATCTTCTGGAACCATGAACCCCCAAATTAAATGCTTTCTTTCATAAGTTGTCTTGTTCATGATGTTTTGTAACAGCAATAGAAAAGTAACTAAAATACTCAGCAACCATCCATTTATTGAGAATGACACTGTTTTTTTCTGGGGGATTCTTCTCCAATTCTGATTTCTCTTTCTGGTTTGCTTGCTTTTCTTTTAATCTTCAGTGCTCACAGGTGATTGATTTTAACTCCTCTTCTCTTCTCTTCTCTTCTCTTCTCTTCTCTTCTCTTCTCTTCTCTTCTCTTCTCTTTTCTTTTCTTCTTCTTCTTCTTCTTCTTCTTCTTCTTCTTCTTCTTCTTCTTCTTCTTCTTCTTCTTCTATCTCTCTCTCTCTCTCTCTCTCTCTCTCTCCCTCTCTCCCTCTCTCCTCTCTCTCTCTCTCTCCTTTATTATTGATACCAATAGAGAGATGAGGAAGTTTTAACATTGATGAAGTCTAAGTCATCCAGTTGGGGGTTTTGGTTACTGAGTTTTTCCGTCTTATGAATACTATCTTTGACTGTCTCAAGATCTTAAGGACTCATATATGTGTTCCTTCAGTACTATTATGGTTTGGACTGTCCCGTGATTTATTTTAAGTTTATTTCTGTATGAAAAGCAAGGTAGAGATGAAACCTTACTTTGAGTTTCACATGGATATTTCTTCTCTTCAGTATTATTTCTTGAGAAGACTTCCTTCTCCGCTGACCCACCCTGAGAACTTGCTTGGGAATCCACTGATGGATGGCACATGGTTGATTTTCTTCTACATACTCTCTCCCATTCCATTAATCCATACAACTACTTTTCTACCATTTCCTCTCACTTCAAGCAATGGAGTTACTAAATCGCAGTCATGAAATGAAACCTTGCCAATTTTCTTTTTCAAAATCATTTAGGCTATTTGACATATTTGCATTGCTATCTAAATTTTGATTTGTTTATTGATTTTGGACACTGAGGATCAGACCCCAGGGCCGCATACATGCTATTAGGTGTCTTATCCACTAATCTACATTCCCAACCTTTTAATTAAATTTTAGAATTAGCTTAGCTTGCCAATTCTGTTTTTAGAACATCTTCACCTATTCTGAAACTAAATCTATAGATTGATGTGAGATGAGTGAGTTTTGGTTTTTCAGTTCATTAATATTGCTTTCTTTCCAAATATTTAGATCTTTTTCATTTACCTTTTAGCACACAGAATTTCTGCATTATTTTGTTGGATGTATTCTAATATTTCTTCTACTGTAATATTTTATTGATTAATTTATTTACAGTACTGCTATTTGAACCCAGGGCCTCATATTTGCTGGTCATTGCTAGTATTCTAACAAGCATTGATCTATATTCTCAACCTTTTTTGTGGGGAGGACAGAGTCTCATGTAGCTGTCACTGGTTTTGAGCCCTTATCTCCCTGCCCCACCTCCCATGTGCTAGGATTAAAGGCATGTACCACCATACCTAGTCTAAATAATATTCTTATACTGTACTTTCCAATGTCACTTACTGAAACGTTTTTATTATATTGGTGCAGTATCCTGCCACACTCTTATAATTAGAATAAATTATTGTAATAATTTCTTTTGGCTTATAGTTTCTTCACCACTTTTGGAATAAATAATTATATTGCCTACATATTCAAACAGTTTCATCCTTCGAAGTTGTATGCATTTTTATTGTCTAGTTGCATTGGCAATGTATTACTGGATAACAATAGCTGTTTAATTAAATTGAATAACAATTATGAAAAAAGCATAATTTTGCTTTGTCTTTGATCTTAGAAGGGAGAGACTAACACTTTCAGCTTGGTATGTGGTCAGATCATTTTTATAGAAAACCTTTATTGGTTTAAAGAGGTTTCCACTTATTTCTAATTTGCCAAGTTTTGGAGGTGGTTTGAATCTTATTGAATGTTTTTCTGTCTATTGAGATGGGTATATGGCGAGTTTTTGTTTGTTTGTTTGTTTTTTACTTTTTTTTGCTTTTTATGTTAATCTGATGAGTTGATTTTGGCTAATTTATTACATTTTATTATTTGTTGGGGGGGGGTGTCACACAGTGACCATAGTATGCCTGTGGAGGTCTGTGAACAACTTATGGGAGTGTTTTCTCTTTCTATTCTGTGGGCCGTACAGATCCAACTCAGGCAGTCAAACTTGGCAGCAAGTGCCTTTCCTTCTGGGCCATCTTGCCAGCCTCTATTTTGGTAAATGTTCAAAACTTTGACCAGCACTACATCCCTGATAGAAGTCCTAATTTGTCATGATCTATTACTAATAAATATCATTTTCTTTTTTTAACATTTCATTGAAGATTTTGTTTTTCATGTGTACTCTCCTTTTCTGGTAGTATTTTTCCTTTGGTATTGGGAGAATGCTGCTCTTACAATATGAATTGGATGTGTCCCTTCCTTTTCTTTTCTCTAAGTGAGTTTCTCTAGAACTGCATCATCATTATTATAGAATTTACCAGGAAAGCTATTTAAGTCAGAATTACTTCGTGGAAAAATTTAAATCACATATCCAGTATGTTAAGCTGTATAGTGCTACTTAGAATTTCTGTTTACTCTTGAGAGATTTGTTGCTTTGCCTTTTCTGCGGAATTTGTTCATTTTTGTCTAATTATCAAATTAAATCTAAAGTTGGTAGTAATATTTATTTATGGTTCTCTTTGAAACATGTTGGTTTTGTGGTGATTTCTCCTTTTATTTCTGGTATTTATGTTTTTAGTAATCTCAGCTTTTATGGAATTTCTTTTTCTTGCTCAGCTTAGATAGTGGTTTACAGATTTCATCCGTACTTTAGTTGACTCATTTTTCTGGTAGTTTGGACATTTCTATGTAATGGACATTCTGCTCTTCTCTTTGCTCTTCTCTTCTTGCTGGTTAGTTTTTTTTTTTTATATGATCCATTTTTTTTCTAGCTTCTTGGTGGAATTAACATTAGTGCTTTCCTTTCTAGCACCATTATTTAAAAGCGATCCCACCGTTGCCCTGGCTGTATCACGTAAGTTGTATTTACATTTTTGCTCATTTCAAATATATTTTCATTTCTCTGTGACTTATGTTTGTACACAGATCACTTTTTTCATGAATGGATTTATAAGTAACTGGGATTTTACACATTTCTTTAACAGGTTATCCATTCATTAAATTCTGTTAAATTCATTGTTGTTAGGGAATATTTTTCAGCAGTTACAGTAGCCCCAGCTGCTGAAGCCAGAGTTCTTTTGAGGAAATTTCAAAATTATGTATCCAATTTGTTCATACATACAGTTCTTTTTAAAATATCTGTTCTTGCTGGGTGGTGGTGGCACACGCCTTTAATCTCAGCACTCGGGAGGCAGAGACAGGCGAATCTTTGTGAGTTTGAGGCCAGCTTGGTCTCCAAAGTGAGATCCATGAAAGGCGCAAAGCTACACAGAGAAACCCTGTCTCAAAAAACCAAAAAAAAAAAAATCTATTCTTTACTTATTCTTTTTTTTTTTTAATGTACGTGTATATACAGCATGCACGCATGTTTGTATCTGTGGGTGTCCCTGTGTGTGTTCCTGAGTGAGCATGCACGTGTGTGTGTGTGTGTGTGTGTGTGTGTGTGTGTGTGTGTGTGTGTAGGCCCTAGGTTGATGTTGGATGTCTTCCCTGACCTCTCTCCATTGTCTTGTTTTAATTGGGGTCTCTTGGGTTTGCCTATGTTCCCTGATACAGAGTCTAGTTAGCCAGCTCACTCTCAGGACCCCGTCTCTGTAATTCCCAGTCCTGGAATTACAGGCAAACCACCAAGCCTGTTTACTATTTACATGGGCTCCAGACTCTGAACTCTAATTCTCACACTTGTTCCTTGTGCAACAACAGCTTCAAACACTAATCTCTCCTCGCATTCCCTTTGCTTACTTACTTACTTACTTACCTACCTACCTACTTACTTACTTACTTACCTACTTTCTTACTTACTTACTTACCTACCTACTTACTGAGATAGGATCTCACTACATAGTCAAGGCTGGCTTCAGACTCCTGGAGACCCACCTGCCCCTGCTCCCTATTGCTGCAAAGAAAGACGTACACCACTATGCCCAGCTCCTCTCTATATAGTTGGTACCTTGTATCTTTCATGGAATTATTTCATCTTATTTAATTACCAAATTTTTACCACGTAGCTAAAGGGGTCTTGGACGCCTGATCCTCCTGTCTCCACCTCCCAAGTGCTGGGATTATAGGTTTGTACTGCCATGGATACTGCAAATAACATTTTATCTTCTTTAATTTTGTTAAGGGTTCTCGGCAAGTAGCGGCCTGAGTCCACAGACAGTGTTGGACTCTATCACACTGCTTTGCCTTAAATGCCTATCAAGCTCTGTGGCCATGACCGCTGGCAAAACCAGCACAAATTTCCCTTTTTTATTCACAGTTGAATATGAAGAGAATTTAAACTCACTATAGAGCTCGGCAACCTTAGCATACAATGCTTAGTAAGTTGAGAACACTCACCTTTTTGCTTTGAAGCTACACTCTGGATTCTCAGGCATGTCTGAATTGCCGGTCTTGCTATTCTCACACTTCTGAAGCCTTATTAAGTAAAATGAGGATTGCTTGAATACAAGAATTGTGGTACCATGACAGTTCATCTGGAAGCCAAGGTAACCACTTACTGACCGACAAGTACGTAGCATATACGGTGCGGACACCCTGGACTGAGGACGCTTCATATTCAGGCAGATGGAGCAGGGTGGCGGGATGTTTTATCACAGCACTCAGAACAGTATGTGATTTAAAATTTACGAATTGCTGACTTCTGTAATTTTCCCTTTGCTATCTTTAGACCATGGTTGGTTGTGGGTAACTGAAGCAGCAGAAAGCAAAACCTCTAACTAATAAGGGGAGTGGGAAGGGTGGATATGTTTTCAATCTATTGAAATGCCCAATGGCTTCATGTGGGGCTGAGGATGTGGCAAGTGTCCCATGTACTCTGGAAAAGACCGTTGTTTTGTGCCGGGTTTGATACAGTGCTTTCTAAATACCCAAGTGGGGCCAGCCTGTTGATAACAGCCTTCTGTATTCTTTATACGTGATTATTCTTGAGTGAGATTTGATACTTTGAATCTTTCACAGAATTTGTTCATTGTATCTAATTATCAAATTTCACTACTGTAGCTAAGGCTGGTCTTGAACTCTTGATCTTTCAGTTTTGAGAGGAGAGAGTCAGAGTCCATTTTCATTTGTTCTTGTCTGCCCTTTCAGATGGAGCTCTGTAGATTTCCAGCCTGACACACACAGCTGAAGTTTACTTATTCTTTTCAGCTTGCTTTGTGTTTCTTTTTCTTTTCTTCTTTTTTTTTAAAAGAATTTTGCTGTCTAACCCACAATACCCTTTGAATATATGATCAGCTGCTTTAGCATCTTGAATGCTATGTGTATGTATTTTACTATTATTATTATTATACAGTTAGATTTTACTATACAGTTAGATTTTGCCTATTTTAGAAACTTCATAATCCCTTCTTATTTTTGTGTCAACTAGTTTGTTATTTAAAAGGATTAAAAAATTTTAAATCCTTTTATATTTTCTGACATGGTTATAACGTCTGTCACTCTTCATCCTTTGGAATGACATGACTTTCCTTCAGTGTGCATGTACTTTTGTAAGTCTGGAGTTTGAAGTTCACTATTTTTTTTGGGGGGGGGGCGGGGTTTCAAGACAGGGTTTCTCTGTGTAGCTTTGTGACTTTCCTGGAACTCGCTCTGTAGCCCAGGCTGGACTCAAACTCACAAAGATCCACCTGCCTCTGCCTCCCGAGTGCTGGGATTAAAGGCGTGCGCCACCACCGCCCCGGCAGTCAGCTATCTTTTTGAGTAAACTCTCAGGGGCTGCATTCCTGAAGAGAATTGGCTCTCAATAGCTTCTCAGTTAGGGGTAGGACATCATGAGCCTCTCCCTAATCCTGCCTTCCAGGTGCTGGGATTCCAGGAATGGCATGCCCTGCCACTTCAGGTCTTTGGCTTTATTTTAAAGAAGGTATCTCCTAGTTTTGTCTAGGCTCTTCAGTTATTTCTGTCATGAGTTCATTTGCTCTATTCTATAGTTGCTATCTGAGGTCCCACCTTTTCTTATAGAAAACAACGAACCAGTTGCCTGTCAACATTTGCGGGAAAATGTGTGCTTTCCACTCAGGTTTGAGATGTCACATTTATGTCTCAATAAATACAATCTGTTTCTGATTTTTATTGGTGGTCTTCTTATTTCACATTATGTACAGTGGAAATTAATGGTTGAACCATCACAAAAAAAATGCCTTCCTTCTTCCCTCCCTCCCTCTCTCCCTCCCTCCCTCCCTCCCTCCCTCCCTCCTTCCCTTCCCTTCCTTCCTTCCTTCCTTCCTTCCTTCCTTCCTTCCTTCCTTCCCATATTCTATAGACTAGATTATTCAAGTATGGGGAAAATCTTGCCTCACATGTTGGTCTAAGATGTTCATATACCACCGCTCATGAGAATTCAATATAGTTCTAACTTGAAAATAGAAGCCTTAGCTACACCTTAAAAACTCCTTATGCATTTGTGCTTTAATACCAAAATACCATTTCAGGAATTTATCCTGAAGATATACATAAAACCTAAAGATTTATACATGTAATATTTATTACATTATCTTATTTGGAAAATATTGAAATGAGGTAAATGCCCCCATATGGGATATGGTTGAACACACTGTTATACACCCACACAACAGCAATGGAAAATTGTGAGGCTAAAAAGAACAATTAGATCTCTATGAATCTCACAAGATTTCTGTGAAACATAATTAACCAAAAGGTGTGAAGTTAGAAGTGATTATATGATTACAATACTATTTGTAGGAGGAAAAAAAATCAAATTTAAATGTGCATCAAAACAAAATACAAAAGATAACTTAATAAACTTTGGATACAATGCTCTATATTTTTAATAGGATAGAGAGGTGGGAATAAAGAACCAAAGAAATCTTGAACTTCACTTGGTAACTAGCAGCTAGCCACAAGTGGCATTAAGGTGATGTTTCTGATATTGTATTGCTTGTGTTGAAGAATAGAGCAAGTCAGTAAATACATTGATTTTCTTGGGAACCAGAGTTCACATTGTGGGGGATGGGAGAGATAAAGATGCTGTTGAGGATGGGAAGAATAAATATGTACTACTAAAATATTTCCCCACATATACCTTATTAATTCAAAGGAAGGAAATGACTTTCCAGAGATAAACTGACAAACACTCCCTTAAATAAGAGTTCAAAGTCAACATCATCAATCCCAACCCACACTGACGTTCACATCCCTTATGATGCAAAAAGCTCCGGAAAGCATATAGTATCATTTCTTCAATATACCTGCCAAAAAACTGGGTAATCTGCCTCTGCTAATAAGGAGTTATTGGACATACCCAAGTTAAAGAACACTAAAACAGCCCCACCATATTATCCAAAAATATTACAGTCATGGAGCACAGGAGGCTGAGAAACTCCTCCAGATTAAGGGAAATCAAAGCGACATAATTAAATGCAGTTCTGTTCTTATGAGATCCTGGATTAGGGGGAAATGGGAGAGTTTAAATGTTGACTTGTACTACATAACAACATTATGTTAAATTTCCTGTCGTTTATAAATAAACTAACTGCACTATTATAAGATGAAACATTGCTCTGGTTCAGAAGCTCTGTGTACTGAAATGTCTACCTGAAAATGGGTATGACATATTCCTCTTCCTCTTAAGTGGTTCTCTTCCTCTTAAATGGTTCTAGAAGTATTAATAAAATATGTATGTCTATATTCATAGGGATACATATGAGCACACACACATATATCCACACACATACAGAGAGAGAGTGTGCTTTTAAAAGATGTAGGAGAAAAGGCTAAAAGTAGTTGAATGGGTTTTTAAAGTGTAGGTCATAGGAATCTAAGTGTCATATGGACGCAGATCTGGGCTCAGAACTTTTCACTTATGGAGAAAGTAGCTTATTGTTTCAAGGCACTTTGTGTGTCCAGGGAACAATCAATTAATGCCCAGAAGAGCCAGGCATCTGGTTGCTAAACCAAAACATGGTGTAGACACTATGTTAGGATAATGGGAGCCTGGTGAAAAATAGAAACTATTTTATGTGCATTGGTGTTTTTCTTGCATGTATGTCTGTGTGAGGGTGTTGGGTTCCCGGAACCAGAGTTACAGACAGTTGTAAGCTACCATGTGGGTGCTGGGAATTGAACCCACGACCTCTAGAAGAGAAGCCAGTGCTCTTAACCGCTGAGCCATTTCTCCAGCTCTAGAAACTATTTTAAAGGTTTGAGAATCCAGAGTTTCAACCCAGTTGCTGGGCAAATATTAAACACCTTCTAATGTAGAATGTTGATTTCTCTCACATGGCTGGTTTGAAAGAAGGAATTAGTACAGTCATTGGGGGGCATAAATATGGTTATGTAAGTCTGAATTGAAATAAGATATGGAAACTAACATAGTTATGTGAGTAAGGAAAATTCAATATGAAAAACTGTTAATTGTAGGACTGAGGAGATGACTCAGTGGATTAAAGCGCTTCCTGTGCAAGGATGAGGAGCCAAGTTCAAATCCCTAGAACCCGTGTGAAAACCCTCCTGCAGAGAGATGAGGCAGACAGGCGAATATCCGTAAGATTACAGGCCAGCTAGCCTGGTGTTAGCGGTGGAAAAACAACAGAGACTGTGTCTCAAACAGAGTCAGAGGTGAAGACCAACAGCCGAAGCTGCTCTCTGGACTCCACAGGTGTGGAGTGTGTATGTGACCATGTTCACACACCCGAATGTGCGTGTGCACCCCGACACACACAGCTATTCTGTTAGAGGATTAGCGTCATCATGAGGGATTGGCAGTAAGAAGAGAATACGGAAAGACCCGATTAGGTGAGTATTGTTTTGTGGTGTGGACATGGGCGAGGCAGCGCTCCACAGCCAGACTGCTGGGTGGAATGGGCCAGGCGTGGTTGACTGGAGCCTAGGACTCATTGCGAGGCCCTACCAGTAGAATTTGCTACAAATCTCCCGAGGACAGACTTCTGAGGACAGTGGTTCCCAGTATCTCACTAGACTATCCTGTGACAAGATCGCCCGAGGTGCATTCTAGGGGCCGCTGCTGGCTACTGAGTGCTGCTGGCTGAAGCATGCTGCTGAAGCCTTATATGGGAGCAGCTGGGCACACTTCAGGAGCCATGATCTGGGGAAACTTTCTAGATGGCCAGAGCTTGCCAAGCTGCCTCATCAGGCCCAGGAAAGCCCAAGCCTTTTCTATCACAATGCCATATTATCATCTTCTATTGTGATAGTTTTACATTGTACTAGTGGGGAAAAACAATGGGCCCAGATCCGTGTTCATGGAGCTGTCAAAAAGTACCCACTTGAAGCTGGTGGTGGCATAGGTTAAAGATACAAAATTTAAGGTGTGTGCGAATTGCCACTGGGAAACAATTCTCTGGGAAGAGATAATCTCAATCATCTACTGGCTAGGTAGTACAAATGATAAATACCATCATAGGAGGAACTGACACCATGATCCTTAGGTTATATCCTTCCAAAAACAGATGCCTGAGAGAGCACATGAATGCGACTACCATTTGGTTGGGATCTCATGATTCGCAGCTACGTAATGACTGTGAGAAATGGGGAGCGGGACTTTGACTTTCCACCATTTCCCCCTAGGTGAAGGTGCATTTATGAGCAAGTGCAATAGATCCTGGGCAAAGAAAACCAATGGCAACTTTTGAGGATAGCATATGGTATATGAGTCCAATATGTAACGGCCTGAAGTCTATTAATCATTACTTAATTTTTAAATGGTTGAAAAAATAGCCCTAAGTGAAATCTTATTGAAGCACAGGTCTGCTTCTTTAATCACCATGTGGTGGACATCCATGCTACTATAGCAGAGTTATAGCTATGACAAAGACTGTAGTCCCCAAAGGTTGAGGAGTAGATAACTGAGCCCTTTGTAGAAATCACCCATATTCCCCTCCCCATATTTAAGAGTCTTTCTTCTCAAAGTGGGTTGCAGAGAACAGCAGGCCAAACTTTGCCCCACACTTCAGAGCTACTGAGTATATACTTCTACATGGGCACCAGAGGACGCAAGAATATGCGAAGGACACTGATTCTCAGGCAGGCTGATTTACCCTATGTATGTGCGAGGCACTGCACTCTACTGTCACAGTATTTTAGGGTCTCACTATTGTCGAAGGTCACAGATGCACTAAAGATGTCTTAGATTAAAAAAAAAACAGGTTTCTTTGCAAGAATAGTATGGAAGGGGGCTGGAGAGATGGCTCAGAGGTTAAGAGCACTGGCTGCTCTTCCAGCGGTCCTGAGTTCAATTCCCAGCAACCACATGGTGGCTCACAACCACCTGTAATGAGATCTGGTGCCCTCTTCTGGCCTGCAGTCATACGTGCTGTATACATAATAAATAAATAAATCTTAAAAAAAAGAATAGTATGGAAGGAATGAAGTAAAGGGAGAGAGAGAGAGAGAGAGAGAGAGAGAGAGAGAGAGAGAGAGAGAGAGAGAGAACAATCTGACCCCAATGCTATATGTGGGAGATTCTTCTCATCAGGGCTGTCACATAGTGGTGAGCACATGACACCTGCACTAGGAAGCATAAATGACAGCAATGAGCAGATCCAAGGGTATCTTTTTCCAGATCTCACAGAGACACGAATCATTATCTAAGCCTAGTGTGAGAAACAGTGCCTTTGATCAGGGGGTGATTTTCTAATTTCTTTTTTTCTTCTATTTTTCTTTTATCAAATATGGACCTTTTTTCATACAACATATTCTGACTATGGTTTCCTGTGGTGATATATTGTGTACCCTAATAAAATTTGTAAAAGATCAGAGAGACAAAGGAACAAGCCACTGCCATGTCTTACCTCTAGGACTCCTCAGCCTGAAAAGCCTCTAGTTCCTGCCTCCTCATGCCTTTTATACCTTTCTCTGCTCAGCCATTACTTCCTTCTTAGTGCTGGGATTAAAGGCATGTGTGCTTCCCAAACAAAGGGATAAGATCTCAAGTGCTGGGATGAAAGGTGTGTGACTGCCAAGTATTGGGATTAAAGATGTGTGCCATCAATGTCTGGCTCTGTTTCTCTCCTAGTCTGAGTCAATCTCATGTAGTTCAAGGTGGCTTTGAACTCACAGAGATCCAGGCAGATCTCTGCCTCCCAAGTGCTGGGATTAAAGGTGTGTGCCACCATTGCCTGGTATCTATGTTTAATCTAGTGGCTTGTTCTGTTCTCTGATCTTCAGGAAAATTTTATTAGGGTACACAATATATCACCACAGTTTCCCATTCCATAACTCCTCCAAAGTTCCTCTCCACGTCTCCTCCAATCTGGATCCACACCCTTTCTGTTTTCCCTTAGAAAAACGACAGATATCTAATGAGTAAAACCAAAATAAAATAAGATAAAACAAATTGGAATAGGACAAAACAAACAAACAAAAAAACCGTCAAAGAAAAAGCACAAGAAACATAGATAGATACAGAGACATACATGTTTACACACACAGGAATCCCATAAAAACACAAAATTGGAGGCCATAATATATACTCAACAGACCTGTAAGGTAAAAAAAAATATTTAAAGTCCTGACAAAACATTATGTAGTGGTTTGACTAGCAATGGCCTCCATAGGCTCATATATTTAAAAGCTTGGTCATTAGAAAGTGGTGCTACTTGATAAGGATCAGGAGGTGTGGCCTTGTTAGAGTATGTATAGCCGTGTTGCAGGAAGTGTATCATTAGGGGTGGGCTTTGAGGTTTCAAAAACTCAAGCCAGGTCCAGTGTCTCTCTCTTCCTGCTGCCTGTGGATCTGGATATAGAACTCTCAGCTACCATGTCTGCCTGCATGCTGCCATGCTCCCCACCTTGAGGATAATGGACTAAACCTCTGACATTGTAAGCAAGTCCTAATTAAATGCTTCATTTTATAAGAGTTTCATGGTCATGGTGTCTCTTCACAACAGTAGAACAATAACTAAGTCACATTATGAGACAAAGAACTTGGAAGATGCCATTTTAGTTCATTTGGTGTTGGCCATCTACTGCTGGGCATAGAGCCTTCCCTTAAGAGTGGTTTGTATCCACAGTGAGATTCTATTGAAGAACTAATTTTTAATTTGTGAGTGGTTATCAATTGGAGATGGCTTCTGGGTTAGGGATGGAGACTTGTGTCTACTTCTCTCAGGTCTGTGATCCCATCTGGTGAAGACATGTACAGGCCCTGTTCATGCTGCCGCAGTCTCTGAGTTCATATGTCCATGAGTCCTGTTGTGCTTAGAAGGCCTTGTTTCCTTGGTGTTCTCCATACACTTTGGCTCTTAATCTCTCTCTGCCTTCTTTTCTGGAGAGCTCCCTGGGTCCGGAGGGGAGGGATTTGTTGGAGACAGAGTGTTTCAACATGTTTGGCTCTTTGCATATTATCAGTCTATGGGTCTCTGTGTTTGTCCCCATCTACTGCAGGAAGAAGCTTCTCTGATGATGGCTGAGCAAGACACTGGTCTACAAATATAGGAGAATGTCCGTAAGATACATTTGATTGCTACATTCCTTTAGCAGAACAGCAGTATTTGGTTTTTCCCTAGTTCCTTGGCCTGTTTAGTCTCAGGTTCTTGGCCACCCAGTAAGTGTTGGGCATGGGTTCCAACTCATGGAGTGGGTCTTAATTCCAGCCAGATATTGGTTGGTTGCTCCCACAAGTTCTGTGCCACTATTGCATGAGCAAATATTGAAGGCAGGTCACCACTCTAGATCGAAGGGTTTGTAGCTAGATTGGCATTTACCTTTCTTCTTTGGTAGCATGCAGAGTAACTTCCAGTATCAGAAACACGGGTCTATAGGGATGAAGGCTCTATGTAGGTGCCAGCTCAACTTCTGTGTATTTAGAAAGTTGTGTAGGTATTCTCTTCAGTAACAGGGCCTTACTAATGAATACCATATTTGTCTTTCTAGGTCTGGTTTACCTCACTCAAGACGATTTTTTTTTCCAGCTCCAACCATTTACCTGTGAATTTCATGATTTCAATTTTTTTTAATAGCTGAGTAGTACTGTAAATGTACCACATTTTCTTTATCCATTCATGTACTGACAGATATCAATGCTCTTTCAAATTTCAGGCTATTATGAATGGGGCAGCAATGAAGATGGTTGAACAAGTGTCTCTGTAGTCGAATGAAGCATCCCTTGGATATATGCCCAAGAGTGGTTCAGCTGGTTCTTGATGTAGATTGATTCCCAGCATCCTGAGGAACTGCCGCAGGCACACTGATTTTCATAGTGGCTATACAAGTTAGCACTCCCACCAGCAATGGATGAGTGTTCCCCTTGCTCCACACCCTCACCAGCATGAGTTGTCATTTGTCTTATTGATCTTGGCCACTGTGACTGGTATAAGATGAAATCTCAAAGTAGTTTTGATTTGCATCTCCTGGATGACTAAGGATGTTGAACATTTGTTTAAATGCTTCTCAGCCATTTGTGTTTTTTTCTTTTGAGAATTCTTTGTTTAGATCTGTATTCCATTTTTCAATTGGGTTGTTTCCTTGATGTCCAGTTTTTTGAGTTCTTTATTTATTTCGAATATTAGCCATCTAGTGGATGTGTAGTTGGTACAAATCTTTTCCCATTCTGTAGTTTGCTACTTTGTCTAAATGATGGTGTCCTTTTGATGTACAGAAGCTTTCCAGTGTCATGGGGTCCCATTTATTAACTGTTGATCTTAGTGCCTGTACTAAAGGTGTTCTATTCAGAAGTCTTTTCCTGTGCCCATGAGTTTAAGAATATTTTCCGCTTTCTCTTCCATTAGATCCAGTGTACCTCCCTTCTGTTGAGGTCTTTGATATATTTGGAGTTGTTTTGCTCAGGATGATAAGTATGGATCTGTTTTCCTTTCTACATGCAGACAGTTTGCTTAGCACCATTTATTGAAGTTGCTGTCTTTTTTCCAGTGTGTATTTATAATTTCTTTATTGAAAAACAGGTGTTCATAGGTGTGTAGATGTATTTCTAGGTTTTAGTTCTATTCCATTGATCAATATATCTGTTTTTGTGCCAAGATCATACAGTTTTTATTACTACAGCTCTGTGTAGGTCTGGGATGGTGATACCTCCAGCAGTTCTTTTATTATTAAGGATTGTTTGAGCTATCCTGCTTTTGTGTGTGTGTGTGTGTGTGTGTGTGTGTGTGTGTGTGTGTGTTCCCATGTAAAGCTGAAAATTGTCCTTCCAATTTCTATGATGAATCACATTGGAAATTTTACTGGAATTGCATATACTGTTTTTTATAAGATGATCATTTTTGCTATATTGATCCTACTGATCCATGAGTATAAGAGATCTTTCCATTTCCTGATATCTTATTCAATTTCTACTTCAATGGCTTAAAGTTTTTATAATTCACATCTTTCATGTGTTGGTTAGAATTACCCCCAAGATATTTTTTTGAGGCTACTGAGAAAGATATAGTTTCCCTGATTTTTTTCTCAGTCTGTTTATTATTTGTATATAGGAAAGTTACTGATTTTTTCTTTGTTAATTTTGTATCCTGCTACTATGCTGAAAGTGTTTTTATCAGCTGTAGGAGTTTCCTGGAGGAATCTTTAGGGTCACCTACATATACAATCATATCCTCTGAAATTAAAGATACTTTGACTTCTTCCCTTCCTATCTATATCCCCTTTATCTCCTTCAGTTATCTCATTGCTCTAGGCAAGACTTCAAGTACTATATGAAACAGGTATGGAGAGAGTGGACAACCTTGTCTTATCATGATTTTAGTGAATATTGTTTGAGTTTCTCTCCATTTAGGTGGATGTTGGCTGTGGGCTTCCTGTAAATTGCCTGATTATTTTGAGGTATGTCCCTTGTATCTCTAGTTTCTCTGGGACTTTTATCATGAAGAGTGCTGACTTTTATCAAAGGCCTTTTCTGCATCTGATGAGATGATTATGTGGGTTTTATCTTTCATTCTGTTTTTATGGTAGATAACATTTATTGACTTATGTATGTTTAAAGATTCTTGCCATCTCTGGGCTGAAGCCTACTTGATCATGGTGGATGATCTTTTTGATGTGTTATTGGGTTTGTGTTCTAAGTATTTCATTGAGAATTTTTGCATCTATGTTCATAAGGGAAATTGGTCTATAATTCTCTTTCTTTGTTGGGTCTTTATGTGGTTTCGTTGTCAGGGTAACGATAGTCTTATAAAACTTAAAAATTAATTGGGCATTGTTCTTTCTGATTCTATTTTGTGAAATAATTTGAGGAGTATTGGTGTCAATTCTTTGTAAATCTGGTAAAATTCTATGCTAATCTCTCTCTAGGCTTTTTGTTGTTGTTAGGAGATTTTTTTTCATTTTTCTTTATTAAGAAATTTTCTACTCACTCCACATACTATCCACAGATCCCCCCTCCTACCTCCTCCCACCCCCCAGCCCTCTTTCCCAAGCCACCCCACATCTCCACATCCCCCAAATTGAGGTCCCCCATGGGGAGTCAGCAGAGCCCAGCACACTGAGCCTAGGCAGGTCCAAGCCCCTTTGTTGGGAGATTTTTAATTACTGCTTCTATTTTACTAGGGCTTATAGGTCTGTTTAAATTGCTTATCTGATCTTGATTTGACATTGGTTGGTGGTTTGTATCAAGAATATCTCTTTTTTTCAGATTTTCCAATTTGGGGGAATGCAGGTTTTTAAAGTATGTCCTTATGGTTCTCTGTATTTCCTTGATATCTATTGTTATATGCCCTTTTTGTCTCTAATTTGTTAATTTGGTTCTTCTCTCTCCATCTCTTTTAGTTAATTTAGCTAAGAGTTTGTCAATCATCTTCTCAAAGGACCAACTCTTTGTTACTTTGAATATTTGTATTTTTAAAAATTTGTTGTCGGGCGGTGGTGGCGCATGCCTTTAATCCCAGCACTTGGGGAAGCAGAGGCAGGAGGATCTTTGTGAGTTCGAGGCCAGCCTGGTCTACAGAGCAAGATCCAGGAAAGGCGCAAAGCTACACAGAGAAACCCTGTCTTGAAAAACCAAAAAAAAAAAAAAAAAGTTTATTTTTACTTATTGATTTTAGTCCTGAGTTTGAATACTTCTTGATAATGTATCCTCCATTTGTCCACATGGGTAGAGTGGGTCAAAGAAATGATCACCAACTATGGCAGCCTCAGAAGTGGACCTGCCAGCTCATTCAATGATCCTGTGTTTGCCAGGTAGTCCTGGGCCAGCACTACACCATGGGAGTTGCTGAGTCCTCCTGGTTTTCAGGGTGTCTGTTGTTGTTTTTTTTTTTTAGTAAAATAAGGTAAATGATAGCAATAGTAGCTACTTGTCAAGAGCCTCCTGTGCTAGGCACTTTTATCTGGCTATAGCCTTAAAGCCACCTTGTGTACTAACAGTGTAGCTGACTCGGGGTTAGAGATGAAGGGACCAAGGTTTACTACTCCTTTTGGGTGTAATTTCTTCTTTTTGTTCTCAAGCTTTCAGGTGTGCTGTTAAGTTACTAATGTGAGATCTCTCTGGCATTTTTATGTAGGCCTTTAGTGCTATGAACTCACCTCTTAGAACTGCCCTCATTGTGTTCCGTAAGCTTGAGTATGTTGTGTATTCACTTTCATTCTGTTCTAATAATCTTTCAATTCTTTCTCAGTTTTTGTCTTGACCTATTTTTTATTCAGTAATGAGTTGTTCAGTTTCCACAAGTTTTTAAACTTTTTGTTGTTTTTGTTGGTGGTGGTGTCCAGTTTTAATATGTGGTGATCAGATAGGATTCAGGGAGTTATTCAATTTTTTGTATCTGTTAAAACTTGCCTTGTGTCTTAGTATGTGGTCAGTTTTGGAAAATTCCATGTGTTGCTAAGAAGAAGGTATATTCCTTTGTGTTTGGGTAAAAAGTTCTGTAAATATCTGTTAGATGAATTTTCTTTTTATGTCTGTTAGCTCCAGCATTTCTGTTTAGTTTTTGTCTGAATGACCTGTTTGGTAAGAGGGGGGTTATTGAAGTCATCCACTAATCATTATGTGAGGGTTAATATGTGATTTAAGCTGTAGTACTGTTAATTTTAGGAGTTTTGGTACCCTTATATTTGGTGCATAGATGTTAAGAATTGCAGTATTCTCTTGGTGGATTTTGTTTTTTTTTTTTGATGAGTATGTAGAGTTCCTTGCTATCTCTTCTGGTTAATTTTGGTTTGAAATCTATTTTGTTAGATATTAAAATGGCTACGCCAGCTTTGTTCTTATTTCCATTTGCTTGAATATCTGTTTCCATCCTTCAACCCTGAGGTGATGTCTATTATTGATATTAAGATGTGTTTCTTGGATGCAGCAGAGAGATGGATCTTATTTTTTAATCCACCTGTCAACTTGTGTCTTTTCACTGGAGAACTGAGACCATTGATATTGAGAGTTATCAATGAGTAGTGTTTGTTGGTTTATGTTATTTTGTTGTGGTGGTGTAGAGTATTTTCCCTCTATTTTGATTTGCTCATCTGAAATTATTTATTCCTTGTGTTTCCAGGGGTGTGGCTAACCTCTTAAGGTTGAAGTTTTCCTTCTAGTACCTTTTGTAGGGCTGGATTTGCAGATAGGTACAGCTTAAATTTTGTTTTATAATGGAGTATCATTCTTTCTCCATCTATTTTGATTGATAGTTTTGCTGGGTATAGTATTCTAGGCTGGCATCTGTGGTTTTTTTGGAGTTTGTACTTCCTAAATTTTTTTATTTTTAGTGTTCCCTCAGTTTAGATTTTCTTTTGATTCCATTTCCATTTTCATATCTTGAACAGGTTTCTTTATTTCATTCTATTGTTACTGTTTTTTTTTTCACTAATAGATTTATTCATATCATCCCTTAGGGACCTCTAACATATTCTTAAAGGCTGTTTTGAAGCCCTTGTCCTGTGCTTCCGCTGTGTTGTAATTCTCAGGGCCCCCGGTGGTAGGGTTCTGGGTTCTAGTGAAGCTATTCTGTTCTGGTTGTTGTTGTGTTTTTATGCTGGTATCTAGGTATCTGGGTTTCAGCTGATTGTACTTTTAGGTGCTGAAATCTGGCCTTGTCTTTATTGGGTGGAGGTTTCAAACTTTGGTTACTGTTTACCCTCTCTGGTTCTAAGCAGAGTATGGAGGTTGTGGGTTGCCTGGAAGGGAATGCTTCTGCGATCCTGCCAGGTGTCACCACTGGAGGTCCCAGGTAAAATGCGTTTCTAGGTATTGCTACTTGACACCAGGGAATGGGGATGTGCTTAGGGAGGAAAGAGGCTGAGAGGGTCCAAAGGAGGGAGCAAAGCAGAGTGTGCCACTAGGGTCTACACAGAACCCTGGGAATTGGGATAGAGAGAAAGGAGAGGCTGCAGCAGGTGAGAATGAGACTGGGGGATTGGAATTGGAGGAGAGGAGGAAGAGTGGAGATTGCCTACTTGGTCTTATGGCCAGTGTAGTTTTCTAATTTCTATTGAGGCACATGGTGGATGAGGAGGCAGAAACTCTGCCAGACAATAGTAGCCATCTGTGACTTTGCCCAAATATAAGGGAGGTTTATCCCATACCTACTTCCTCCTCTCCAATGCAGTGCTTGTCCTCATTCTAGGTGATATTAACAACAAATTAGATCAATTGTTTATTATGTCATACGACATTTGACATTTCAACATTAAATATCTTATTGTTAAATCATTCTTCTGCTTTTCTGTATAACACACCAACTAAAGTTGTCTCAATAGTTTCTCAGGCCCACAAGGATCTGCCTTGAACATTCTAACTATGAGTAAGACCCAACTTGCAATTGAGTGTAGCTAAAGTTTTCCTGTGTCCCGCCCAGTCCACAGCCACTCAGACCCAAGTAAACACATAGAGGCTTATATCAATTAAAACTGCTTGGTCATTAGCTCAGGCTAACTACTGACTAGCTCTTATACTTAAACACAGCCCATTTCTGTTAATCTATATGTCACCACATTTCCCATGGCTTTACCTGTGTGCCATTACATGCTGCTCCCTAGACAGTAGGCTGGTGTCTCCTGACTCAGTCTTCCTCTTCCCAGAATTTTCCTTGTCTGCTTATCCTGCCTATACTTCCTGCCTGGCTACTGTTTATTTTTTGTTTTTGTTTATTTTGTTTATTTTTTCTTTTCTTTCTTTTTTTTATTAAAAAAATTTTCATTCATTTTACACACCAATCAAAGATCTCCCTCTTCCTTCCTCCAGCCCCGTCAGCCTTCCCTTCCCAACCTACCCCCCATGTCCACCCACAAGAAGGCAATGCCTCCCATGGGGTGGCACATTCAGTAGTGACAAGTCCAAGCCCTTCCCCCTGCCTAAACTAGAGGAAACTCATGAAAGTTGGATCAATGGCTGTGGAGCCTACATGGAACTGGACTAAGCCCTTTGCATGGTGAGACAGTTGTGTAGCTTGATCTGCTTGGGAGTCCTCTTGGTGGTAGGATCAGAATCTATCTGGTGCATGAGCAGGCTTTGTGGAGCCCACTACCTATGATGGGACACCTCATGCAATCAGTGTTTTATTAAACCAGTGTACAAAAGTATTATCCTACAGCAATTGAGTCAGATATTCTACATCTTTTCCTGTAGCTGCTGAAAGTGGCTAAAAAAATGAATAACTGTACAGAATGTTTTCCCTTTGTGTTTATGTTAAAAAAAATGCTCTTGTGTGTACCCAAGAACAGTATTGACTATAGTGTCAATGGATAAGTGGCCTACGATCTTATCATCCTTGCACACTAATATAGCAGTGTACCACAGTTTCACAAATGCTGATAGAGGATACACAACTACTGGGTCAAAAATGAAGAATGTCCTTACTGAGTACACAGCAAAGGCTGACAGCATATACACTGTCAGGACCCTGCCTTCACATCAAGTCCAGATGAGTCCAGAGAAATCCTTGCACAGGCCGTAGGTTGTGCTCAGGAGAGGAGAGGAGGGATCCTGGCCAGGCTTCCCCTTTGTTCCACAGGGAGATGTGTTCATCTTTTAAGACTGTCAATCATGTCAACATCCATGAAAAGTTAGCTGGAAATAAAAGGAATCTGTCTCTCTACTTGAATATATGCAAAGCCATAGAGAGAAATGTCTCCCAATATTACATAGATTTGGGAGCATATTCAGAAACTTTCTAAGGCTCCTATATAATTTTTCAATGTGTAAGTAAAATACTATCTCTCTTTTAAACCAATTGCTGCTGTTGTTGATGTTTTGGAAGAGGTCTTATTTACCCCGGGCTAACTTCACACTTTCTATGTAGGCAAGATCTTGATCTTCTCTCCTGAGTTCTGGATTACAGGTGTCTGGCACCATGCCTAGCTCTTATGCATCATCTACCACAGCTAAATGCTAAGAAAGTTTCCAATATTTTAAAATAAAGAACAGAAAAAAAAATTTGGGGCCTTACATCCCCTTTCAGATAGCCTGCTTATCTTTCTCTCTAAACGTTACCTATCTCCTCAGTCTCCTGTTTACCTTTCATTTTCTATGAATCTCTGCTTGTCCACTGAAATGGCTCCTGTTGAAGATATCAGTGATGCTCATCCTGCTTAAGTCAAAAGTCAGTTCTCAGATCTCATCTTAATTGATTTCTCAGCAATATTGGCAAAGTTACAATAATCTTGAAATGTGGGTTTTACTTGGCATACAAATCCTCCTGAATTCTCCCCAAATTACTGGCTGCTTCCCTCTTTTATATCTTCTTTGCCCACTCTTTTTTTTAATGATTTATTTATTTTTATTTTATGTACATTGGTGTTTTGCCTGCATGTATGTCAGTCTGTGTGAAGGTGTCAGATCTCCAGTAACTGGAATTAAAGTCAGTTGTAAACAGCCATGTGAGTGCTGGGATTTGAACCCAGGTCCTCTGGAAGAGCAGTCAGTGCTCTTAATCACTGAGCCATCTCTCTAGCCCCCTTTGCCCACTCTTATATGATCTCATTATGTCTGGTGGCTTCAGGTCCTGTGCACACTCTGATGACATCTGGCTGAATTTCTGTAGCCTAAGCTCATGCCATCATCGGAAGTTTTATACAGGACTGGATATTTACTTTTCCTTTTAGATGCCTAAATTTTTAATCTGTTAATCACTCCCCAACATGCTTCATAGAACGCTTCTCGTGGAGTCTTGCCTACTTCAGTAAAACGTATCATCACTTAACCTTGGAGCCATAACTCATCATTTCTTTTTCTCAGGTATCACTAACCCCTATGAATTCTACATTCAAAATGCATTAGAAATCTGATCACCATACCAATACTAATACTCTAATACTAGCTGCTATGGATTATTGCAACAGCCTCCTAAATTGCCACCTACATTATTCTTTATGCAATATTCAATATTTTTTTTTTTTTTTTTAAAATGGGTTGGAGAGATGGCTCAGCAGTTAAGAGAATTTACCGGTTCCTACCCCTCCCCCACCCCCAGACCAGCCCATAACCATCTATAACTCCAGAGGATCCAATGGCTTACCTGACCTTCATGAGCTCCTTTATGCACATGGTGCACGTACATCCATACACATACACACAGAAATATTTACAATGTAAAGAATCACAATGACTTTTCATCACACTAAATGTAAAATCCAAGGTCTTCCATAATAAGGAGCCCCAGCAATGTGTCACAGAGCAATGTGTCACAGAATCACTCTCCCTCTCACCCCACCCCAGCTACAGGAAGTTCTTATTCCTTGATCCACCGATCCACCCATGTTCTCTGGAAGAACCTTTGCTTTTGAACTTCCCCCTGTGTAGAAAACATCTCTCCTCCACGTGAGCATGCCCACTTCTGTACTATTTCTACCTTCAAAGCTCAAAACTAGAGAGGGTTTCTCTGAACACTATCTAGCATGTTGCACAATCCACCTATCCCCCTCTCTCTCCCGTTCCTTGTTTGTTTTTCTTTGTGGAACTTTAGGCTGGCAGTAGCTGGCTACTGAGTTTCATCAACTCTGAGATTTTATCAGTAGAAACACGTGCTGTTATTATACACAACCTTCAAGAAACAAAACTCTGACAAATGAAATTGGCATCTCTCTTCACTTACAATTTTTATTTTATTCTCATTGAAAGTACTGTCTCAGACTTAGTCCTTAATAAAAAAAAAAAAACAAACAAACCCACAACTCATGTATTCTTCATATACACAAAAAGGAAAATAGAAACAAAATAAATCCTTTCAGTTACAATTAAAATGTTTTCACATTTAGAGATTAATTTTGATTTACTTCCAGTTGTCAATGCATTTTCCATACACTATTTTAAAAAATGTAACACAGCTTCATTTGCTTGTAGATATCTTCCATTCTTATAATCTATAAAGTGAGAAGTATGGAATTGTGGTCTTTCTCCAAAGGAGATCCTTTTATTTTTAGTTTGAAATGTGTGCTGCCTTGCTCTCTTTCTGAGCCTGTCTAGTCTACATAACCATTTTCTTCTTTCAGCTGGAGAAGAATGGCATCTTTTAAAGATATTTTAGAGAGTACTTATGCTTTACTTATTGGTATCAATGGTGTACATAATTTGTATTTGTGGTTCTAAATATCTATGACTCAGCTCCCATAGGAAAATGATTCTAATGAGCGTTACTTGGACAGATGTCATGAGACACATTCCTCTTCCAGAGATGTGACACTGAAAAGACATGTAGCTTCTAATCATTTAAATAAAGTATGTATTTATTTGTTTATGGACATATGTTACAGTTGTGTAGCTTGGTCTTCTCGTGGAACTCCTAACAATGGGAGCAAGGCCTGTCTCTGACTCTTTTACCTGCTTTTGAGACCCTTCCCTCCTACTGGGTTGCTTCATTCAGCCTCAATAGGAGAAGAGGTGCCTAGTCTTACTGCAACTTGATATAACATGGTTGGCTGATACACATGGAAGGCCTGCCCTTTTCTGAAGAGAAGGGAGGAGGAGTGGAGGGGGGTGGGTGGGAGAGGGGAGGTTGGGGGGAGGGACTGGGAAGAGAGGAGGGAGAGAGGGGAGAGGAAAAATTAATTCATCAATTAATTAAAATAAGGAAATAGTGACTCTCTAGTACTGACTACTTAAAGTCTCTAGGACAGAAGACCTACTTGATTCAGTTGGTCACTCTCCAGTGAAAGGGATCCTGGCGAGGGCAGATACTATTCCAAGGACCTTACATACAAGCACACCTAATCCCCGAGCCCACTGAATTTAAAGACACTGGTAAAGGAGTCAGCTCAAGCACTCAGTCCTAACACAACTTCCTTCCCACTTGGAGCATCAGTCCTGGTGGACTTGCTCATATCTATGTCTGTCATGCTGACTGTGTACACTCATATACTAAGTTTATAAAGGTTTTGGTGTCTTCGGTGGTAACATCAAAGTATATAAAATCCCTCTAGTCACTGGCTTGTGGAGGCTTCTGTTCAGCAGATTCACCACCTCTGTTTATATGGTCTCATTCTGTTCAAAAGCTCTTTTATTACGGAACAAGCATAAAAGTCCTTGCATAAGTCAGAACCTAAACCTATGGAACGTTTTCTTCAAAGTCATTTCCCCTGTACACGTCAGGGACTCAGGGCCCACCTTTCCTAAGAATTTACAGTCTGGCATTCTTGTCAGCCTTCATGTATTGCTCTGTCCCCATACCTGGAGCTCTGCCACCTGATCTACTCATGGTATGTTACGGAAAAACACATGTTGACTACAGTATTTTCTGCCCAAACTCTTCAGTGAAGAATTAAAATTCCTGAACAGCATATGAAGTTGCACAAAAGAAGCCTAGAGATGCACACCATGATTCAGTATGTTAGTTGAGTCTTCCCTGGTAAGGTGCCACCCAAGAAGGTGGGACCCAGGTCCCTGTTCCAAACTGGATTCCAACACACACACACATGCACAAAGCAAGATCTCATTGGAGTTAAGCTGTTGACAAGCCCTAGCTGTTCACGTATAATATCTTCCTCCATCAGGCTGTTTCACTTCCTTAGGTGGTGTGGGCCTGTCCAAGCCCAGACCAGTGTATTGCAGCTCCAAGTCCAAGGGCTACCGGACATTCCCTATAATTCTTAATATTGTTTCCCATAACCCATACTTTGGCAGAAGATAACATATATAAACTGATCTGACTTCACATATATATTGTCTTAATTCCGAAAATAATTGAAGGCAGCTCAGAATTTTAGGGAGTTATTTAACAACAAACATTGAGACAGGAAGGGGATTGCTGCTTAACCTGAAAATTCAATTTAGCAAAGTGGTTCATTTAAAACATTCCAGGTAAGCAAGATTTAATCATGTTTTTATGTTTGTATGTGCCAATATAACATTTTCTTCTTACTCATATAATCAAGAGAAATCTTGATTAATTTGTTAAGCTAGAAAAAGTTATGGAGTTGTTTTGTTTTTTAATGAGATAATTAGTTTTCTCCTATATTTTTCTAAAATTTTAGGCATTCACTAAACCACAAAAGTATGTATGAGCAAGCAATGATAGTAACATGAGTTAAATTGCATGATCAGGTTCAATTACTTTAAAAATAAAATACAAATGTTCTACTGAATATGGGAAGAATTCATGTTAACAAGATTTATTTATTTATTTATTTATTTATTTATTTATTTATTTATTTATTTATTTATTTACTTACTTACTTATGGTCTCACTGGCTGGTCTGGGACTTTCTATGTAGACCAGGCTGACTTTAAGCTCATAGAGATCTGCCTGCCTCTGCTTCCCAAGTGCTGGGATCAAAGGTGTGTGCCACCACATCAGGCCCAGGAGTTTTAAGAATATTAATTATAGATGCCTTTATTTCTCTTTCATATTCACGTATTTTTCATTATTTATTCATTCATAACTTCATACCTGTATACCTTCTCAACAACTCCTCATAGATGTCCCTCTACCCACCTCCTAACTTAATGTCCTTCTCTTCCTCCTTCTTCTCTGTATTTTAAAATATCCCACTGAGTCCCAAATGAGTGTTACTCAAATGTGCATGGGTAGGAAGCCATCTACAGGAGAGTGCTCCACCTAAATGGGGCCATACCGCTGAAGAGAACGGACTCCCCCTCCCCCAGTAGCCATCAACTCTTAATAGCTCCTTAGCTAAGAGGGGAGGGCTCCCGAGCCTCTCCCAGCCCGTGCTGGAATGTTACTAGTTTGATCTAGGGAAAACAACCATAGCTGCTATGAGTTTATGAGTACAATAGCCCCGCAATGTCCAGAAGATACCATTTTGTAGCCGTCCTTGTTCTAAATTATTAGGCTGCAGCTGGGGCCCCGTGGGTATCCCCAGTATGCAGGGAACCATGCGGCGGCTGCCAGTGATACACAACCCAGACAGTGTATCCACACGGAGAGTTTATTATAATAGAGAGATAGAGAGGCAGAGAGACAGAAAGAGGGAGATAGAGAAGAAGGGAGAGAGAAGAGGGGGGGGGGTTTGACGGTGTGCACCTCGTGGGAGGGAAGCAGAAGAGAGAGAAGGAAGGGGCAGAGTTTTCCCTTAACAATAGGCTTTTACTTCAGGGCACAGGGCGGCATCAAGGGGCGGGATCAGAATATTAACGGTCCCCTCCAACCTCTTGCTCTTACACTTGTACTGGCCCTTCTTCCATGATTTTCTCTGAGCCTTGAGGTGGGGTTTGGGGGTGATGGAAGGGTGATCAATGTGGCAGGCCACAAGAATATATTATAGAGATTCAGCTGTGTACTAAAGCTATACTTTGACTGGCCAAGGGTCTGTGAAAAGGCAAGCCATTTATTATGAATATTTGGTGTTATCCAGCCTTTAATATTTCAGCTGTCTTCTGCTATAAAATTCTTGCATGCCCAAAAATATTTCCCATAACAATTGGCAAAGAGTTCAGCTCCTCAGACCTGCTGAACTTCTAGGTAACTAACTCCCTGCTGGAGCCAGTACTTGCAAAAGGTCATGTAGGCAAAGACAAGCTGGTAGGACACACATAGCTTTGTTTCTTGCGCTAATGAAGCTCAGACCATCCTCTTGCCTTGAGGCCTAGTGGCTCTCTAGAGCAAGTGACAGAGAACAGAAGAGGTTTTTACGTATCAAAGTGGAAGGTAGAGCAATATTCCTGAGGAGGAGAGAACCGACTGACCAGGGGAAGGACAAACAGGCAGTTTCTGAAGAGGCAGAGAGAACAGAACAGCATGACCAGGGAGAAGAGAAGAACACAGAGGTAATGTAGATGGTAAGGCAGAAAGAACTCTTGAACCAGGGGTATAGAGCAAGTAGAGATGGAGGGAGAAGAAACAGGACGAAGATGAGGCTGGAAGCATAAGAGCTTAGTTATTAGCAGAACTATGAGGGGACAAAGAGGAACTGAGTGTCAGAGCAGAACTGAAGCTGTGGAGACAGGATTTCATCCCAGAGAAATAAAGTAGATGGATAAAGAGCTTGGTGTTTCTAGATTTATTCTTGCCCTAAATGCCTGACGGAGCTGTAGCTGAATTGATGGAGTTTTGTCTTATCAGAATAAAATTAACAGATATAAGAGCATAGTGTACGAAGATTTTTTTCCCTTAGATATTCCACACCAGGTGTAGCATTATCCCCAGATCCTGAGTAATCCATAGGTCAAGATGTCCCATTTGGAGCTGGGCACTTCACAGACATTCGTTCTTTGTACTTAGACAAATTGTAAGTTTCTGTATCAATCTCTGTCTACTGTGCAAGTCATCATTGATGGACTGAGAGGTATTTTAACCTATGAGTACAGAGGTAAGGATTTAGAAGGCAGTTTGATGCTATGTCAACATAGCAAAATAACAGCACAAGGTTCTCCTCTAGGACCTATGGACTTCCTAGCCATGGGTTCCTGGTCAGATTTCCAGTACCAGCCATCAGTTTTTTCCTATTGAGCAGGCTTTGAATTCAATCAGAGAGCAATTGGTTACTCCTGTAACATTCATACCACTATTGCATGCACGGGCATATCTTATGACCATAGCTATTGTAACTCACAGGATTCATAGTTGGGTAAGACTATTGATGACTATTCTCCCCCAGCAGGGTGAGTAGCCATTTTTGGAGTACTATGAAAGCTAGTCAGCAGGGAGGAAGCTTTCATGTTGGTACCAGTTTGTTCTCTCCATATTCTGTGCCCAAACTTTGCGGCATCTTCAGCAATAGGGTCCTACCATCAAGTTCTGGTGGGCAACCAAAATAATGATGATACTTTTATTGTTTTAGGAGTCTCTGGGCACCACACCTTGCACTGGAGTTTTTGTTTGACAATCTATGGATTGTCAAAGGAGCACTGATCCCAGTATGTGGTAATTCCTTTTAAACTCCCCATATGTATTGAGTTATCATACACTGTGTGTGTGTTGTGTGTGTATGTATGTATATATATGTATATATATACATACATAATGTTATATGTTTTAAGAAGCTTATAAAATAGGTTTCCACAACCTTTTCAAACATCCTTAGTGTTAGTTATTCCTCTCCTTGCTCTTCTGCCCTACCTCCTCATCCTCCTCTTCATTTGAACCTCAATATGCTCCTTTTACCCTTCATATTATCTGAGTTCTACTATCCCACCTTCCTTATGATATTTCTTCCATCTCCCACATGACCCCCTTTTTGTTTCCTAGCTTCTATAGGTACTCCAAGCTAAACCGAGCAATCTAAAGATAGGGTCTACATGAGAAAGAACATACAACATTTATCTTTCTGGGCCTGGATTATCTCAATCAGTATAGTATTTTTTTTCCAGTGCCAACTATTTACTTGCAAATTTCATTTTTCGGTTATATATGTATAAAATTCCATTTTGTATGTGTATGACATTTTCATTATCCTTTTGTTACTTGTTGAACATCTAGTCTGATTTTACTTCTTAGCTATTGGGATTAGAACGTGGGTGTACAAATGTCTCTATAGTAAACACAGATACCTTAGGGAAAATGGCCAAGAGGGCTGGTTAATATGGTAGTTCTATTTCTAGGTGTTTTTTTTTTTTTAAGACGACGTTAGACTGATTTCCAATGTAGCTTCACAAGTTTGCATTCCCACCATTACATTCATTACACCAATGTGTAAAGGTTCCTTTTTTTTTTTTTCTTCACATCCATGCCAGTATTTGTCATTTGTATCTTAGACCTACCTACCCATCCCCTTCTCTATTTATCTTTCTGGGCCTTGATGTGCTAGCAATAAACTGCTTTTTCAGTTTGGTGGGCAGAAACATGGAAGTGGTTCTTCCTACTAGATTCCATGGGCCATATGTAAGGAAACTGTGGTAGTTTGAATGTAATTGGCTCCCATAATCTCATAGGGAGTGGCACTATTAGGAGGTGTTCCTTTGTTGGAGGGTGTGTGGCCCTGTTAGAGGAAGTGTGTCACTGTGGAGGTGGGCTTTGAGGTTTCTTATGCTCAGGATACTTCCTAGTGTCTCAGTCAACTTCCTGTTGTGTGCAAGATGTAGGACTCTCAGCTACCTCTCCAGTACTGTGTCTGCCTTCACATGGACTGAACCTCTGAAACTGTAAGCAAGCACCCTCAGTTACATGTTTTCTTTCTTTCTTTCTTTCTTTCTTTCTTTCTTTCTTTCTTTCTTTTTTTTTGTTTTTTTGAGACAGGGTTTCTCTGTGTTGTTTTGGCGCCTGTCCTGAATCTCGCTCTAGACCAGGTTGGCCTCAAACTCATAGAGCTCCACCTGGCTCTGCCTCCTGAGTGCTGGGATTAAAGGTGTATGCCACCACCTCCCGGCAAGTGTTTTCTTTATAATAGTTGCCATAGACATGGTGTCTCTTCACAGCAATAGAAACCCTAAGACAGACACTGACATACAACCTTGTTGACTCAGTTTCAAAAGTACTGCTTGGAAGGGAGTTCAGCTGCTGTGTAGGTGCTAAAGGATACAGTAGCTATAGTCTAATAGTTGGAGGCATTGCCTACATCTAGTGACTGTCTGTAGACAGAGTGTGTAGAGTGCCTTGAAGATCAGCCTGTAAGTACAGAGCCTGCTCACACCCTGTGGGGCTTCCTGACTGTTCTTAAGTTCCTAGCTGTTCCTAGCTGTTCTTAAGTCAACTTGACATGCAAACTAGAGTTATCTGAAAGGAGGAAACCTCAGTTGATAAAATGCCTCCATAAGAGCCAGCTGTAAGACATTTCCTTAATTAGTGATTGATGGCGGAAGGCCACGCCTGTTGTGGATGGTGCCATCCCTGGGCTGGTGGTCCTGGGTTCCATAAGAAAGCAGACTAAGCAAGTCATGGGGAGCAAGTCAGTGGGCAGCACCCTTCCATGGCCTCTGCATTGGCACCTGCCATCTAGAGTCTTGCCCTGTTTGGGTTCCTGTCCTGATTTCCTTTGACAGTGATGTGAAGCCTTTTCTCCCCACTTGATTTTTGGTCAGGATGTTTTGTTGCACCCGTAGTGACCGTAGCTAAGACCCTGACATTGCTACTACTATAGCAGGCTCTTCTCTCTTGCTGCTTTTCCTTACTCCTAGCTTGTGGCATGGTCAGAGTGGCGGGAGGGAAATGAGGCTGGAGATCAAAGGCACCTGGGATCCAGGGCATCTGGGCTGGGGTTGGGACATGTTCTGCTTTCAAAACATGGAAGCATGTTCCATTGAACTGCACCTTAAGCACACAATATTGTGTTTGTTCTTGTTACTAAACATGACAGTAAAAAAAACAAGAACCATTTGAAGGTTGGGAGGGTTGGCCTTATTTTCTGTTCCTACCTTACAAAGCTTTGATCAGACAAGTTGCAGAATTATGAATGCCTAGTGCTGTTGAGGTTTAGCACTAACTGTGTAGAGGCCTCATGGCAAACACACCTAAGGGTGAAGACTGCAGGCCAACAGGTAAATACATTCCAATCCCATCCCCACCCCCCTTACATTCATGCCAGGGATCTGACATCTCCAAACAATGTCAAAAAGCCTTGAATGATCATGGAACTGAATAATTACTTTCCTCTGTTTTTTTTTTTTCCTTTTTCTAGGTAACTGTTTTAGACTACTTCAGCTGCTTTTTATACATAAACCTATTATCAGCAACATACTTTTTGCCACCCAAACCTAAAGGTTAGGTAAATTCTCTCTCTTTCTCCTCTCTCTCTTTTTTTTTTAAAGGCTGTTTATTGAAGAAATTTTGGGTTCATAGGAAAAAAATCCAGAAAGTAAAGAGAATTTCCATATTTGCTAAAATTCATACACGGAATGTATTTATAATAGGCGTTATGTATTATTTACCTAGATACAAAGAGAAGTAAATTTATGATAAAAGTAATGTTTCAGCCATTTTTTTTTTGTGTAACATTCATTGGCATTAGTGGTGTTCACACTATTTTTTTTTTTTAAAGATTTATTTATTATGTATACAGTGTCCTGCCTGCATGTATGCCTTCACACCAGAAGAGGGCACCAGATCTCATTATAGATGGTTGTGAGCCACCATGTGGTTGCTGGGAATAGAACTCAGGACCTCTGGAAGAACAGTTACTGCTCTTAACCTCTGAGCCATCTCTGCAGTCCCAGTGTTCACACTGTTAATACAGCCTGCCTCCTCATCTGTTTCCAGATGTGTTATTCATTCCAAACGGAAAGTGCAATTGTTAAAGCAGGTGTATTCCATCTTTCCTGATCCCAACTTCGGAAGCTACTGCTCTGTTGTTGGTTGTTTTTGCTTGTTTGGCTTTTTTCTCTTTACTCTTTGGGGGGGCTCTCCACCCAGCTCCCAAATAAATCACATGGAGGATTATTGTTACTTATGAATGCCTGGCCTTAGCTTGGCTTATTTCTAGCCAGCTTTTTTTTTTTTTTAACTTAAATTATCCCATCTACCTTTTGCCTCTGGGCTTTTTCCTTTTCTTACTTCTGTAATCTTAATTTCACTCTTATTCCATGGCTGGCTGGGTGGCTGGGTGGCTGGCCTCTAGCATCCTCCTCTTCCTTTTCTTGCTTTTTCTTCTTTTCCTCCCAGATTTCTCCTTCTCTTTATTCTCTCTGCCTGCCAGCCCTGCCTATCCTTTCTTCTGCCTCGCTATTGGCTATTCAGCTCTTTATTAGACCATCAGGTGTTTTAGACATGCAAAGTAACACAGCTTCACAGAGTTAAGCAAATGCACCATAAAAGAATGCAGCACATCTTTGCATCATTAGACAAATGTTCCACAGCATAAACAAATGTAACATGTCTTAAAATAAAATTCCACAACACTGCTCACTTTTTGTCTCTAGGGCTTTCCACTTTAGGAATCACATGTGAGTGAAATCATGTGTTTATCCTGCTTCTGTTTCATTTAGCACAGTGGCTCTCAACCTTCCTGATGCTGCCACCCTTTATAACAGTTCCTCATGTTGTGGTGACCCCCTGAACCATAAAATTATTTTTGTAGCTACTTTGTAACTGTAATTTTGCTACTGCTGTGAATCATAATGTAAATATCTGTGTTTTCCAAAGGTCTTTGGGGGTTGTGACCCATAGGTTGAGAACCACTGATTTAGCATACTGTGCATTCAAGTTGTAGCATGTGTCAACATTTTCTTCCTTTTTAGAATGAATAGTATAAATTGTTTCTGTATTAGGCCACACTTGTATGCCCATTCATTTAGGGGGGCATTTTATGCTGCTTCCACTTTTTGGCTGCTGGCAATAATTTTTGTCACATGACCTGAGAAACTTTCACTAGCTGCTTTTCTTGAGACAAAACCCTGATGCTTTCGTCCTTTCATGGGCTTTTCCTCTTCTTCCTGGTACTTACTGCATAACACTGGCTCATTTTGAAATTTAATGTTTGTGGTGTGTGTATGTGTGTGTGTGTGTGTGTGTGTGTGTGTGTGTGTGTGCCACAGAACACAGGAGGAGTTCAGAAGACAACCCTGCAGAGTCAGTTCTTTCCTTTTTCTTTCCTTTTACTGTTACATGGGTGCTGGGAATACAAACTCACATTGTTGCTTGCAAGAGCATTTACTCACTAAGCCATCCTGCTGCCCTTATTTATGTATTCTTTCCTTAGAACCCACCAGTGTTTTCTTACTTCATCCAGACTACAGAATCAAAGTATTATTCTTTACACAAAATTTTACACCAGAGCATCTAAACTCCAACTCTTTGTACGAATTATCTGGGGGAGTGGTTAAAAAAGATGTCCATGATTGGGCACTTCCTGTTGTGAGGCAAGTCCACCAGAGAACAAACATGGACACTCTGAAAGCTGAATAGAAAGTTCATATTGGTGGTGGTTGCATGGACAGCTTGCCCAAATAATGCAGCCCTAAGCCTCACACATTTATACACAAAAACCACACCCTAGTGAACACATTTCAGTTAGGAAGAACAGTTAACAAAAAGCAAAACTACAGAAACCAAAAGCAAGTTTAGAACATTTAGGGACTTTCCTGGTATTATGGACTAAATCTTCGATGGATTAGGTCCTTGTTCCCATTTTGGTAGGTGTTGGGGCCTATGTGCTGGGTTTTAGGGTCAGAATGGTGCTTCTAACAAGGCATCAAGTTGTGCTGGGAGCCTGTTACATACCTTAGAGCTGTTAAGGCAGACTGTCTAGAACTCCACAGTAAATCTGAAGTGTGCTGGGGTTGAACGTGCCTTGCATTCTCTGTCTAAAGCTACTCTGCTTCCTGATTCAGCCCAGCTGATTGGCCCACAGTTCCCATCACAGGGTCATACAATTTGCCATTCCCCCGGTTGGAAGTTTTTCCTGTTTATGTCATTCCTGTATGCCCACAGTTCTTCCAGATACTGTTAAAGGAAGCTTTAATGATACCTCAAATGAAGTAGTACCCAAGGACCACAGACCCATTCCTTTTTCCTTGCTGTATTTTCCTCCTGGGGCTTTTCACATTTCTAAACATCCATTCATTTGCTTGTTTCTTGCCTTTCCTTTGAGATTGTAAATGTTAATAGAGCAAGAACTTTGTTCATTAGCTTTTCCCTAGTCACTAAAATAGTGTATGGCAAAAAGCAGACTTGCGATAGCTTTTGAATATGTGAAGGATTATTAACCATGAAATCTTCAGAAGCAGAATGAGAACACCCAACTCAATTTGAGGGACCCTGGGATAGTCTAATGTCTAGGATTTAAAGTCATAATGCTTTACACCATGGGATTTGGGAAGGAGGTTAATGCCTCCAAAATGATGGCCATCCGGTGCCTCTCTTTAGTCTTCATGGATCAGAAGGGGCTAGTTGCTACTTTCTCATGAAAGAAAATTTCTGCTCTGTCTCACACCGTTAGAGGGTTTGTCATTGCCTCTGAATCCCACAGCCTGACCTGCATGAGTGTGGATGGAGGCCAAAGCTATGATCAGGTCAACAACTTTCCTAAGGCTATGTTTGCTGCTGAAAGGCCAATTAGTAGTGCAGAAATTCTTCAGGGAAGCCACGTCACACCGCAGAGCAAAGTGCAAGAGGTGAATTTAACAGAGCAAAAGAGAAGAGGATGGTTGGTCCAGGGAACCAGCAAGGGACAAATTCTACACATGCAGCTCCTGCTGGAGTGCAGACAGAAGCAAACTAGAAGGAAAATAAAATAAATTACAAGAAAAAAAATTGCCCCTGAGTAATAATAGACTTGCATACATAGATTATCAGAGCACATCATGTTTTAGGAAAAGGTAGCTGGAGAAAGACTCACACTTTTACTTCTGGCCATAATGTAATGAAAGAGACTGGATTTCCCTTCCCACACCAAAAAAGTAGAAAAACAGTCAGTGCGCAACAATGGTAAGACAGGAACGAAACAAAGCAAGCTCTGTGACTGTCCACAGTTACTTATTGCCTAGGGTGTTTGGGTATCTAACTAAAGCTCACCCTTCTCTCTTCTCCCCTCTCCAGTCTCTCCTCCCCTCCCTTCCCTCTCCCTTAATTCCAGTCCCTTTCTCTTTCTATATTCCAATAGCTTCATTTAGGTATAATCTCCTTCTGTTGAGATTCTTCAGACTTAAAAACGAAAACCTGTAAGACAGGATGAGCAGAGCATGTGAGTGTGAAAAAATAAAAGCCTTGTACATTTCTCAAGAAAAGAGACAGGAGCAAGAGAGAGAAAAAAAAACCACACAGCAACACATAGGGGGAATCAATAGAATTTCTCTTGGACTCTGAAATTATAATAGATCACCACATATTTAACTATTGATTTAACTGTTAGCAGAGTATAAAATAGAGAAGAAATTCCGCATTTACCAAATTTGAAAAGATAATGAAGAAAAATTTGACATGGGCAGAACTAGTGAGGAGAGAAAATAAGTGCAGCAGAAGAATGAAATCTAAAGAAACCACGGAACACAGTGAATAAAGCAAAGCATTTCTCAGTAAATTGAACACGGCATATTCCAAAACTGATTTGAAAATAACACTCATCTGAAACAAAGTAGCAAAGAAATATTGAAAATGGAGTTATAAGCAAAGATAGACCGGTAAATGCAAACAAAATAAAATACAGCTGTTGAATATCAATAAGCAATGAGGTAAAAATATTAAAACGAACCAGGAGGCATTATTTAATGGCTAGTGATACCATTCTCACAGACTCAGGAAAGTCACTCATAATTCATGCATCAAATTTTATGCACAAAACAACAGAGACATAAAAAATATGAAAAGATTTCAGAAGTGCTGTTCAATCTTTAGAGAGATATAGTGGGAAGATTTAATATATCTTTCCTTGATTTTGATAGATGAAGCAGATAAATTGTGAGTAAGGATGTAGATTATTTTAATAACACAGTCAACAAGCTGTATGAAACAGTGTCTTGCATCAGAGAACATAGATTGTCTGCTTAGACCTATGAAACACTTAGAAAGATCAATCATGTTCTTGGCCACAAAGAAAGAGTAAATTCTAAGACTTCATGGACTCCATTTTCTAATAGCAATTCAACATAGAGATAAAAAGGATATAATCATCAAAAAATTAACTCCTTGGAAATGAAAATGTGCTGTTTTTAAAAAAAATCCTAAATCAAAGAAGAAATCAAAACCACAGGCTAAAAAATGATCCTGAAAGGAAAATGTGGACCATTAATATTCAAACCCAATGGAACATATTCAGATCGTGAAAGATTTTATGGCTGTAGAAGCTTTTATTAAAAGTAAAAAGAATGATGAAAGGTAATTTACAAACCACGGCATCTGTGACGTAAGAACAACAAAATGGATTGTGAAAGAGGAGACAGCTCCACGTGCACAACTTCTGTTCATTGCACAAAGTGTTCATTACTTAGAACGTTGCCAATAGTTCTTGAAATGATGAAGAAACACAAAGGCTTTCTTTTTTATGCAAAGACCAAGGGGTGACTGTCAGGCAACACATATTAGGTAAGGAAGAGAATACGAATTACACAAAATTAAAAGTGACAGAGAAGATATAATCAGACACAGGAACAGAACTAAAATTAAACTGATTGCAAAAGACCATTGTGTGCAATTCCATGGTAATGAATTTGATAATCTAGAGAAACTAGATTATTTCCTGGCAAGGTCTCACACTGTGGCAGAGCTCTTTTATTTCCTCATTGTTTCTTCTTTATGGACCTAAACTCCCCTCCATGTTTGATTGAGAGCGTGAAACTGAGAATCTAGGTGATAGATGCTAGTTTGATGAGGTTGCATGTAAAAAAATTGGAAGACACACATAGCATAGGAACAAGCCAGAGCATCTCAGCTGTGATGGGAACTAGAAACCAATTATTACATTAAGTTTCTAAAGGTTACTGTCTTGTTAGGTTTTCTGATCAATAAATACATCTACAGCATCTGACCAATAATAAACACAAACGTGAAGAGAAAACACCCTACATACATTTGGAAACATGAATAAATTAAAAACTTAAGGAGCGTTAGGATCATATTGACTTCACTATTAATATTGAAAGAACAGATATGATATTAATCTTGACTTAGCTGATTCATAGGAGAGAAAAATAAAGTATCTCCAGTTAATTTTATGAAGCCAAATTAGCCTTAGTGCCAACATCCAATTCAGACAGAACAATAGGTCAAAGTGTGGTCTAGAGAAAATTCACTAATTCATACAGCTATAAATTTTCTAAATAAATTTTAACAAATGGAGAATGAGTGTATCAAAAGAATGCTATGCAAATAGTCTGTTCCAAAAAAAGTTAATGATTCAAAACTTTCAATATAGTTATCACACAAATAATTAGAGCAGAAAAATCCATGTGTGTATCATGGATGCTAGATGTTTTGATCAAGAAGCTCTTAATGCTATCTTTAAAATATGAAAAATGAAACTTAAACCATGGTTTTCATATTAGTAATACAATTACTTTGTGTCAATGAAAAAAATGGGTGGTGGTGATGGGGGGGGTACTAGGGCTTAGTGGATAAAGTGCTTGCCTTCAAGTGTGAGGGGCAAAATTGAGGTTTTCAGAACCAAGCCTGACATGGTGGCACACGTCTTTAAACCCAGTACTCAAGAGGCAGGGACAGGCAGATCTCTATGAGTAGGAGCCAACCTAGTCTATATAATGAATTGCAGGCCAGCTAAGGATACCCAGTGAGACCCTGTCTCAAAAGATCAACACAGAATAAGAGATCCCCAGAACTGAGTACAAGCAACCCAGGTGTGGTAGTCATCTGTAGTCCCTACTTTGGGAAGCAGAGACAGGGACCCTTGAAGCAAGCAGGTTAGTTAAACTAGTTGGAATTGAGTGAGCTCCATTCAGCAGAAGACTCTGCCTCCATAAATAAAGTGGAGAGCAACTGAAGAAGACACCAGTTGTCAACTTAGATCCTCCACACGCACAAGCACACGTGTACACTTGCACACATGCAAAAACAAAACAAAACAAAAAAGAACAAAACCAAAAAAACCATTGGGAATGATAATGGAATAATCTTAGCCAAAGAACTCCCATAACCAATGGGTATTTTGAAAGTTAAAACTCTCAAATAGTAGTGCTGAAGAGATGGCTCAGTGGTTAAGAGCACCAGCTGCTCTTCTAGAGGACCGGGATTTGATAGCCAGCACCCACATGGTAGCTCACAACCAGCCATAAGTCCAGTTACAGGGGATCTGACACCCATTTTTTTGGCTTTTGGAAACACCAGACACACATGTGGTGCACATACATACACGCAGGCACAATATTTATATACATAGCATAAATACATTTTAAAACAAAATCTCGACTAGGGAAAAGTTTTTAATATGGTACTCTTCTGGGCAAGGCTTAGAGTACCTTTATATATCCTGAATGCATTGTTTGGACAGTATTCACATATATGTCATTGATAGCCTTTACAAATTGCTTTTGTCAAATGCGCTCACTTATGAGAGTTAGCCTCTCTTCTTGAGACCCTCTCTGCTGTTCTCACAGGTAATCACGTCTAAATGCCTGCTGATCTGGTACCTTAATAAAAGCAAAAGGCACTGTTTTCTTTTTATATTTTGTTTTTATTTTTTTAATCATGTATTCTTGTGTCTGTCTGTGCTCGGGCATATGCACATGAGACCAGGGGCCACGGAGGCCAGAAGAGGTTGTCTGCTTCTCTGGGGCTGGAGTTACGGGCGGTTGTGACTGGTCCAGTGGGTTCTTCGTCCTTGATCCTAATTGCTGAACCATCTCTCCAGCCACCAATGTTACTATTTTCATCTTTCAGCTTCAGATAAACAAATCAAATTAATATATTAATAGCAAAAAGAAAGATACTTTCTTTCCATACTTATAAAGGACTGAAAAGATTAATATAAAATAAACAACACAATCTAAGTAGATTCTTTCATTGTATCTCAATTCTGTAGCTATTTTTAGCTGTTGAATCTCATACATGAATGTACTTAAACCACGGGTCTCCATGACTATTTTTGTGAATTTCACCCAGAGATAAATAGAATTGTGTGAACAAAACAACCTGTTCGACAGCAGTTATTTATTATATACTCACATTCCACGAAAGTCATGAACCTATAAACATTTCATAGGATAGTAAAGTTATATAGTATATGCAATCTAAAAGGGAATGTAGATGTCTTATTCAAAGGAGCTATCTTATTGTATGCATGTGTGTTTACAAGTGCATATGCGTGTGCATGCTCGTGTGTGTGTGTGTGTGTGTGTGTGTGTGTGTGTGTGTGTGTTTACCTATAGACAAGCAAGAGGTTAACATCTGATGTCTTCCTTGAGCATTACCCACCTTCTCTTTTGAGACAGAGTCTCTTGTTGAACCTGGAGCTTGCCTGTTCAGTTAGACGGTCTGGACAATTAGGTATTGGGATCTGCCTGTTCTGTCTCCCAGCCCTGGGATTGTAGGTGTGCCTTAGCTTCCAGTTTTTACCATGGGTTCTGGGTATCCAAACTCAGGTACTCGTGTTTGGACAGCAACACTTTACCAAGGAAGCTAGCTTCCCTGTCCATATTCAATCTTTTTTTTTTTTTTTTTTAATGCCAGTGAAACCATTAAGTCATGTATCATAAGCAGGAGCTGTACCACTGATTTGTACTCCCACCTTCAATATAATCCCCTCACATTGTCACAGTAGTCAGACACTTGGAGGCTTATAGAAAGCATACCACTGAACACTCACCATGCATGCCCCATCAGACCTAAATCTCAGAGGCAGTAATAGCTGATATTAGATTGGTACTATCACAGTTCACACAGAGAAGTGGGGAAGGGAAGTTATCTATAATAAAGAGTTCATACCAGTGAGTTTCTTTTCTTTCATCATTTTTTCCTGGACATATATACATATATATGCCCTTATACCTTTTCAGTCTAGAGTTAAGTGGAAGGTTACTGTAACAGCATTACTAATGTTTTGCTATCTTACGAAAATGCAGGACATCGGGGCCCTAAAAGTCTTGTCCTGTTCCCAGTGTGTTCTGAGGCTCTTAACAAAGTATCACACAGGTGTAAGGCATTACTCACATGGCAAGGCCCAAGCCCAGGGTAGCGTCTTTAGTGCCAGGAATCTTGTAAGGTTCAAGAACAGTCCTGATACATCAGAGCCTCAGAGGTTGTCCTCTGGGCTGGACACTGTCAGACAGAAAATTAGTGGGAAACCTCTTGTCTACAATTATCAAGGTACACCACAAAAAGATGTGTTCCATTGTCCTAATGATTCTGGGTAAGACCCATTCCTACCTTTGCAGATAACTAGACAACTTCTCTGTCTCTGGAGATTGGCCCTAAGACCCTGGAGGCTGAGGAGGATTCATGCCAGCCCGGGCATCCCTAGACTCAGGATTACAGAGCCCTGGCTAGGAATGCTTTGTTCCATTGTAGACCTGTTTTCTACAGCCCCTGAATGCTTATGATGAGATTATACATATTTTTTTTATACAGATTAGTCCACTCCTTCATTCTCCCGAGGAAACTGAGAGAAGCCCCGAAGGCCCCATACAAACTCTTAGGCCTGCCCAGACTTGCTGGTATCTCAGAAGGAGACACATAATCTCAAACTGAGAAGGCCCGCCCTGCCCCCACCTCCCATGCAGGCTGCTTGCTGTTTCTGGAAACCAGATTGTGGTGGACACATTCTTCATTTCGCTTCATAAACATTTTCTCTGTCGAGCACATCTTTCTTGCCACGAGAAAAGTGGTTTTCTATTCTCACATAGAATTTTGTTTCATGAATATACTATCATATATCTAACTAGATTTTTATTGTTAGACCTAGAAATTTCCAATTTTGCTGTAAAACAGAATTGCAAGAACATCCTTTAATAATAAAAAAATCTCCTGTTTCTTTCTGGTTACTGCTACAGAATAAATACCTAGGCGCACTATTACTTTATCTTAATTTGTATATCACATTGCCTTCTAGATAGGTTGAAACATTTTTTTCCCCTTCCTGTAGGGTGTGAAGGTGTCTTATTCACCATGTGTCTTAGTTAGGGTTTCTATTGCTGTGATAGAACACCATGACCGAAAGCAAGTTGGAGAGGAGAGGGTTTATTCGGCTTATACTTGTATGTCACCATTCATCATCGATGGAAGTCAGGACCAGGCAGGATCCTGGAGGCAGGAGATGATGCAGAGACCATGGAGGAGGGCTGCTTACTGACTTGCTCAGCCAGCTTTCTTATAGAACCCAGGACCACCAGCCCAGGGATGGCACTACCCATAATGGGCTGGGCCCTCCCCCGTTGATCACTTATTAAGCAAATGCCCTTACAGCTGGATCTTATGGAGGCTCCTTCGTGTCTGATGACTCTAGCTTGTGTCGAGTTGACATAAAAGCAGCCAGGACACTATGTTAACCACACAGTCATTATAGAGCTTTAATATTTTTCAGTGTGTTAGGAAAAAAATCCTAACATGGTATCTTATCTAAATTTGTATTTTTTTTTCTGGTAGAAAGGAGTTTGAGTATTTTTCCTGATAACTAATAGTTAGCTTCATTTTATGTTTTGTTAAAGATAATTTATTTTATTCTTCAAAACATTTGAGACTTTTTTTTTAAAATTAAACCAAATCAAGGGTGCACAAAATTACATCACATATGTTAGAACAAGCGGTCAAAACTGTATGCTTTACCTAGCTCAGAAAAAGAGAACAGCAGTGATGCCGCCCCCATGGACCCCTCCCTAACCTCATTGCTCTCCTTTACCACACAAGAGATCAGCTTTCTACACACAATAGGAGCACAAAATCCACAGTCTGTGTTTTGACTCACGAATTCACTGCCCCCAGAAGTAATATGCTCTATGTCTTTTCCTTATGGAAAATTTCAAATATTAACCAAATATTCATGGGCACCATTGCTTGTACACTGAATCCATCCATCCTACTCCTGTATAATTGTAAAACAAATCCTAGATCCCATATCATTCCATCAGCCAACGTCTCAGAAGAGATCTTTAGGGGACTGGGATGTAGGTCAGCTCAGTGGTAGAATGCTCACTTAACATGTTTGAGGGCCTGCATTTGACCCCAACACTGCAAGAAGCCACTGTGCTTTTTAAAGAACTCTTTCCAACACATCCACAGGCATCATTTGAATGTGACAATTTTGGTCATCGGAAAAAATATCGTATTTGGATTCTTAAAAAAATTTCTTTTTATCATAAAATATCAAGTATTAAAGTTCCAGTTCGTCTACTTCTAATTATTTATTAGAACATTTATTCATTGCGAGAAGTCAGTTGTCTACTTCTACCCTTGTGTTCATTCCAGGGATTGAACTCACACTGCCAGGCTTGCTGGACAAGGGCCTTTACCCATTGAACCATCTGCTAGCCCTTAATTATTTTATAATAATTTCTTTCCTGGAATCTGGATCTCAATATGGCTCATACTTGTGGGTTCTTAAATTTATTCTAATAATAATGCTTTTGTCATTTTTAATTAGTTCTTAAGAATTATTTGTATAGTATATACATTTCCCTATCATGCTGTTAATAATATTGCATTATTTACATTTGCTTAAGTTCTTATTCATAGAAGTTAAAAAGTCGCTGGGTGGTGGTGGCACACGCCTTTAATCCCAGCACTCGGGAGGCAGAGGCAGGAGGATCTCTGTGAGTTTGAGGCCAGCCTGGTCTACAAAGTGAGTTCCAGGAAAGGCACAAAACTACACAGAGAAACCCTGTCTCGAAACCCCCCCCTAAAAAAAAAAGAGAGAAAGAAATGTATCCACTCTAAAAAAAAAAAATGCATTGCAAAAAAAAAATGGATTTCATTATGACATCTCTATACATATATGTATTGTGAGTTAATCATTCTTCATTACCCTTTGTCTTTTCCTACCTCCAAACAGTGGTCTCCTTCCTATTCCCAAATAGTCCACCCTCTATTTTCATGTGTTAGTTTTTAAAATCTATATCCTGCATATGAGAAATTCATATGCTATTATGATTAGTGCCACCTTTTGACTGGAGAGTTGGCTCAGTGGTTATGTGTAGTGCGAATTTTAATTGGTCTTAATAATAGACACCTGGAGCCAGATAGGGGGTAAATGCTGAAAGATCAGAGAGACAAAGGAGCAAGCCACAGCCACCTCTTACCTCAACAACTCCACAGCCTGAAAGGGGCCAAGATCCTCTCTCTGCCCAGCCATATCACTTCTTGTTTTCTCCTCCCTAGTGCTGGAATTAAAGGCACGCGATCTCAAGTGCTGGTATTAAAAGTGTGTGCCACCACTGCCTGGCCCCTATGGTTAACTAGTCGCTAGTACTGCACTCTGATCTCCAGGCAAGCTTTATTTGTTAGAGCACAAACAAAATGTCACCACAGTTATGAGCACTTGTTACTCTTGCAGAGGACCTGGGTTTGATTCCCAGCACCCTCGTGGTGGCTCACAACTATCGGTAACTCCTGTTACAGAGAGTAGGATGCCCTCTTCTGACCTCAAAAGGTACTGTATGTATGTGCTGTACATACATGCACACGGGCAAAACACTCATACTCACAGAAAAAAATAAGAAAAAAAGAAATCTATAAGCAACAGATGACTGGAAGTCCCCCCACTATTGATAATAATAATTAATAAAAAGAAATAATAAAATCATACTTCTCTGTGCTATAACTAGATCAATTGTTTATATACAAAGATATAGAATACTTGGATCATTCTCTTTCTATTTATTTTTTTTTAGAGTCCTCTGCACTGATTTCCATATTGGTTGCACTGATTTATTTCCCTGCCGTTAGTGTTTAATGGTTCCTCTTTCCCCACAACCTCTCCAGAATTTGTCATTGTTTACTTGATGATTCCATTCTCACTGGGGTAAGGTGGATCTGAATGGATATTTGATTTGCACTCTCCTGATGGCTAAGGATGGTGAAGATTATTTTTTTTCATGTATTTCTAGGCCATTGTATTTCTTTTGAAAGCTGTCTGTTCATTTTCTAATCAATCCAATATCCCCCACTTTGAAATGTTCCCTATGATGCTTCTTGCTCCAGTACCAGAGATCATCCTTGCTTTACGCCACTATTTAAATAGCTTTGTTTCTATATTTAATTCTTCCTGTATCTAGGACTTAAAATTGTATGTTATGAATTAGTGCTTCAACAGAATTATTTCCAAAATAGCTTATTTCCTAAGACTCCCTCACCTCAACCTTTAGATATGGAAATTAAATTTCGAAATCTTTTACTTTTACAAAGCTAAATGGAATCTAGAATTAAACCTCCTGCCTCTTCAGCCCAGGATGTTACTTCTATTCACTCTCTGTTTTCTTTCCAAGCTATATGGAAACAGGAATTTAGGTGGTCTAGCAAATATTTGAAACTATGGTGATCTTAGAGACTTCTTGCTGGAGGTACACACCTACAATCCCAGCATCCAGGAGGCTGGGGCAAAAAGATGGCAAATTCAAGGATAGTCCGGGCTGCATAACAAAACGTTCATCTGGAAACCAAACCAATCCATCACCACCAGCCATGATAAATATTGCTTCCTTCCAGTGGATCTCACACAAGCCAGTCCCAAGGAAAAGACCATTTCCTGAACAAGTGCATTGATTTAATCCAGGAAGTTGAGGGGATATCCTGGGCTCTTCATCAGTAATCATATCAGAGGCAGATATGAAACACAGTCCTCTGTGTCAATGAGTTCTGCCTCTGGGATATCAGCCAAACTCGGGTTTAAAAAAAAATGTGGAAGGAAATTAGCCTGTACTGTCTAGACTTTTCCTCATGACTATCCCTTCAGCAATGCAATACAGTGCTTTTCACACAGCACTTACATTGAACTAGGTACAGAAACCATCCCTTGTGGAAACTGAGGGAGGAACAACTGTACCTTTTTTTTTTTTTTTTCTAATTTAGGCCTCAAGAAAAGAAGGTCTTTAAAAATCCTTGTTAATAACAGCTCGTCTCAATTCAGTATTTACAGGGCAAGTGCCAAGTGCTATTCTATAGCACTACACACCCATTTAATAAAACCTATTATTAGTGACTCTGGGAGGTAGCTTTTTTTTTTTTTAATCTTCAATTTACGGCCAAGGAAACTGAGGCATATAGAGAAAAAAAAAAAGCAATTTACATGCAGTTGACAAACAGATTATAATCAGTCAAATTCTAGAGTTCATGAAAACCTACTTACAGTAATTGTGATGAATGGCCCTAAGGCAGTGGTCACAGATGCTTATCTGGCTGGAATAGATTTTGGAGAAATCATGAGATTTCTGTGCTTGTCAAATGTGTTTATTGGTATTCGGCCAGAGGAATATATTCTGATTGAAAATAGTGCTCTGTTCTGTCGCCTGACTATCTACATACTACAGGAGTATATTCTGATTGAAAACAGTGCTCTGTTCTGTTGCCTGGCTACCTACATACTAGTGTATGCTTCTCTCTCAGACATGAAAATAAGATTCGAGGATATTATATTATAAACTCGATAGGAAGAAAATTGCTAAATAAAACATTCAAAATATAGAAACCATTTGATATCAAAGTGGACAAATAATGAGAGTGAGAATTATTGAAAAACAGAGGAGAGATAGAGAGCTGGTGGTACCCACAGCTGACAGTTTTATTATGAGTCTAAGAGATGACGCTTGCTATAGGCCAGGAACTTTATTGGTTTATAGACTGGATTTTATTTTGATCAAAAGCAGATATTTTCTCAAGCAATCACCAGCCACAACCTTCTTGGCTGAAAGACCAAATGGCTGGCTACTCATGTACTGTCGTATGTCTAAGTATGTTTGGACAACTTAGTGTAACAGGGGGAAAGTCACACGTCAGCCTTTTTTTGCTCCTGTATCAGCAGAAGGAATAAGCTTACATAATGAGCCTGTGCGATCTATAGAAAAAGCCCACACTGCATTGCCACAGCCGGTAGTCTCATCGGGCATCATCTCTCTGCTGAGCTGCTAAACTTGGAACAGGAACAAAATCACGAGATTGGCGCCTCAAAAGGGGGGATAACATCATTAAGCAATGTAGAATTTTCTAACCACTGATGTTAGGTCGTCCTCACGGAATTTGTTTGAGAAGGGACCTCCTCTTCAAAATTCGTGGCTAAATCATTTGGAGGAAGCTATGGCTTTCAGTAGCCATGGATACTGGAATCCACTTAAGAACTAACTGTATTCCAACCTCCCATTTCATTTTTGAAGTAGCCTATCAACACCAGAGGCGCCGTGAATCCATGTGCAAATTTGTAGCGGTTCACAGACAGATGAAAGTCAACGGGAGGGGAGAAAGAGGTGCCACCACATAGCATCTTATTCTTTTAGAGAAGAATTCTGGGAATCTTGAAGAACCACTTCACTTCTCTGGGTCTTGGATCTTCATATACAAATCAGGGCATTTTATTAAGAGTTTAGTTCTTATCAATTCTCACGAACGTAGGATAAACAAAAAAATTAAAAAAATGTAATTTCCAAATGTTTAATGTCAAGTTTTTGTACTGTCACTTTGATGCACAAAGAGAAATAGATTGCCTTTTTGTGTTTTGAAAGCCTTCTTCACCCAGATCTTTGGTAGGAAGTAGTTGGTTTTGCCCAAGAATTAGAATGGAGATGAATGGAAAGGGTAGGTTCTAATGCTCAAAGAGGATGGCGGCGATTGGGTGTTTGACGTCATACTGAGCAGAGTTGGGTTTTCCGAAGCTGAGAAGGTGGTACAACAGTGAAACTCAGTGCCACACGGAGTAGTACTCTGAATACCACGTGGCCTCAGGATGCGGTAGGACCTCTGGCTGCTGAACAGGGAACTAGGAGTTGCTACTTTGTGGACGAAAGCAAGCATCGAAGTAGCCAGGAGCAGTGTACGGGATATTCAGAGCCGTAGAGCAGCTCACATTTGTGTCTGGCCCAGGATCAGCGGCTATCGGGGGAGACATTTATTAAGGCTTATCTTGAGGGCCAATTGCTTCCTTTTTAGGAAATGTCTACCTTTGCTCTGAAAATTTCAGCTGATTGGATAAGGCTTCCTCTCATTGTGTGGAGTAACTGGGTTTGTACAAAGTCCGCTGTCTTAAATACTAATCACATGGAGCTGGAGAGAGGAGCTCCATATTGGCTCTGTGGTTAAGAGCCCTGGCTGCTCTTCCAGAGGACCCAGGTTCCGTTCTTAGCACCCAAGCAGTGGCTCACAACCATCTGCGACTCCAGTTCCAAGGGAACTGATGCTTTCTTTTGGCCAAAATGGGCATCAGGCCTGCATGTGGTGCACAAGCATGTATACAGGCAACACACCCATACACAGAAAAATAATAAATAAAAACAAATATTAATCATATAGAAAACACACATTTTATTACCGTTTCTTCCCCTCACTTACGATGCCTTCCTCTCTTTTCATATTCCTTTCTACTTTCTTGTCCTACATATGTATATAAGTATACACACATATTACCATAGTTACAAATCTAAATATAGATTCTACATATGAAAGAAAGCATTCAATCTTTGTTATTTCCCATGTCATTCATTGGACTATATACAACTGGAAAACATTTTTACATGTTTTCCCATAATGTGTATGGACCCTAGCATTCTTTATAGACACATAAAATCATATATGTCTATGGCATGTGTCTAGAAGGGTAAAAACAAGGGAATGGGAGAAGACCAGTGAGAAAGGAGAGTACAGAGAAGAGAGGAGAGTAGGGTGAGTACGCTCAAAGTGAATGATATACTAAAGAGAAATTGTGTATATAAAACCCAGTACAGTGTGCAATCTATAGAGACACCGATAAAAATGGAAAAATAGAATTAAAAAATAGATATACCTTCACAACAACATTTAGACTGGTGACTGGCCACACAACTGAACAGTATAGCTTAGCCAAACTGACAAAATAACCAACCAGAAGGACTTAGAGATAAGGTCCGAGAGCCATCTCCCTTAGACTGTCTATATGTGTAGAAAGGATTGTCATTCCAAAAGATAAAGAATAGATTTTAAATATTGTCTTAGTTAGGGTTTCTATTGCTGTGATGGAACCCCATGGCCAAAAAGCAAGTTGGAGAGGAAAGGGTTTATTTGGCTTACACTTCCGCAATGCTGTTCATCACTAAAGGAAGTCAGGACAGGGACTCAAACAGAGCAGGGTCCTGGAGACAGGAGTTGATGCAGAGGCCATGGAGGGGGGCTGCTTACTACCCTGCTTCCCATGGCTTGCTCAGCCCACCTTCTTATAGAACCCAGGTCCAGCAGCCCAGGGATAGCACCACCTGCCATGGGCTAGGTCCTCCCGCATTGATCACTAGATGAGAAGATGCCTTACAGCTGGATCTCATGGAGGCATTTCCTCAACTGAAGCTCCTTCATCTGATGACTCTAGCTTGTGTCAAGTTGACACACAAAACCAGCCAGTACAAATATCTTGGTAGATGGACCTGATGAAATTTGATTTGACTTAGAAAAGTAAAGAAATTTTTTTATATGCTCAAAGGTGAGGGAACAAATTAAAAAAAGCTATGTACATAAAGTGAACTAAAAGATCCTCAAAGAAATTTCTTAGCATAGGTGCTCTTAGGTTGCTATGTGCTAGCTCCAACATGCATCAGCTATAAGATATTGTGAGTCTGTCTAGTTCCTATTATGACATTTCCCAGGTAAACAGGTTAAATCTTAGTCAAAAAATTACTGTTCATTTTCCCAGATATAAACATTCTAAATGAAAACTAGTAAAGCCAATTTTTAAGGTAGTTTTAAGATCTTATAGCCAGGCAGTGGTGGTGCACGCCTTTAATCCCAACACTTGGTAGGCAGAGGCAGGCAGATCTGTTTGAGTTCAAGGCCAGCCTGGTCTACAAAGGAGTTCTAGGACCGTCAAGGCTACACAGAGAAACCCTGTCTTGAAAAAAGTAAATAAAGATTTTATTTTTAGTGATTACTATTGACTTAACCTAAGGTGGACAGATTAAATTTTCTGAAAATCTACAACCTGAAAGCATTCTAGATTCCTTATAGTATTAAGAGAAAATTGTTGCATATTTGAATAGATTTTTTTTTTTTACCATTTTTTTATTTTCTGAAATGGCTGTGAGCCATCATGTGAGTGCAAGGAATTGAACCTGGGTCCTCTGGAAGAGCAGTGAGTGCTCTTAACCACTGAGCCGTCTCTCCAGCTCTTGAATAGAATTTTATCTCTAAAAATTTATCTGAAATTTTTTTTCTTTAAAAAACTCCATAGGGCTGTATCTGTCTAATACGAAATGTTTTAGTGAACTCTTTTGTGGGACTATTCAACCTCATCTTAATCTAGGGGAAAAATGGTGTAAAATAGACTTCTAAGTTGCAAATTTGTGTCTAGTTTACTAAAAATGTAAGGAAACTGATGTTTTTGATAAGCCCAGCCTATTGTCAACACAAGACGTAAGCAGCACAATGAACGGCAGGAAAAACATCATGTTTGGGAAGACACAGTAAGCAAATGGCTGAATACCAACTTGTATTTTAGGAAGTTCTTCCATGCACACCACAATTTAGCTATTAGGTTCAAGGACTTGTGGTTATTATGTTGCTGGAACAAAACAGAAAAGGGCCATTGTACCTTTCTCTGGGAATAAACAATCTTATTCTAGGAAGCCAGTGGCCTGCCAATTTACAATTCTCTTTAACCTGGATGTTAAATTTTAAGACAAAGTAAATAAGCCCTACATACCTACCTCCTCACATCCATTCCCACCTGTCCACACGTCCAATTATAGATAAATTGCCATCTTTACCATTGCAAAGATATTGAAAACCGGAAATGCCAATCAAGTTTACGACACAATCAGAGAGGTGACAGTTTATTACTCTAATAAGGGACACAAGAGCAGAAGAGGGGGTGAGCTATTCCACTCAGATCCTAGAGCGCTTGTATAGGAATTGATGGGGTTTAGTTTACGTTGTTAGGCAGCGTGGCAATTTCTGTCCATGCCAACTAATGTCGGACTGCTTGTCAACTTGTTTTTGTCCAAAAGATGGCTACAGGAAAGACATGAACAAAGTCAACAGCCCAAGAGTGCTGGAGAGGGAGCTCCTCAGGGGAGGTTCCAGCTCCAGTCTGATCAGTAGCCAAGTAAGCAGGGACCAATCCTTTCAGAGGTCCTGCAACTGATTTTTGCATTTTTGGTTTGTGATTCAGTGATTTATTTGTTTTTCTGTTTAGGAAACTGCTAAGGAATGCTCACTGGGTTTGAGGCAATGGAGGCAGGGGCCTTGTTCTCCTCCTGACTTACACAGTGGCCACACACGTGAACACTGAGGCCATAGAAGAAATACACAGAGAAATGATACCACAAATGGACTTCTAATTCAGTTCTTATTTCCCATGTCATTTATTGGTTGAGATTATCCTCTCCATTCTATGTAAATTGAGAGAGAGAGAGAGAGAGAGAGAGAGAGAGAGAGAGAGAGAGAGAGAGAGAGAGAGAGAGGAGCTAAAAGTGGTGAGAAAAGCAAAATGTATACATTTTTTTTCTCACTTCTTATTCCCGATGGGAATGACAAAAACAGTTTGCTTATTTGTTTCTCAAGAATGAATTTGTATCAATGGAACAAAATCAAAGTTTCTAGGAAGATAAACAGAAGCAGAAGAAACCTGGTTAAAGAAAACCTTGAGCTAAAACAGGGGTAAGAGAAAACTGCAGTGTTGAAGGAATTTCGCTGATTATCCAGGCTCAGAGTCCACACATTCTTGAAATAGCTAGGCCGGTTGGGCATCTTAGTTCTCAATCTCCTTCCATTTATTACGAGGAGCAGGGATTAGCAGTGAGTCTCTGGACAAGGGGTGAATGATCTGCCCCAGGACTCCAATTCCTCCTCAGAGAATTGCCTGCCGAGGACCAAGTTCGGTGGAGACAGAGCGGCCACTCTATAAGTCCATCTCAGATATGGGAGAGCAAAGCAGGACCCAGGTCAAAAACCGTTCATGGGATCCACCACAAACGAAAGCCCTCTCGAGGTCTGCAAGTAGGGGAAGGGGTCCTCCACCAGCTTTCCTGTCGCCCTGTGGAGAGGGAAGGGGAGCAGTCAGAAAGTCTTGCCAGCCTCCCAAGGAAAACCTTTGTGTCTTGGAGAAGGGTCTGGATGGGGAAGAAAATCCAAACAATTCTGAAGAGACTCTTTCCAGTCAGCCAATCTTTGACAAAATTACCAACATAAGTAATGAATAATAATAGTAATAAAGACTATTTCAATATAAATAAATTTGAAAAACTACATGGGGTAAAAATTTCTAATGTGTGATTCTGTTTTATTGATGAGGAAGTATAAAATTAAAACAGGCAAAAAAACCCACAGAAAAGACTGGAATTTAGTAGAAAAAAAATCAATCTTAGACAGTCACCAGCTCCAGCTGGTTTTACAGGCCAGTCTTCTAATCTCTCTGTAGGATTTGTTTCTTAGAGAAGATTGGAGGGAAGTGGGAAAGACATCTAAAGAATATGTGCTGTGGAACTATGTTGGAAGATACGTTGTTTATCTAAAGGAAAAGAGCGTTTTAAGCCATCAGGGAAGTTAAAGATAGCTTTAAAATCAAAACATAATTGAAAGTGATAGCAGAGGAAGCAGAGCCACAGTGTCCTAAAAGTAGGAAAACAGCAGAAACTGAGCCCTGGAAGCACATCAGTGAGACATGGGAGAGCCAAGTTCCAGTAAGTATCCGTCAATTCCCTACACACAGCAACCAGCAAAAGTAGCTCCCAACTTAAATAGTCACAACCACTATTAGATTTGCTTTAAAAGTTATACTTTTGAGAAATATACCGATACGCTAGAGAAAATTTATAGTTAAAACCTGAAACACCCACCTGCCCCCAGTCCTTTGACAAACAGCAAGAAAGGTACCTTCAGGTGTGGTAAGTAAAAGTAAAAATAAAATTACATGCTTCTTGTTGTTTTAGTGAAAAAATTTCCTAAACATTCCACGACATCTCAAAACTGCAAAGGGAGTGACTAACAGCATGGGCTGCTTAAAAAATTAAAATTCATGGGTAAAAATAGCATGAACAAAATTAAAGCTGGAACTATTAATATTTGTAAAATATATGACAGTAGATTGTTTCTACAGATTGGTTTTTTTAATAGGGTGAAGACAAGAGATGGAAAGAACATAAATGAGTTGGGAATGCAAAGGAGAGCAAAATACGGCCAGTAAGCATTTCAGAAGACACCAGTTCTCACAGGTGAACAGGAAACATGTTATATATAGCAGGAGGAAGAGGGTTTCTTGTTTTTGCTTTTTGTACAGCCCTTTGAATTGGCCAATACAAAAACAGATTGCAGATGTCTAGTTTTGGCAAAATTCTGTGAAAATGGGTATTCTTTTAAGCTATCAGTAGGAATCACATAATTACAGCTTTTTCTGGAGGGCCTTTCTGTGTTACCTTTTGAGAAGGAAGAAATGCTCATATAAGGACATAAAGTATATTTGTTTTAATCTTCTTTCTTCCTTCCTTCCTTCCTTCCTTCCTTCCTTCCTTTCTTTCTTTCTTTCTTTCTTTCTTTCTTTCTTTCTTTCTTTCTTTCTTTCCTTCTTTCTTTCTTTCTTTTTTTCTCAAGACAGGGTTTCTCTACGTAGTCCTGTCTTGGTACTGGAATTCACTCTGTGGACCAGACTGGCCTCAAGCTCAGAGACCCGCCTGCCTCCCAAGTGCTGGGATTAAAGGCGTACACCACCGCTGGCTTAATCTGCTTTCTTTTTGAAGGGTGTATTAGTTACTTGTCTTGTTGCTACGACAAAGTACCTAACCCAAGGAATTCAAGGAAGAAAGGGGTTGTTCTGGCTCACAGTGTGAAGGTGCAGTGGATCATGGTGGGAATATATGGTGGCGGGAGAATGAGTCACCTGCGAGGGAGGGAGGCTGACACTCAGCCCTTTTCCTCCTTATTCAGTAGCAGTAGGGTGGGTCTCCCCACTTCAGTTAACCTAATCCAGATAATCCCTTAGAGATTGAGCTCCCAGGCGATTCTAGGTCCAGTGGAGTTGATAATCTATAGAAACCACCACACAGGGAAGCCAGGGCTGTTTGTGAGATAGGTGTTGTAATATCGATCACTAGCCTACAGCCATAGTCCTATCACATTATTTTTAATATTGACAAAATTGGAGAACCTTAACTATTCACTAATAGAGGGATAGTTACAGTATGTCTGAATATAGAATTTTGTACAAAACTTGCTAAGTCTACATGTAGTGACGTGGGGCCATCTGCAGCATATATCTATACATTAAAAAACCAAACATCTATACATTAAAAAAGACAAAGTTTTGCCTAATTTCTATACTATGAGATCCAATGATTTAAAAAAATAAAAATTCCAACATGCATATTTTTATCTGTGTATGTAAACATAGAGAAAACATCTCAGAAGGAGGCACAATGAATTGTTAACTCTAATTTTGGAAAGGCAAGTTGGATTATGGTAGGTGGCTGAGGGGTGACTTTATTATTTTTTTATCTGTATATCTATTCTCAGCAAGTTTAGGTCAATACATAAACACTCTGCATTGATTTGGGTTGTTGAGTAATACACCAAACCGTGATCTTGAAGGACAGTTATACAATTCAGAAGTATTAAGTCTCAAACCTGGGGCAAATGGCTGAGGTGTCTATTTGGACATTTCAAAGCTGGACCTGGCCACCAGGTTCTCCCAGCATCCCTCAGTCTCTACCTGTAGCAGGGTATGGCTTGCATACAGCCCACCCTCTACCCTGAACTCTCCAGCCCAGGGCCTGGGCTGCCCTTCCCCCAGAGACTCTTCCATATATAATTCAGACATTTTGGTCACCCTCCCTTTTTGAACCTTTGGCCTCCTGGCTGCTGTACCTGGTTTCCCCATGTCCCCTCTCCCACATGGCCCAGCTCAGTCTGGTCACGTCCACTCTGGACTCTCCCAGATGTCCCTGCTTCTCTGACTATGTTCTCCCACAGGTCTACAATAAACTTTCTCCTCCACCATATTTGGGAGCAGTCATGTTCTTTCCTGTCCTTTTTTTTTCTTTTCTTTTTTTCCCATTGAAGAGGTTGTACCATCCGAATATCAACTTTTCTATCCATCGATCTGTATGGCTGAACTTTTCTCATAGTAAAAATGCATCTGTATATTGCTGGTATACTTTTAAAAATGAATTCATTAAAAATACATAACCCCAACCTATAAGACATATGGTTGGGTGACAAAAGAAAAACAAACAGCAGAATAAAGATTCCCAGAAGAAAAAAGGCCCGGAAATTTACAATATGGGTACCAGGAAAAATGCACCAATAAAATTCTCAAAACGAAAGGGGTATAGCAAAAATTACACTCTGCATGAACTCAGAACCTAATGCTGTCACTTGACTATGGTAGACAAGATTCACAAGCTTCGGCTGGTCCACTGGGGAATCAGAACACACAGAGTTTTACAAGGCAAATACACTCTGCTTGTTGCCAGTGGATCTCTGAGTCAAGCCAGGGGAAATGAACCAGGGAAGGCAAAAATCTGAGAATCCACTTTAGTGTGTGCTGAGTGAGTCCCTTCCTGTGAGCCTGGGGCTGTGGGCTTCCATCTCCCCTTACCCTGAGAACTCTCCCAGGAGAGCAGGAAGCGAAAGTCCATTGGTAGTGAGCTTGATGAGCTGAGGCTTCTGGGAAAGAAAAGGACTTCCTGTCTTGCTAATCCTTTCCAAGACTCCATGCCACATTGAGGCTCCTCAACTGTGTTTGTCCTCTTGGGGCAAGATCTTCTCTAAACCAACATAATTATTTTCCTTGTGATATTTGCAACCCAGAAGAAATGTCAGCCTTTTCCTGTCTGACCATGAGGACATGTTCCAGTAAACTGGGTTTGTCAGATTTCCTGGCTCCTATGCCGTGAAATAGACCATGATAGGGTGGATATAATCTATGTATGTCTGATATATCTGACATTATTTCAAAGCAAAAACTAATGGGACAAAAATGGGCCAGGTGTAGAGCATCTTCTGTCTGTCCTTTCTTCCCTTGTATGCCAAGATAATGAACAACATTTAAAATTTCAGGCTGTAATCTTAGGAAATTACTATAGACATGCTCAAATAGGAGGCAATTTTCCCCTCCCCACTGTGTTCTCTTTCAGAAGAAGTGGGTTGTTTAGGGTTATGTTCTTACAAGGACTATGAATTGCTGTTTAGTGACAAAAATCCTGTTTTAATGAGGACGTGTCTAAAATATTCTCAATCAATTTCAGAAGCATATTGAAATAACCCCAATATTAATAGAGCCATGATCAAACGACATTAAGACATTTACCATCATTTCAGTCATCATTTTTTGAGGGGATGAAGTGTAATTTGACAAGAGAACATATGAGACATTGTGGCAATGATGGACAATGAACAGATAATGCATTTTTTGTATGTCCTCACAGACCTCTCATAGTACATAAAATGTAGAAGAAAGATGTGAGAAGCAAAAAAGGAAAAAAAAAAGATGGTGTAAACTATATTCTGATGCAAATTTTGTGCTAAGGAATTGTGAACAAACAACATGCAAACACATGAAAACAAACAGTGGTACTCATCTGAGAGTTTGCTTTGGAGACGGGTCCTCACAATGTAGCCCCTCCTGGCCTTGAACTTACAGAAATCCACCTGCCTCTGCTGCAGTTCAGCTCATGCACCAGCGCATCCAGCTCACCTCAGGGTTTTGGATAACTCTTCTTTTGAAATGCATTTCAAGTTTTAAGAAGAAAGAAGATTTTTTGCAATCAGGAATTAGCCATGCAAGTGAACATATAAATTTTTAAAATGTGATTCATTCCTAGGGAGGTTTTTGTACCCCAACAGGATTAATGTGTAAGTTTCAAACAACTACAAATAAGTTTTTATTTATGAGTTACGATTTAAATATTAAACATTATCTTCTTTATATGCTCTTAGATGTCTTGTTGCCATGACAACAGCCAGGTTAATCGCAATGTTACAGAAAAATAATCTGTGCTTAATCCACATGTAAGATTTGTTTGTTTGTTTGTTTTTTAAGAATATTGACATGCAGTTTTTCAGATGATTTGGCACACTTTCTGATTCTGTAGAGCACAGAGCATTATTATGAAAATTGAGTCATTACTGGGATTTTCTTTTCAGGAAGTTATCGCATATCAAGCAAAGGCTTAATAGTTGGTCAGCATTTTCCTGTGCATTTGTACGTCTAATATAATTGCATGTTTTAAAACAGACCAAGCAGTTTATCTGTATTTAATTTAGATTCAAGTTATTAAACAATAAATAGAAAAATATTTTCTGAATTATCTAATGCAAAGTAAAGTAATTTAAAATTTACAGACTGGGGAAAGGGCATTAGCTTGGTAACAGAATACTTGCCTGGCGTGCATAAGGCCCTATGCTAAAGAGAAAAAAAAACGGGGGGCGGGGGGAGTGGGGTTGCTTAGAGGAAAACCATGTAATGTTAAAATCAAACTGCTCTCGAAATGGATTTAGGAATAAATTTTATTTGTTTTCATCGTTGAGAGGAAGAAAGTTTGGGTCAGACTGAACCTCAGCCATGTCTTCTCCAAAGGTGCAGACAATGTGGTAGCATCCAGTAGGTTTTAAGTAACAGTTGGCTGGTGAGGCCCTGAGATGCCTATTGGTTATGGGCATCATCTGACTCAGGACCTTTTGTCTGTGATCATCTTGTCTTCCTGCCCAGAACATCCATTTTTCTCTTGTTCCCTTCTCCCTGGCGCCCATCTCCCCATGCTTCAAGAAGAGGTTCTCTCCTTTTCTCCTCCACAGCCCCCGTCCTTTGTCTGACAGAAGTGAAGAAATCATTTTAATACAGAGATGCTGAAGCCCCAAAGGGGACTTTGCACTGAGAATCCACTCACAGACCCTGATCCCGTCATGCCTAGAGGTGCGTAAAGAGCAGCTCCCATGGGTTTCGGGCTCATGACACTTTGATAAGGCTGTTGTGACAAGTCATTTTGATACCACCCTTTTGAGATGCCACCACGATGCAGCTGTTTTGACTTCCCAGACTGAAATAGTCACTTTGGCTCCGTGTTTTTCCCAGGCAAGGACATTTTGATGAGCTGTTTGGATAAAGCCTTATCCGGGAGAACTCTTTCTCAAGGTAACTGGGGAAGATAAATGAGTTTACCCCACCCTTGGGAAAACACATAGCTGTTTACCTCTGCTGATAGGACAGTGGTCTGAGATGGAGATTTAGATAGAGAGCTAGAGATGGAGACGAACTGGGTTAAAGTCTCTGGCAGAACCAGCCACCCCAATGTTATGCTTATCATATTTGTTCATTTCAGAAAAGGCCACTAGTCATTCCAACTAATACGTCTGTGCATCTCTGAGAATTAACTTCAATCTAGAGTGAGCTGAATAAAACTCTTGTAGGCTTCCTTTAAAGTTAAAGCATCAGGAAACAGAACGTTGACTCCATACATATTATGATCCCTTGTTTTCAGTCTGGATGACATAACAATTCCCAATTAAATTATTGACATTTCTCTCTTGTCTTATTACTATTGTAAATTTTTCTCTCAATGATGAGTTTGAGGGACAGGACTATTATTTCTTCAGATGTAAGACAGATTCCAGTAAATTATGAGAAAAAAATTTCACTTTGTAAAGTAATATAAATACACAAACATACAAAATATACTAGGTGGAGTGAAAAACAGAAATCTTGGTGTACCTGGGAGCAGAGAGAGATTCAGAGACACCAAATCCAAAACAAACCACTTACTTTGTGCCTATGACCGGACTATCAAATGTCCCCTATACTAAACTCACCTAAGCCACATGTACATGTTCAGTTGCTTGAATGGTCCCCATGAAGAATGTGGGTCACACATCTTTTCTTGATCCTCTCTACATACTCTTGATCCTCCGAATGTTCCCAGCTCCTCTCCTTGATCTTATCATTGTCTTCTGCAGTCACCGAAAGATGACTCGGGGCCACTAATATCCCAAAGGAACACAGTGTCCCATTTGAGTCGGCTAATCTCAGGGCTTCCAACCTCACCGATCTCAAGAAACTGCATGGATGGTTCCCTCTCTCTGATTCTTGGTCACTGCTGGCTCTTTGCTGTTTCTACTCGCTTGTTTCTCGAGGAGTCCAAGAAAAACAGCTTCTTCAGTTGCTGCTTGCTCCTCTCCTGAAAGTTTAGCAGGTGGCATGCAGAAACAGGGCAAGGGGCTCCACCTGTGACATTTGGGTCTACCTGACTTTAAATTACTCAAGTTTTCTGCTTGTCTTCTCATCTGCAGATTGGAAACGAGAGTCAAGGGCTAACTGCAGATGGCATAGAACTGGTCTTACTGCATAAGTTGGGATGCGTTATGGAGAATGAACTATGAATTAAGGACTCACCATGACCCTCCATCTGTATCTGGACATGGGTAGATCTTTGAGGAATGCGATTACTTAAAAAGGCAAAATGTGCCTGGCGTGGTGGCATAAGTCTGTAATCCCAGAACTTGGGATCCGGAGGCAAGCAGATCGCTGTGAGTTTGAAGCCAGACTGATTCTCACAGTGAGGTCTAGGCCAGCCAGGACTATATAGTGAGAACTTGTCTCAAAACTAAACAACAAAAACTAACCAAGCTCATACCTGGGGCAATGTTGGAGTAGCCTCAGTTCTCAGCCAATCTGTCTGTTGTGTTCTGAAGTGCAGCTCTGTACTTGCAGGCTGTGTATGTAGACTTGCACCACCAGACATCTGGCAGGACCCAGGTACAGTACTCCCCTTTGCTCAGCCAGTATCCCCCGACTGTTAATGTTATTTGTTTTCTCTTCCCGTCCACCCGTCTATTGATGTTATTTGGTGTCTCTTCCTGTCCTCATTGCTGAAAGCACAGGTTTCTCTCCCCATTCTGTGCCCCCAGATAGCGACAGGCATAGAGATTTGATAGACAGATAAACGCGTAAGTGGATGGAAGACGGAGGTGTCTGTAGTGAAGCCATGGTATTGCTTCAAAACACTTCCACTCAGTCTGCTTGGTTACTGGATTATATGTAAATGAATTTCCTTTTATAAAGAACGCACTGAATCTAGAGTAAAATTAAAATAGATCATACAAGAGGCTCTTCTTTTAAATAGGGAGCTGAGAGAATGTAAGGAAGATGAATATGAAAATGCGTGTGTTTTCCATAGAAAGACTGAAAGGCAAGTGAGTCAGTTTCCTTCTGTCATGTTTTGTCCCAGCCCCCAGTTTTGAAGACACAATGACTTAAGGTCTTAGAATGAAACAGTGTATCACTAAAGCCTCATTTTTGTGAAAAATATTTTCTTCTAATTGAATTCAGTACCGTCCAATAGAAGAATACCTTATTCACCATGATACATAGAAATGCATTTTCCATTACAAGCTTCTCTAAAAGGAGCATGTGGGCCTTATTTCACTAGTGGAAAAGAAGCTTAAAGTTATGATTAATTTACCATGACTCATGATAAAAAGAGTATTAGGAAGATAAAAATAGCACAACAGTGACCTCTATTCTTTTAATTGCCAGCACTGAATCCTTCCCCGAAACACGCAAAGAACATCAAGAACACAGAGGAGTGATATCTTCGACACGTCAGAATTCCAGCAGTCAGCCCCATCATATTTCTGGGAGCTCTGCAATTCATCCAGCAAACTTCCAGGAAACCCCGGCATCATATCAAACACAGAGGGAAGTCCTGGAAATGCAGAAAAGGCCAGAACACAAGTGAAGCGCAATCTGGTAATTTTGGCACCTTGGTGCTCCGGTAAGGAGCCTGAAGGGGAACACCTGTATGCATGTACGCATGGGCTCTGTTCACTCACTTATAAGAAATGTGTTGGCCGCTGATTTAGTGAGAAGGAATGTCGTGGGGAAAGGCGCAGAAATAATTTATAGTTTATTTTTTCCCACCTCTGGGAAATCATGTTTGGAAGGGACAAACTTCACCCACAGAGGCACAGTAGTGCTACACAGTAATGATATTCCAAACAGTAGTTAGCAAGAGTGAAGAAAGTTGTGCTAATTGGACTATTCCTTGAACTCTCAAAGTCAATTTTAAGATGATCAAAGTCTGAAGAGGAAAATACATGTTTATATAAAGACTTTTGTTTTGTTTTGTTTTTTGTTTTTTTTTGTTTTCGAGACAGGGTTTCTCTGTGTAGCTTTGTGCCTTTCCTGGATCTCGCTCTGTAGACCAGGCTGGCCTTGAACTCACAAAGATCTGCCTGCCTCTATCTCCCAAGTACTGGGATTAAAGGTGTGTGCCACCACCGCCCGGCGACCTTTATATAAATATACACAGAATTCAAACTAAGCAAACTTCTCTTTATTATCTATATCTAGGGGCCAGATCTCAGTTTTTAACCCATTCTTCAATAAAAGGAAAGGAGTGGGTTTTGTTTTGTTTTTTGTTTTTTTCTTTTTGTTTGTTTGTTTGTTCTTTGAAAATGGCTGATATCAGGGCTAGAGCAGCAGGAAGCAAATGAGTACTCTAGAAACAGTAATGGAAACATGTCAAAGAGATGCAGAAGGCAACTTGGGAGTTCTCAGTTCTGGCAACTGGAACAATTGAGAATCGTGATAAAGAAGCATTTTCTTGGGTTATCCAAAATGTAAAATAAACATCCATTATCCTCCTGATATAAATAGCTAAATGCATAAGTAGATGAAAGAGAGAGAGACATGTGGCTGGTTCCTTTAAAAGCACCTCAGTTTCCACGCACAGTCCTTCCTCGGGGATGGCTGTCTATCTTCCTGGTCTTTAGTGTGGGCTTTGCATTTGAATCTTCCCAGTGTGTATGTGCCAGGGAGGAAAATGAATGTTTTGGGGGCTGGGGAGGGGGAGGTAGAAGACAGCACCTCGCTTAGATGGCCAGGGTGATCCACTGTGGTAAGGCTCGCTGATTTTAGAAATATCTCATGTCATGGGAAAAGCCCGACTCTTGGTTACTAAGATCTGCCTCCCAAAGTCTTCACCAAAACCTACTACAAGGAAAATATCAGACAAGCCAATTGAGGTGCTCTCAGCTAAATTATCTTACTAGTTCTCTTCAGAAATGTCAAAATCCTTAACCACGAGGAAAGCCTGAGAAATAGTCACAGCCATGAGAGTAAAGTCACCATGACTGACATGTTTTCTTGAGAGGGATCCAGGAAGGAAATATCAGGAAAAAAGAAAACTGAGTAAGAGATGCATTTCAATGAATAACAGAGTTCTGCAGGATGTCTTTCTGTATGTTGTGAATGTGTGTTGCTCTCATTGGTTGATAAATAAAGCTGTTTGGCCAATGGCGAGGCAGAATAAGGCTAGGTGGGACATTCAAACTGGAGATGAACCAAAGAAGAGTGGAGAAGAGAGATGCCGGCCCGCAGCCCAAGGAGCAACAAGATGCCAGCAGACTGGTAATGTCATGGCCACGTGGCAACATATAGATTAATAAAAATGTGTTAATTTAAGATGAAAGAGCTACCTAGCAAAAAGCCTGAGCCATAGGCCATACAGATTGGAATTTATATAAGTTTCTCTGTTTACTTGGGACTGAGCTGCTGTGGGAAAACTTCAGACTACAACAAAGGACCAATATTTGCTTTTTATTTGTGACAGATAGTCTTCAGGAATCTTCTATGTTAACCCAGGAATTTGGGCATAGGGTGTATAGAGACTTCCTTCTTTGAATTTGCTTTTGTGAATAAAAAACTCCTTAAATTAAGAATTTAATTAAAAAGATAAAATATCTAAAATCAGTAAGAGTTGACATAATTCAGTTTTAAATTACGAAAATTAGGTTTATTTATTTTACATGTCTGAATGTTTTGTATATATACACCATATGTGTGCCTGGTACTACAGAGGTCAGAAGAGGGCATCAGGTCCCCTGAAACTGGAGTTACAGATGGTTGTGAGTCATCATGTGGGTGCTGGGAATTGAACCCAGGTCCTTTAGCAAGAGCAGCTAGTGCTCTTAACCACTGAGCCATCTCTCCAGCCCCACAATTGCATAAAATAAGTGATAAGAGGAACATAAATGGTAGAATAATAAAACTGGCATTATGATTTGATTCTGTTCACTCGCTCACTTCTGAGTTGGATAGCTAGCGTGTTTTTGAGTTCATGTTTGTTCCTGTATAATCTGAAGAACAGGCAGCAACATTTGCTGTCACTCTTCCTGTATCAATGTAAACCTTTTACCCAGGTCTGCTCTCACCTCCCACTTGCCCAACCCCAATTTAAAGGACTTGAGACACTTGGGATTTTTCTATCCATATGGCTTATAGTTCTGTTATATCTTTTTGCTTAAAATAGACATTTATGAAGCAATACTCATTATTCTAGTTTTCCTGTTTTTTTTTTCACATGATTGACTATTACCGTATGATAACCAAACAATGTTAGATTTTAAATTTTTCCTGGCTGTGGAGTGATTACTCAAACTTTATGCCAACTTTTAATAATGAAACGTAAGTAGATCAATGAAGTCTCGCTAACTTTGAAACAATGTCAGATGGAAAACCCTTCAAGGCTGACGGGCCAAATGCATTTGAAACTGTTCATGCTACTGCCACATGGTGGCGCCACGTCAGAAGGTGAATGTTAAACTTGGGCAGACTTTGGATGAGTCTTGAATTGACTTAACCTTTTGATCTTTGCAGGAATGCAGCAGGCTGGGCGCTAGTCTCCATTTCACAGAAGAGATAACCAGAGTCCAGATGAGTAAATTACTCCTCAAAGTCCACCCAGAGGTCTGCTACTGAACCAGGAGTATCTTGAGGGAACATCTCTTTTTCTCCCTCCCCCGCCAACCCCCAACCCTCTGTGCAGATGTGGGTGTGTTTGCACAAGTGTCTGGGTATGCAGGTGGAGGGCAGAGGTCAACTTTGGGATTCTTCCTTTATCACCTATTTTTTGAAATAGAATCTCTCACTAAACATGGAGTTTGCTGATTCATCTAGACTTCAGGGGCAGTAAGCCTCAGGGATTCCTCTCCCTAGAGCTGGGATTGCGGGTGTGCACAAATGTGTCCAATCTTCTTCTTTTTTTTTTTTTTTTTTTTTTTTCCAAAAAGCATGGATGCTGGGGATCTGAACTGTTGTTCTCCTTAGGCAGCAAGTGCTGTAGGGACTGAACTACCTTCCTAATATCTGTGTCTTTTCTCTTAGTCACCTCCAACATCAGTGTTGTAGAGGTGAGTACAGAACAGCGTAGCCAAATTTCCACCAAGAAAGGTGTTTTTTTTTCCTTTTTTTATGGCATGAATCTCAGAATATTACTTTAAAGTTCTTAAATTTTTTTCCCTATAATTCTCCCTTTTGCTCTTTCTCTGAAAGCTTCTGTGTCATGGCTTTTACTTAACAAAATGTTTCTGGTGCAGTGAAACTTTTAAGTATCACTGAAAGAATGAACTAGAACGGTACAATTGGACTTGGAAGTACTTTCACAGGTTATTGTTAAATAAAAATAATTTCGTTAGCATTATCCCAGGTTTATAAGTTAAATGGTGACAAAACGTCCTGTGTAGCATGCATGTAAATACACAAGTCTGTATGGAATTATTTGAGTACAGTGGAAACATGGAATCTTCAACATGGGGTGCTTTTGCAGAGGAGCAGAGGGGGCTTATGACATGAGGGAAATATCAAAAAGAATGAAGAAAGAGCCAACAGCAATAGAACAGTTAAACACCCACAATTCCTCTGTGTGGTCACATTTAAAATGATGTTTATGTAAATATACATGGAAATATATAAGTCAATCTAAATACTTATTGCTCTAGTTCCTATAAATAAGGACAAAAAACATGAAAATCTGGAGTAGCTGTGGTAAAAATAACATGTAAGTTATCAAGTCGTTAATTTCCCCCTTTAAATAAAAAAAGGCTAAAATCAGGGACAGGCAATTTACATAAAAGAAAAAAATACAAGTTATTTTTTCACATCTAAAATATACCGACTCTTGCGTGTTCCACTCCGTCTGAAACTGGAGATCAAATCCAGGGCCTTAAGCATTCTAGGCAAACCCTCAGCCACTGAGAAACACACAAAAACATGCTTATCCATGTGTCAAAATCAGAGAAATGCAAATTAAACCCACAATGAAATTCTATTTCAAATTGATCCAATTGCCAAACATGGATGTATCTTATTGCCGTGCTTTGGGAAGGATGTGAACTAAGAGTTATGCTTCCAGATTGCTGAGGAGACTGCAAACTGGGATGATTCCTTCTGAATGCAAGCTGGCAGCATGTGGTGAAGTCAAAGAATCTAAACTGTCTGGCCACTGCATCCACTTCTAGGTGGATAATACACCCACTCATGCTGCTGAGGCATTTGCAGGAGTGTTGGGAGTCACATTGTCTAAAAGAGGAAATAGAGAAATAGCCTAAATGGATACTGGTAGTAGAATCCATACAGGGTGATGAATTTATTCAATCAATTACTAAGCAATGAAGTTACTTTGAGCTATATAAATAGGATGAGCAATTTCTTATGAAACAATATTAAGAATAAAGAGCACATTGCAGGGAAATATAATACATATATATTTATATATAATATAAATACCTATACATATAAATATAAGCATGTATTTATATATTTATATATATTATATATAATAGAATGCTCTGCAATATACTAAAACAAATTAAATATTTACATACAATATGCATATATATATATAATTTGAGAATACATATATGTTTTATAAGATACAAATAAATACCTAGAAATTATAACTAATTCACAGTAGCAAATATTTCTAAGATGAAATAGAGAAATTTAATTAGGTACATCAGTTATCTTTCTATTACTGTGATGAAAAAAACCTCAACCAAAAGCAAATCAAGGAAGAATGGTTTATTTTGGCTTACAGTTCTAGAGGGATTGAATCCGTAATGGCAAGGAAGTCATGGTGGCCAGCAGGCACATTGGCTGGAGTAGGAAGTTGGCTGATCACATTTTTACCCACACAGGAAGGAGACAGAGAGAGAGGGAGAGACAGAATGGGAAGTGGGACAAGGCTATAAACTCTCAAAGTCTATTCCCAGTGATGTTCTTCTCCAGCAAGTCTCTACCTCCTAATGGTTTCATAACTTCCCCAAACAGCACCACCACTCAGGGTCAAGTGTCCAGATATATAAACCAGTAGGGGAATTCTCATCGTAACCCACCACACTAGATGCTGCCTTTCATCTGATTGATAATACACTATTTATCTAAATGATGTACACTTGTTTAATTTGCTATTGTGTTTATTAGCACGTCCATTACACATGCGCTATGTGAGTTTGAGTTTTATAAACTCAATTAATACGATCATAGTAACATATTATATATACATTATAATGATGTATAAAACATGTTCTTATTTTATAGGGTTTTTTGGGGGGGTGGATTTTGAAACAGGGTTTCACTATGTAACAGCCTTGGCTGCCATGGAACTAGCTCTGTAGACCAGGCTTGCTTCTGCCTCACGAATGCTGGTATTAAAGGCATGAGCCCACCACGGCCCAGCTTATTTTATAGAATTTAAAAGATACCAAGTGAGAAATTATTTTTTGCCTGTCAGAATACTAAAAATACAGATTTCAATAGTTTGTTCTGACCAGTGCTCAGAGATTTAGTCCTGTACAGCACATCAAAAAAAAAATGCTCATATAGTCCATTATAGTAACTCATTCACTTGGTTTTCTTCGCCTCCCTGGTGCTAGAGTAGCAAAACCAGGGCCTTTCATATAGCAGACACGAGCTCTATCAGTGAGCTACACATCTGAAGCACCTCATACACGTTTTTTCTTTTTCTGATCAATTCCATCCCCAGTGCCGCAAACAAAACCAAAACAAAGCTTAAGACAGGGAGAGAGAGAGAGGAGAGAGGCCGCTGTGGTGGCCGGAGGAATGAAGAAGATACTACAGAGGGTAATAATGTGGTGAAAGACTTGGAGATGTTTGAAGTGACACCAACCTTTGCATGATGGGTGTATGGACGGGTGACATAAAGGTTGCGGTTGGCACGCATAGGTGAGCTACCTGGAGGAGGAAAACTCACCAAGAAGTAAGCACAGAGGGAAGGACTTAGATTCTCATAAGCCATGGAACTTGAGCTCCGATAAGGTTTTAATAGGGAGCTACAATGGCCTTATCTTAACTTCCTAGCCCGGCTTTCTTCTTCCTTTCCTGTCTTCCTCCTCCCTTCCATCTGTACCTCTGCATCTTCCTTCTTCCTCGCCATCCCATCCTTGTTTAACAGGAAGAGAGAAACAGGGGCAAGAGTAAACCAATTACTCAAACTCACGTGGCACCAATAGGGTAAAGATTGGGTTTAAATTGCCAGTTGCCTGCTTCCGACCCACAGGCACTTCCTCTGCGCCGAACCATTTCCTCTGTCCATCAGCAATGGCTTGTGGGAATAGTTCTTTACTCACTTTAAAGAACTGATTCTTAAGATAGGCTCTGGCGCCAGGCGGATCTCTGTGAGTTCGAGGCCAGCCTGGACTACCAAGTGAGTCCCAGGAAAGGCGCAAAGCTACACAGAGAAACCCTGTCTCGAAAAACCAAAAAACAAAAAACAAAAACAAAAAGATAGGCTCTGGCAAGTGCACAGAGGTAGACATAGAAAGGTTATGTCTTCTGGGATAGCAAATGACCAGAACCCACCTTTAGAAGGTGCCAGCTTGAGAAATTGTGGCTCACCCATGTGCTGTGGCACAGCCTTTCCGTATGCTGTGAATATGTGTTTCTCCCTTTGGTTAATAAATAAAGCTGCATTGGCCTATGGCAAGGCAGGGTAAGAGCCAGGCAGGAAATCCAAGCAGAGCTACAGGGAGAAGAGGGTGGAGTTGAGGAGGTGCCAGCTAGCCAGCCAAGAAGAAAGATGTGAAAGTACTAGTAAGCCACCAGCCACCTGGTGATACATAGATCAATAGAAATGGGTTAGTTTACAACGTAAGATCTAGCAAGCAATAAGCCTGAGCCATAGGCCAAACAGTTTGCAATTAATACTAAGCCTATGACTGGTTATTCAGGAATCGGCGGGCGGGAGAGATTTGTCCATCTACACCCATGCAATGCATCTACATCCATTTTGTAGGAGATGAAAAAGAGTGTGGTACACTAACAACTCATATGGATTAATGCTTAGAATAAATAAAAAGAGGGGAAAAGAAGCAAAGTAAAGATCGTTGGTCTGCGGGCCTACTATTTGGTAACCTGGCTTGCCTTTATAATTTAGACCTGGGGTTTTGGGGACAGAAGCAAAAGAGATAAATTTTACCAGTGTATCCATTTGCCTGTCTTGGAGCATCTGTCTCATATGCATGTTACTATCAAACCCAAAGCAGCAAAACAAATAAATGAAAGAATAATAAAAAGATTAAGAGTGAGCCAGGTATGATATAGTCACACCTGTAATCCTAGCACTTGGGAAGTGGAGCAGGAGGATGAGGAGTTCAAGGTCAACCTCAGGCATTTATAGGGAGTTTGAGGCTGGATTGAGTTGTATAAGAACATAATTTAAAACCCCAGAGTAATGGGGAGCAGTGGTGGCACACACCTTTAATCCCAGTACTCGGGAGGCAGAGGCAGGTTGATCTCTGTGAGTTCAAGGCCAGCCAGGTTTACAAGATGAGATCCAGCACAGCCTGGGCTGCTACACAGAGAAATCCTGTCTTGAAAAACCAACTACAACAACAATAAGAACTCAAAGTGAAAACATAAACAAAAATGCTAAAAATTATAACCATAGGAAAGACGACTTCTACACATTTCGTTCCTATGACAGTGTTGCTACTTGGTGTGGGTTTTTTGTTGGTTGGTTAGTTGGTTTTGTTTTTTGAGACTACGTGATGTCTTGATGTGTTTTAATGAAGTCACACCACTGCTTTCTTTGAAGGGTCAAGACTATAAATAATTTCAGGGCAATCTAGTGGCCAAAGGAGAAAAGTGGTTACCAGAGGGAGGTACTAGCCTCCAGGGAAGGATGATCCCCTTACCAAGACAGCATGCTTCCAGTTCCTTCTCACAGGTGAATTCAGGCTCTTGACCACAGCTAAACTGATTAAGTCTTATCCATAATTTCTCTAAAAAAAGATTTAAAACCAACAAATTAATAGACTCAATTGAATAACTTCAATGTTTTTACAAAAGAAAATGAAGTAATTATTTTTTCATTTCTGCTTGGGCTTTTTAGTAATTTTTGCCTTATTTGCTCAGGAGGCATATGAGCCCACGCACAGAATCTTAGAGTTGTCAAAGTTTTCTTGTTATAAATTCCTCCAACGCCTTCTGTTTTAATATCGGCCATACCAACTTTTATCTGCACGGTGCATTTTTCTCCAATGCTTTCAACTTTTCTGTTTTGGTACAGACAATAAATGGTACATGGTGGCAATTGTTATTTCACATAATCCTCTGATAGTCTGATCTTTTAAACTTTTAGCCCATTTATGTTTAATGTAATTATTTGCATTTGGATTTATTTATGTCACTTTACCGCATGGTTGTGATTAGCTCCATTGCTTTAAGCTTTGATTTTTCTTTGTCTCATTTCTTGTACTTCTGGGATTAACTCTGACCTGGTCATAGTCTCAATTTTATTCAGATTGCAAAATCTACTTAAATTACAGCATTTGTTAATGAACATGGTATCTATGTACAAAGAAATATTATTTTGTAATTCCTTCCTTTCTTTTCATAATCTACCCTTCATTTTACTTTTAATATCTTTCCTTCTTCTCTTTAATTTTTGATTTTCAAGACAAGCTCACAGTGTAGCCCAGGCTGGTCTACAGCTCACATGGGAGGCTCCTTTCTCAGCATCGAGGTGCTGGTCTGCAAGGTTACAATGTCATGCTTGACTTCTTTTTCTTTCTAACATCTTTCTTTTCCTGCAGCTTGCCCACAGTTTGTGTGAGAGTGACCATTCCTTCCTGTAATTTAGATGTCAGTGAGACTGCTTAGGCCCTTTCCCGATAATTGATAAGTTCCCAATAGATGGAAGATTATTCAACTATTCAGAAAGTTTTCTAACACTACACTCATTAAAGTTGCTTGCTAGTATTATTTCATAACAGGTTTTTTTTTTTTTTTTTTTTTTTTTGGTATTTCAAGACAGGGTTTCTCTGTGTAGGCTGGCCTCAGACTCATAGAGATACGCCTGGTTCTGCCTCCTGAGTGCTGGGATTAAAGGCGTGTACCACGCCGCCCAGCTAATAACAGTTATTAAAACAATCTACTTCACACTGTGTCATTTGGGGGAAGTTTTTGTTTTGTTTTGTTTTCTTTGATTGATTGGTCCATTTCACCCAAATTGTTGCTTTTACTAGCAAGGATTGATTGTAATAGCCCCTCACCTAAATGTTCCTAGGCTCTACATAAACACTTGGACATTTCCAATGCTCATCTCTTCACTGAGCAGTTTGGCTAAGGTTGTGATTTTTATTTGTTTATTTTTTAAGAATAAAAATGTACATTTATTAAATTTCTCACTGTTTGGGTTCTGTGTGTTTGTTTGTTTTTGTTTTTTTTCAAGACAGGGTTTCTCTGTGTAGTCCTGGCTATCCTGGAACTCACTCTGCAGACTAGGCTGGCCTCAAACTCAGAGATCTGCCTGCCTCTGCTGGGATAAAGGTGTGTACCACCACCTCTGGCTCACTGCTAGTTTCTATTTTCTTGATCTGGGCTTGTGGTATGGTTAGTGTGTGTGTGTGTGTGTGTGTGTGTGTGTGTGTGTGTGTGTGTGTGTACTTGTGCTTGCTTATCAGTATGATATAGGTGGGGGTAAGCTGGGAACTTGAATTGGAAAAATGCTTGCATTACATTGTCCTGAAGGCAAGCCTGTGGGAACATTTTCTTGATTAATGATTGATGTGGGAGGGCCCAGCCCACTATGGGACTGACTCTGACAGGAATGTGAACTAAACCTTTATTGTGTATTAAGCTGTGATAAAAATGTGAACTACATCTTTATTGTGTATTAAACTATGCTGCAAGAAGGAACCAAACCTTTATTGTGTACTAAACTATGATGTGAATATGAAATAAACCTGTACTGTGTTCCGCCTTTGAGATTTCTCAAGCTGTTTTCTTTACAGCAGCTCACACAACTGGCCTCCAGTGGGCTGATGGGAGTCTAGCATAGCAACCAGCTCATGGGATGATCAAGTCCTGGACTTGGAAAGAGACCCTGAGGGAAAAAAAAAATGAGGAAATGTGAGACACATTCTGAATTAACAATCAGCAAGACATGTGTGGTTGGACAGGAGAAGTCAGGCCTGGAAAGAGGTCTAGTCAACAAGGTTATTGGAGGAGTAAGTAGAAAAAAGCATGTAGAAGAATGTTGAAAATCCAAGGTGATGCTTGTGTCTCTGTCAGGGAGAATAATGCTAACACCGTGTAGGCAGAAGCATTCCACTCCAGCACATCACTGGACTGTCAAGGGCACCACCCATCGCCCTGCTCTGTTCCTTCTTGTGGGAATTCAGGTGACTGAAACTGCCTCCCTGGGGGTTTGATTGGCTCGTTGGAAGCTTCCCTCTGAGGACAGCCCATTTTTGCTTTATTTCTACTGTTGGGAAGAACACATGCACGTTTCTCAATTTACATAGTGGAATCTCTTGTCTTTTAACACTTTCCCAATAATTTTAATTCATTTTCTATCTCTGGGACATTGAGGTTGTCATAGAAACACATGTATGTGTGTGAGAATAAGAACCCACGATCTGGAAGCTATATACTTCTCCTAGTCTTCCTAACTCTATCACTTGTCACCTCCAGCCCCTTCTCTAGGACTCAAGGAATTGCATCATTCCTTTGTCCTTGTCCTTTGTCCTTGCCAAAATTCATCATCAGAAAAAAAAATCTGGAATTCATTTATCCCAAGATATAAATGACTTTTACATATGTCTAAAGGCAGATTTTCCTAAAATTGTCAAATTAATAAGAATTACAGTTATATGATTCAAAGGATAAAGATTTTAAGTGCGCCAGGATACAGAACAGGTAATAGGAATAGCAAATAAAAACCTGAGGGCTGGTTACTTGAAAACAGTAAATTGGAAGTGCCACTAGCTCATCTAACCAAGGTGAAAAGAGAGGCCTGCCAGTTACGAGTGAAAACAGGAAAGTAACCTAAATAGATAGTGATTATTTTAGTGAACCCTGAAAACAATAATTGGAAAGCCATTGTGATACATGCGTGATTCTACAGGAAACTGTAATTACCAAACTATCTCTGAAGCAGTAGAGAATGTAAATAAAAATAGTACAAATCCCATGAGCACGGTGGCTCTTGCCTGTGGTCTCAGCACTTAGGAACATAATGTAAGAAGATTCGAAGTCAGCCTGCCTTACATAGTGAGTTCCAGGGTAGCAGGAACCACAGACTGAGACCCTATCTCTAACAAAAAAAGAGGAACAACAAACAGTGAAAATTTACACACACACACACACACACACACACACACACACACACACACACACAAAACAACTCTCCTTTATCACTCTCCTCCCTAAAAATATAGAAAAACCAGGTATTTTACAAGTCTATATTCTGAAACATTAACGAATACGGAACTTCAATGCCAATTAAACTATCTGAGAACATAAATAAGGGTCATTTCAAAAATCTTCTCAAAGAATTAGACTATCGAGAGTCATTGTAAAATCCTGACCGAGTTCCCATAAAATCAGAAATCAAATAAACTTTATTACTGTAATTGGTCTGTAAAAGTCTAAAAGCTAGCAAGTAAGATTGATCTAACTTTAAATAATAATTGATTGAGATTAAGATGGGATCATAATAGAAGCACAAGAATGTTTCATTTAAAATATCAGTAATATATTTGACTATATTAGCAAATGAAAGGATAAAAACAGTATACCCATGTTCACAGATCCTGAAGATAGTTCACAAAACACCAAATTTTTACTTGCGATAAGAGTTGCTAATAAAAACTGATGAGCATTTTAAAATATACTTGACCTGAAATAATCCAGAATGTCACTGATTATCTTGATTGTGCCCAAATTAACTGCCATTTTTTCATTATCTCAATAGTAAACCAATTGTGGTTTTGTATATGTATGTGTGCATGTGTATAGGCATGTTACATAAATGTGCTCACATGCATGGGTGTGGAGGCCAGAGGTGGATTTTCTTACTTGTTCTTCACTTATATATTGAGGTAGAGTCTCTCATTTGAACCTGGAGCTTAATAATTAGTTAATCTAGTGATCCAGCTTGCCCCAGGAACCCCCTGTCTCCATTCTCAAGTGCTGGATGACAGGTGGGCCACCATGCCCACATGGGATTTATGTGGCTTCCAGAGCATTAAATTTTCATTCTCATGCTTCACATTTACCTCTTTACCCACAGAACAATCTTTCTAGCCCAAATTGATCTTTCTGTTGTTGTTTTGTTTTTTGAGGGAAGGTTTCTCTGTGTAGTTTTGGTGCCTGTCCTGGATCTCCCTCTGTAGACCAGGTTGGCCTCGAACTCACAGAGATCCTCCTGGCTCTGCCTCCCGAGTGCTGGGATTAAAGGCATGCGCCACCGCAGCCCGGCCTGAATTGATCTTTTTAACTGAAGAAATGCATGGCCATCACATGAAAAGATAAACATGCAAGAATAGCAAGAGGAATTCTATGAAAATCGTTTAGTCAGAAAGGAAGATTACCAATTATGGTACCTAAAGCTATGCTGTACCAGCACACAAGCACATGGTCAAAGAAAGTAGGAGACTGAGTTATAAAGTGAACCCCCAAATAAAATTAACAAATGATATAGGTGAAGTTTTACATCATTAGAGAAAAACATTATGCTCCATAAATAATTATGGGATAATTGAGTCTCTGCAAAAACTCAAGTTGAATTTTTACTCAGCTTACATCAGAATAAATTCCAAATGGCTCAAATATTCAAAATTAAAATAAAACTATGACATAATTAGAAGAAAACAAGAGGCTTTTTTTTTTTTGCTAACATAGACGAGGAATTTTTTCGAAATTTAAATATGTTTAAAATATGCATGTGAAAAGTTTTTTGGCTAAAGTCAATATATATGAAGAAAATTTTTATTATGAATATTGATAACTTTGTATATAGAAAAGTTACTATGAATAATTTTAAAAGACTGCTAATGCCCTGGGGAAAATTTATAAAATGGGAATACAAATGATAAACATTGAAAACACGCTCAACATCTATCTAAGAAAGCTGGCAGTGAGAGCAGAAATTAGAGATATTCCACCACGTTTCATTCTAATTCTATCGAAGATCAACAGATCCGATAGCACTTTGCTTTGGCAAGGGTGTGAAGAAACTGGTATCCTTAAACCTTTAGTGTATACTCTCTGGAGGTCAACTGGCATCCGTTAAGATGGTTCAAAATGCACCTGCTCCTTGGAAAAATCCTTTTCCTTTCCAATGATTAAATTTAAAAAGGTGTATTTGCACATATGGGCAAAGAAATGCGCAGCGATGTCTGTGGTAGCATTTTACCTACTGTAAAGGAAAAGAAGCGAGAGAAAGATGTAACAAGTGTGGCCTGTTCAAGAACTTTGGGCTAGTCAGCACAATGGGTATTTGAATGGAACAAGACAAGCCTGGGTTCTGTTGTGAAGGTGTCTCCAAAATCCATCACTTCCGCCTGTGCACAAAGTTTTCTGGGTATGTGATGAAATTTTCATATGCTTGCACAGTTATGGTTGCTCTCTGGAAGTCTACAAAAGACAATGGTTACCAGTCAAAGTCTTTGGGTAGGTAAGGGTTGAGATTCAAAGGATGGTCTATTATTAGGTATCTCTTGAATTTTGTACTAAGTACGTGGATTGCACACTCAAATCTTAAATAATTTCCTAGCTTTACCAATGGAGCTTTTAAGCACATTCAAGAACAGGTCAGATTCGTGTAGAGCGGAAGTGTTCATCTGTTTTCCTTACAATCCCACTTGATATTTACCTTCCTATTGTCCTCAGGAGTTAGTATCAGGAAAAAGACTAGTACTGTTAATGCAAATACAGATGGAGCATAAACAGCCACCAGCAAGAGGTGTGGATGCTCCAGAGGTCAACCCTTGAATTTGTGGTCACAATTACCATTCCCATCGTTTGATTAAACATGTAGCAGGCTTTTGGTACATAAAAGTTGGTTCTGAATATTCTTCAGTCTTAAACTACCCAATGCTAGGTCATCATGTTTTGTTTTTGTGTGGAGACACGGTCTCAACACATAGCCCAGGTAGGCCCTGAACGCAACATCCTCCTACCCACCGTCCCTGGTACTGGGATCACAGGCATGTGCCACTATGTCCCCACTTAGGCTATTGGCTTTGTAAGCACAGCTTGAGTGTTCTTCAGGCCACAGTGAAATAAATCAGCAGTTTCTTCAGAAGGAAAGGAAGATGATGAGGAGTTAATGATCATGCCAGATAAGTGATAAGAGAAATTGGCTTACTCTACCCAGCACAGAGGGAATAATTAGGAACAGTGAGAAGAGTTACAGGAAGAAAAACCTGACTTATTTTGAAGACGATATTTCCAGTGATGACAATACTTGAAATTGCCTATACCTTTTTCTTGGGATTTGAATGTCTACTCTTCAAGCTATAGTAGTTTGTCTACAGAGCAAAATTGCCATGTACACTCTGAGCATATTCATTTTACAGCGACATTTAATCTTTGAAAAATACCTGAAAAACAAAATCCATACAACAGCCATTTACAGTCATTTCCTTTGGGAGACTAAGAGAAGAAGAACGTGTTCAAAGTGGTTAAAAAAAAATAAGTAGATAAATAAATAAAACTAATAAAAGTCCACTTCCTGCCCCAAATTTCTTATCTTATTAGCAAATCTTCCAAGTCAAGATGTTCAGAATCCAACAGCTTATCCACAAAACACATGTTTATTTCTTCCAATTTTAATTTATTTCTTTGATCAAAGAGTTGCCTGGGGAGCTGGGCAGTGGTGGCGCACGCCTTTAATACCAGCTCTTGGGAGGCAGAGCCAGGCGGATCTCTGTGAGTTCGAGGGCAGCCTGGGCTACCAAGTAAGTTCCAGGAAAGGCGCAAAGCTACACAGAGAAACCCTGTCTCGAAAAACCAAAAAAAAAAAAAAAAAAAAAAAAAAAAGAAGAGTTGCCTGGATAGTGCTGTTATTGAAATACTATAGGTTCAGGGATGTGGTCAGCTCTGTTGGCCATTTGTTTTTTGTTTGTTTGTTTGTTTTTTATTTGTATCCTGACCAAACTTGTAAGTTAATGGGTGTAGAAACAGAGGCTCCGTTACCTGAAACTTCACGGCAATGAAAGGAGTTTCCTTCATTCACATGTGGAATTTATTTAATACATAATCTTTGCAGTCACTGCGCTACTACATTCAAAGCAGAAGAATGTCCTGAGATCAATATCTGTAATCTTAGTCTTGCCTTGGGAGCATAATCTTCCTCCATTTACAAGAAAATTCAGACAGAGAATATCATCATGTTATTCTCTAACAAACTAATAACGTAGCTCACCATTCCCCCACAAAACTGGCTCCTGAAGCAGTTTCTGCTAATATCGACACTTTCGTCTTCCTGATTTCTGGATTCAAATGCTGAACTCCATGTAGCTAGTTGTCAGGTTTATAATGAGCCACTATTGATAAGATACCTTTTGCCCCAAACCCATCACAACCTCTGTGGAGAGGCCAAGTTCTAATTCTCATGACTGGTACTGTCCCCATTCCTACCCTGTCACTGCCCTTCGCCGTTTAAACTATCTTCTCTATCAAAACCATTCCACCCACAACCTACCTTAGGACCTGGGGAGAAAAAGCCACCAGAGCTAATAAGTTGTTGCTTCAGAGATTTATGAAGTAGAAAGCTAAGATTATTATCTGTGAACAAGAGAAGTTGGAGTTGAGGCCTCACTTGGTAAGAGTTAGAGTTGTAAGCAAGGCCATGTTTAACTAATACCCTGGAAAGCTCTGGATAAGAAAACAGTGAAGAGGAATGGAGAAGGAAGTGTGTTGTAGAATATTGTTTTAAGAAGTGTTACATTTGTTTATGCTGTGAAACATTTGTTTAATGATGCAAAGATGTATTGTATTCTTTTATGTTGCATTTGTTTTACTCTGTGAAGCTTTGTTATTTTGCCTGTCTAAAACATCTGATGGACTAATAAAGAGCTGAATGGCCAATAGCAAGGCACGAGAAAGGATAGGTAGAAATGGCAGGCAGAGAGAATAAATGGAGAAATCTGGGAGGAGAAGAAGAAAGAACAAGAGAGGAAGGGAGAGGATGCTAGGGGCCAGCCATACAACCACCTAGCCACGCAGCCAGCCACTGAGTAAGAGTGAAAGTAAGATATACAGAAGTAAGAGAGAGGTAAAAGCCCAAGGCCAAAGATAGATGGGATAATTTAAAGTTAAGAAAATCTGGCTAGAAACAAGCCAAGCTAAGGCCAGGTAATATAATAAAACAGGTAATAATAAAACTCAGTGCATTTATTTGGGAGCTGGGTGGCAGGCCTCCAAAGAGCAAAGAGTAAAAACAAACAACAACAGGCATGGAGACACAGTGGTAAGGAGGAATCCTGCTCAGAAACTCGGGTGTGAGGCAGTTGGGGATTCCCAAATGCAACTGGTAGGAAAGTGGTCTGACTCACAGCTTTCTTACAGGGTTCTTGGAAAAGGTGACCTTCACTTATCCCATCCTGTCTTTTGTTTTAGCTTGATGCACTGGATTTCCCTTCTTTCTACTTCTGAGTCCTAATCAGTATCTTTCAGGGCCATCTTCAATGCTACCTTTCTGGAACCATCACTCTAGTCAACCCCATCATGGTGCATAACCTCTTTAATGAAACCATTGTAATAACCTCAACAGCATTCTAGGACAGACTGAAAATTCCCATACATTGAACTTTCTGCTTCCCACAGCCAGGGGAATCTTCAAAAACCAATTTCAAGTCTGTCTCTGAAACCTTCCATAAATCTCTATTTTCTAGCTAACGATCACAAAATACTGCCATTTGAAGCACAATGCCCCTTTCCACTTCTAAATACAGAGAGAACTATATGTTCCTTCTCATAGAGAGCATAAGTCTACATGTACATGGACAATTCTCAAAGTACACTACAGCGGATCTGCCCTACTCTGTACAATATGCACTCTCATTGCTTTCCATGGCCAAACAAACAACAACAAAAAATAAAACAAAAAACACCCTCTTGCATTATTCTTTATTTTTCAGGACTGACTTACTCCATCCATTTCAAATGACATGTGGATATTTTGTATCTCACTACTCCTAAAAGAAGTAGCCTAATCTTTACTATTAGGAAGGAACATAATGAAAATATATACTGCCTACAAGAAGCTTGGATATTGTCTCTGTCTTTTCAAATGCTACTTGTAAAATCCACCATAAAATTCACTTTGAGTTTGAGAGGTTTTTTTGTTTTATGTAGTTACTCTGATTTTGCTTTCTGCCAACCCCTCTCCTTTCTTCTTCTATTTTGTATTTATTTTATTCTTCATTACTTTTTGCTTCTTCTTACATATATGCTAGCTTTATTTCTATATTGCAATTCCATTGGAGACAGGCCTTATGCTCCATTCCTAATGCTGGCTCCTGAGACACCTAACAGCACTCCATGAAGTTCAGCAAGTGACTTGGGATTTCATTTATTTAATTCACATGGATCAAATGTACAGGAGCCTCATTAGCATATAACGAGTTTAACAGTTTCAAACATGCTACCTAATAGTGTTAGCACACCAACTATGTTAGATATAGCATAATGCTTTCAAAGTACAGCCAGGACTTCAAATGTTATTGAAAACAAACAACAAACAAAAAAACCTCTTACCTGATCCATGTGTGTTAATCATATTTTTCAATGTATGTATAACTGTCAGGAATGATTAGATTCTCAAGAATATGATATATCCAACAGAGGGTAGTGACTTCTTTGACCATCAAGATCCCTGCTCAGATCAATTAAGAAGAAATTTTTATTATGTGGCAACAATTCACAAAGTACTGACTTGAGTCTCGTGCAGAATACAAAATGTTGAAGGCATCTGCTACTGCATTATGAAAAAATGCGGAACTTGATCTGGCAAACAGAACACAGGTATCCGAAAATACTGCAATATAGCATACTTGGATGGTTGTTCTACTTATCTCTCACTGCATAATAAACCACCTGTCACAGAACTGAACTGAAGATGGCCTTTGCATATTGACCCTTCTGTTGTTTACTTCTTCACGGTACCTTGACTGTTAGCTCAAAACTGTCAACACTAAACTCAAATTTTTACACATGTAATTATTTTTTGTGTGCAATAGTCTACTTTATTTAACTTGTTAATGAAAATTTTTTTAGGTTATGAAATAGTAGGTTTCATTAGGGCATTTTGTACACACGTGTATAATCATTATTCCTGTACAATTCACCCCATACACTGCCCCCTTGTTCCCCACTCCCCCATCTAGTAGCTCTCCTCTGCTTTCATTGCACATATAATGGTAAAAATATAAAGCCCCAATAAGCGTATTTTTATTTAGAGACTGCCTACTTTGCATACATCAAAAACTATACTCAGTATATGGTAGGCATGTCAAGACAAGACAAGACCTGGGGTTGTAAGTGTCTCCACATTGATATTGTCCTTCTCAGGTCACTGACACACACTTCTGCCAAACCCCATCACTAACATGGGAGCCTGCTGACAAGTTCCCCTGCCCCTATGACTTCCTGGGGCTTCTACCCCTTTTTCTAATGGCTCCTCATAGTCATCTCTGGAAAATCTGTTTGGGGGGACATTGAATCACACACAACCTGTCCAAATACTACTTTCCCTGCAGCCAACATGCTGCTGCTCTCATGATCTGTCTTCTAGTAGGTAAACTCTGAATCCTTGAGCTAGCTGTAACACTTCAAAATGGCTTAAAATAACAGAAATAGCATTTATCTGGATCAATTTTGACTAAGGTAGAGAGTGATAGAAATGGATTGTCTGTGTTGTCTAGGCATGTGCTAGCAAGGCTCACCCTGAAGTCCCACTGAAAGATGGCCTCCTCATTTACTTATTTAGTACTTTAATGTTTTCCTCACACAATCTCCTATCCACATGGCATCTCTTCCTTCAGGGCCTTGCTTCAGCTTCTTTAGTACTAGAAATCACAGGGTTGTCAGATTTGGACTATATTGGTATATTGTCAGAACATGGTCCAAGAAGGGAGTCATGTGAGGACATTTCTGAGTGCTTGTGAGAAAACTCCAAAAAACCAAGAGTCTTGTGACCTCAGTTTCTTCAAGCACATGAAATTGGCCTTGGATTGTGCTTTCATGCTCCTCCCAGGTAGAGCAGATAAGAGCGAGTTTACTTCTGATTATTCATTACAACTGGATATTTGTTTACATGCCTCTATGGAAAAACATGTTTTTGCCATGTGTGGCTTGCCCTTGTGATTGCACTCTTTACTCATGTGACTCCTTTTAACACTCTGAGTATAAACTGTCTGATGCTCTGAATAAAGTTGGCTATTTCATGAGACTTTAGTCTGCCTCATTTATTTGCTCCATTCTCCCAGGTCCCACCATCTCTAGAGCAGTGACAGTACATCAGCATTTTAAGAGGCTCAAGAGCAAGCTTCATTTTTTTTTTTAAATCCAGCATTACAAGACTCAGAACCACATATACACAGCATTCTATTGGTTGCGAAAAATCATGAAGGACAACCACTATTTAAGGTGGAAGAGACCTAGACTCCACCTCTCAACGGAAGTAGACAAGAATTTGTAGCTATCTTTTTTTTTTATTAAAAGATTTATTTATTATGTATACAGTGTTCTGCCTGCATGTATGTCTGCAGGTCAGAAGAGGGCACCAGATCTCATTACAGATGGTTGTGAGCCACCATGCGGTTGCTGGGAATTGAGCTCAGGACCTCTGGAAGAGCAGTCAGTGCTCTTAACCTCTGAGCCATCTCTCCAGCCCAGCTATCTTGATTATAATGATCATTTATTGGAATGGTTTGTTTTAATGGTCAGTCAGCTAACCTGGTCTAGAATCATCTGGGAAGTGAGTCAGAGTCATGGAGGTCAAGGTGGCTGGTGGGCATGTTTGTGGGGGATTGTCTTGATTACATTAGCTAATGTGGGAAGACCAAGCCCACTGTGGGTAGCTCCACTCCAGAGGTCAGGCCCTGGATTGTGTAAAAGTGAAGAGTGAGCTGAGTGAAAACGTGCATGCTTTCTCTCTCATGACGGTGGGTGTGACCTGACCAGCTGTTTAGGTGTCCCTGCCGCTTAGACTACCCTTGAATAATGAACAAATAACCAGAACTGTGAGCTAAAGAAAATCCTTTCCCCTTTAAGCTGCTTTTTGTCAGGGTGGATTTTTTCCCCCATAATAACAGAAGAGAAACTAGTATACTTGTGAATGTAATATATGATAATATAGTGCTGTAGCAGGTAATAAATAAGAATTGTTTACATTCTAATACAAGGGTGAGAAAATGACAGTCTGTGTGCCGCATATAGCCCACTACCTGAATTTATAAAGTTTTATTGGGATGTAGCCACACCCATGGATTTATATTGTCTCTGAGTGTCTCTGAGTGACTGGTCACACCCGACATTACCTAAGTTACAAAATTCGGAACTATGGCTACAGTGAGTTTTCTTTCAAACACTATGTTTCTTAGTGTTTGCTCTCAAATGTAGTTATCCTCTGCTAGTGCTGGACTTCCATTGCTTTTCTCTAGGTGTGCTTCTCTGCAGAAACTCTAGGGAACTTCAGTTGGCATGCTTGTAACAGACACACTGCCCTGGGTACCCTACCCAGTAATCCTTCAAAGCACAATGAGTGCCCTGCCTGCACCAATAGACTTTAGTTTACATGCTTGTAACAGACACACTGCCCTGGGTACCCTATCCAGCAGCCCTCCAAAGCGTAGTGAGTGCACTGCCTGCACCAATAGACTTTAGTTTACATGCTTGTAACAGACATACTGCCCTGGTACCCAACTCAGCAGCCCTCCAAAGCACAGTGAGTGCCCTGCCTGAACCAATAGTACTGTCCAGCAGTGCTGTCCACTCACCCTTGACTATTGGGTGGCTTGTGGGCTACAGCGTGTTTGTTGAACGTGTGCTTGGCTTAACAGTGTTGTCCAACAATGAGCATTCTACCAAAAATCACAAAGAAAGTGTTAACATGGTACGTGGGAAACAAAGAGCATGAGAACAAGAAGTTGTAAAGATGTTTTTAAAAGATAAACACAACATGAACAATACCCTTGCTCTTTGTGGGTGTGGGACAAATCTCCAGACAAGATTCTTCAAGCTCAGAGTCAAGTGTGTGACGTGGGATCCTGACAACAACAGGCAAAATGGCCAAATGACACCGTGCAAAGCACTCAGGCTAGAGGGCAATTCAGGGCACACCATCCCTTCGTGTAGTGTGTACCCAGGACATGATTATTAGGGGCCGAGGAGCTGAAGGCCAGTTGAAAGATCATCCCCCATGAGAACTGTACAGAATCACAGTGAGCCGGGAGGGAAGAGGAGGGGCACAAAAATAATTCCCTACAGTATTTACAGAGATCAATTAAAAAAAGAAAGGAAAAGCTTCATCCCAAGGGTTGGCAAGACTGGTTTTTCTGGAAAAAAAATTCTATGACTATATATATATATAATATATATTCTAATGAACATATATATTATACATAATGCATGTATTCTATATACATTTATACACAATTATATCTATACATGTATATGCATGTGTATACATGTATACACAATATATATGACTGAGAGCATACATGGTTTACGTTGGAAAAAGAATATCCACTTTAATTTTGTTTCTGTTTTGCATATACAGAATATCTACTTCAAAGCTGTAAAAGAACCTATAAACTTTGATTTTGTGAATATCCTTTCACAAAAAAAACTTTTTAGCACAAAAGACTCCCAGAACAATATAGGCTATTGCCATTGTCCTTGTTTGCCTCCCAGAATTTGATTGTAAGCCTCTTTTGCTGAAGACACCACACACTCTGAATACAGGATTTGGAGGAGGTGAGCTAGAACAAAACTGATTCTTAAATATATTTTCCCAAATTTTAGGTTGTAAAAGAAGCAAGGACCCAGACTACATGTACACACATTCAGAATGATGGCTTCCACTGAAAAATCAGCACCATGGAAAACCTTGAGGAAACTTCTGGTTATCTTGATGCTCTTGATCGTCAGCTTGGTCACTGAAACTTATTCACAGCTTCCACCTATTTTTACAAATCAAATCTCTTCATCCAAATAAAATACAGAACTATATTGAAATCTGAAGGCTTTTCACTATCAGTGATACTTCTTTTCATGTGGGTCAAAATAGCCTCGTGGTTTTCATTGTTCGGCTCTACTGGAAGTTCTAATAAAATAAAGACAGAAGAGTGGGTAAAGGCACTTGCTGCCAAGCCTAACAACCTGAGTTGAAGCCCCGTAACCCACATGGTGGAAAGAGAGCACCCACTCCCACAAGTTGTATTCTGACCACATGGGCACCATCGTGAACATGTGCCACACACACACACACACACACACACACACACACACACACACACACAGTAAGTAAGTAAGTAAGTAAGTAAGTAAGTAAGTAAGTAAGTAAGTAAATAAATAAATAAATAAATAAATAAATAAATAAAATGTAGTAAAAATATCTTCATTGATTGAATCCAAAGGGATTCCACATAAGGTTTCCATTGGGGGCAACATTCTACCATTAAAAGCTTGAAAATCATGTCTATAAATAAAAGATAATTCAGATGATATTTCAGTGGAGAAGTTACATAATGAAAGTGGTGTTTAAGAAACGTATTAATCTCATCGTGTGTCAAATGGGTTGCACAGAGACCAGTTTAGAAGATATGGAAACAGCACCCCGTGAAAATAGCTATTGTAATACAATAGCAATTGGAACTAAGACGGCGTCTGTTGGAATCCTGATAGGCATATGGCAAAGTGGTTGAAAAGGTGTGTTTACACACCAAGGAGACAGTCCTGAAAGGCTTCCCACCTTCAAGCCCTATGATTTCCTCTATTTGGGCTCAAATCAAAAATGTAAAGTAGGAAAGAGTGATTCTACAGAACACCTTCAGACGGATTGCTGGTACAGGACAAGTTAAAAGAGCCTCTGCATGGCTGAGCCACATTGATGAGGATTGACAGTTCTTCAGGTGAACCTCTAACTGTCACAGTCTCCTGTCTGCCCTCTTTTCACACGAAGTACCTTCCTTGACCTTACAAAATTGTTTTTCAAAGCTACTTAATGTTCACTGCGGAAAAAATTATGTCTATATATTAGCACCCAAAAATTTCTGAGTGTAGAAGGCCACATATTTAATTAGGTAGTCTCTTCAATATTATTCTATATATATTTTTAAATTTAGATTTTTTATTTTATGTATGTGTGTGTTTTGCCTGCATGTATATCTGTATATCACATGTATGCCTGGTACCCATATAGGCCAAAAGAGGATGCTGGATCCTCTGGAACTGGAATTATGGATGGTTGTGAAATGCCATGTGGGTACTGGGAATAGAACCTGGGTCCTCTGGAAGAACAACCAGTGTTTTTTTTTAACTGCTGAGCTATCTCTCTAACCCCCCACAGATTCTTACCAAAATGATAAGGCTTCAAATAAAGTATGCTTATAGTATATATTGAACTCAATGTTTCAGAAATACAGTTCATCTGTATTTGGCAAAATTAGAGAAAATACTATTATCTTATGTTTGTGAGTCTAAAGTTTTATAACTAATTTACCCTTTTTATTATAACTAAGGAAAACTTCAAGTTTAATTATTTAGTCTTTAACTCCATCAAAGACCCAAGAAGGATGAAATGTTACATAATGACAGGGATATCCGGCTGCCTGGACAGTCACCCAAAGTCCCTCTGCAACCTTTGGGCATCCATTATAGAAAGCTGCTGGTAACAAAAGACCATAGGAGTATACAGCAGGTGACAACTAGTGCTCAGAAGGTCCACCTATCAGAACCAAGGGTTCTGTTAGAGGAAATCATCACGCAAGATGTTATGGAATTACTTCATTTTGAATGAATTGGCTGTTTCTTGTAAACTTCTTGTGCAATAACAGCTATGATATCTCCCCATTTACTGTGCATTTCCATGCAATGTGCACATGTAGTCTTATAATTACACCTCAATCTTATGGGCACACATAATTGTGGATAGTCTAGAAGGTGGTTTCTTATTTAACTGTACAATTTTTATGAACAGAAACATACTAAAATATGCTTCATAACTAGGTCTATTGCTCCATGTGGACTGTAGACACTTAGAGGTCTTGTTCTCCATCCTTAGCCACTGACAAGGCAAAATTGGCCAAAGTGTCCTTGTAGCACTTTCACAGAGTGGAATTGCAGGTGCCTGGACTTGTTGGATCAAAAACCCTTCAGAAGAATTATAGTGAATTAGAAGTGATAGTGTAGGTGTCTGGCCTTGGTATATCTTAGTCCTTCAAGAGATCAATAGCACCTGTGTTGCCCTAAGGTTCCTCCACCGGCACCTCCTCATTCTGATTAAAAAAACAGTTAACACTTTGTATTTATTTCTACACCAATTTTTAATGCAAGATTTTAGGCTCAGTAGACTAATTATGGATAGGTACTGAGATTCAGGTGATTAACAGAAAAAGGCTGTTAACTGACTAACCATGTCTGGATATTATTAATCACATAAAATAGTACACGTATTCTTTGCCTTATTCTTAAATCTCTCATTGGTTTAATTTCTTCACTTGTAATCATTGTAACTATCCCTTTAAGAGACAGCCAGAACTTTTTACAGTCTACAGCTGTTGTCAGTCACCAATTAAGCTGACCAAGTCTTTGCCAAGTATGACTCTTATCAGAATATTTGTCCTTGAGAGTTTGCATTGTAGTTTTTACTAACAAGTTGTTAATGAATGGAGATATCTATCTATCTATCTTTATCTATCTATCTATCTATCTATCTATCTATCTATCTATCTATCTATCTATCTATCTATCTATGCTTGGGGGAACAAAAAGGAGAAGGAAGATGGAAAGAACTAGGTAGAATAATGAGAGAATGGGGACAGAGAGGAGCTAAGCATGAGAACAGAAAAGAAGCTGTGTAGACAGAATTGATTTAGAAGAATAAAGTGAATGGACTAAAGAACTCAGTGTGCTTAGATTCTTTCAGTATCCCTAAGTTTAGATCCTCAGCTGGTTGATAGATTCTTCCATGGACCCTGGGAGAAAGCAACAGGGGCTGGACCCCAGCTGCTTTCAACAATCCATCTTTGGCCTATAGGCCTAGTGTATTTGACAGACTTTTCTGAGAAGCAGGGAATCTCAAAGGACTGTCCTACCTTGTCTTGGCAAAGTTTGGCAGTCACTTTTTTGTATGTGTGTTCTGCTGGCTTAATTTGAATAGTACACTGTCAGCAATTGAGAGGCCAGCACAGTTTCCTTGCCCAAATGGCTGATCTCTGCCACAAGGAAAGCAAATTCCAGACAGAGGTTCTTTAATACCCATTGTCTTCTCTGAAGCAAACTGTTGCTGCCAGAGGGCAGACAGGTCTCATTGTCAAGAAAAGTCTTATGTTATTAAAACATTTTAAATGCTATATTTTATAGGTCTTTGAAGTGCTTTAAGGCCATCTATTTATCTAAATATGTCTACTTAACCTTGAAAACATACCTAATATGACTACAAGTTTGATTATTACAGATGACTAACTACTAACCTGTTTTTCTTAATTATACATTACATTTTTAAATGAGTTGCATAAACACAATACTCCAAACAAGAATAGAAACATACATATAGTATAACAAAAATATCTTTTAATTTATATTAGTAAACACAAATCCATACAAATGTAAAATATTTTGAGATTCATAGTTTTTTTTTGGATTAAAGTAGATTGAATAGTCAACCCCTTTTTCTTTTCTTTCCTATATCATATCCCTCTTTTTTCTTTTAGAAAGAGATCTTTGAATTTAACTCTTTCATTTAGCTTTTTCTTTTTTCTTTTTTTTACTAAGACCAATAACAACTTGTAATCAATCCCCCTTCAATGATAATAAACATTCATAACCCATTTTTTGGGGAATGTGGACATCATTCTGTAGACTACTTCCTGTTGTTTGGGGATGCTGGTATCTTTGGACCCTGAGAAAATTCAGGATAATAATTAAATCTTGGCTAGAGTAGTCTGTTGGGCTAGATCATCTCAGCCAGCAGACTTGAAGCTGTTTGGATGCAGAATTCTGAGGAAACTGTAACAGAAGCATTCTGAGATCCTAGATCACCTGGGCAATCCATTTTCATTGGTGTTTGGTCTCCTTGCTATGAAAATACATAAACTTTTAAAGGTAACATACATTGCAAGTATGGAATATGTGTTGTGCACAAGTCAGTTAAAGATGAATTTTATGTTTGAGTAGGTAAAATATATGTTATGTTTTTTGTAGTTTTTTTAGGTTTACTTTTTTTTTTTTTTTTTTTGGTTTTTCGAGACAGGGTTTCTCTGTGTAGCTTTGCGCCTTTCCTGGAACTCACTTGGTAGCCCAGGCTGGCCTCGAACTCACAGAGATCCGCCTGTCTCTGCCTCCCAAGTGCTGGGATTAAAGGCGTGCGCCACCACCGCCCGGCTAGGTTTACTTTTTTATAAAAGTTTGTAGTCAGGATTTTCAGGATGTCTTCCTTGATCAAACTGGATCATCTCTAACCTGAAATGAATCCACAGTCTCTCATTTCCTGTGGAAATAAAAGCACAACCTCTCTCCCAAAGGAACATTTCTTTTGATTTCCATTTTGAGGTCAAGATATTTTTAAAATATATAGGTTGGTGTAATCCAGCAGTTTCATAATACAATGTGTCCTAGCAGCTGTCATTTCTTTATTAGCAGTCAGAAAATCTAAAAACACAATAACAGAATCCAGACTCTGTATTTTTCATCTTTATGTGGCTTATTATATTTTTTATTTTTATTTTATTTACTCCTTTTTAAGGACTTTATTTTATTATTTTAAAACTATACACACACACACACACACACACACACACACGTGACTATCTAACCTTTTTCCTTTTCTCTTCCAAGGCTTTGCACATTTTTAAACACACTGTAACCTGTTTAGAGTTTCTTTTTCCCCCAATCTGGGTCTATCTTTACTGAGCATCTGTAACTTTTCTGTCTGCATGAGCAAAACTTAAAGCCGCTGTGCGGCTAGGTTCATGGGGCACTGGCAGGGCTCTGTTGCTAGCGGCTCAAGCCTGCAGGCAGTGGCTGGGACACACATCTTTGTACTTCGGTCAGCATGAGAGACATGAAACTAGGAAGTCACATTTGTCTCTGTTTTTGTGTTTTGAACCTTATTTAAGCTTTCTCAGGTTTTATGTGGATGTACGTGCTGGACATTTGGGTGCCATTTGCAGATGGAGTTTCTCTGTGTTTCAGCAGCTACTCCCAAATAACCACAAAGAGGCTTAATATTAATTACCAATGTTTGGCCTATAGCTTAGGCTTGTTTTGGGCCAGCGTTTATAACTTAAATTAACCCATTTCTATTAATCTATATGCTGCCCTGAAGCTTGTTTACCTCATGTAAATATTTCCCATTCTGCTCACTCTGCATCTCATGGTGAATTCTCTTGACCCCGCCCCTCTTCTTCCAGGTGTCCTTAGTCTGATTCTCCTGCCTAACCTTATCCTGTCTGCATTTTGGCCTGTCAACTTCTTTATTAAACCAATCACAGTGACATATATTCACATAGTGTAAAGGAATATTCCATACCCTCTCTCAAAAAGAAGTGATAGATACAAATTATGAAGCCATCCTATAGCCCCCATGTGCATATTCTCAAGCAATTTCACCCTCCCACACATGCAATGCATAAATAATTTTTTTGTGTTTAGTGTGTGTGTATATATGGCTGTGGTGCGTGCTAACATAGGTGTGTGTGTGTGTGTGTGTGTGTGTGTGTGTGTATGTGTATGTAAGCCAGAGCTTGATGCTGAGTGTCTCTGTTAATCTCTGCCTTAGTTTTTGAGCAGGGTCTCTCAATGAGCTCATTGGTTGAGCTAGGCTGGCTAATGAGCTCTAGGATGCCCTTATCTCTCCACTGCTGAGGTTACAGATGCAAGCTCCCACACTCTGACTTTAACTCAGGTCCTTTATGCTTGTGAAGGAGCCATTTTACTGATTAAGCCATTTCTTCAGTACTTTTAATAAAAATATTTGTAAATATTGGCTACCCAAATGTCTCAGTGGGTAAAGGTGCTTGCTGCCAAGCCACATAACCCGAGCTGGAGCCCCGAGATCGGTATGGTGGAAGGAGAGAACTTACCTCCACCCATGGTTCTCTGACCTCCACACATGTACACACACAGTTAAAAATAAATAAATAAACGTAGGTAAGTGTAAATCTCTTTTTTACATTCCTGTTGGCTTGACCCATTTTGAAGAGAGTTAGTATCACGTGGGTGGATTTGAACAGCTCACTGTACTAGGACTGAGGTAGATTCTAGAACATAACCATTTCATTCCTCCTCCTATTGCTAGCCTGACATTTCTACTCTAAGATGTGGCTAGGCACAGGTTTTACTGCGTAGATGACTGTTCTGTTCATACTCATTGAGGATGGCCATTACATTTGCTTCTCTCCTTACCCATCATCTTGATACTCACCTTGTGAGGATACCGAGCCCCTGTGGCTCAATGTCAAGGTCCCGATTCATGACCAGCTGCAGTCCGAGCAGGGCTTAACTCCTTGCGGCGGCACATTCCCCGTCCAGGGCAAGGGCTCTGCTCTGCCACCGCATCTACCGTTTCCAAGAAAGGAGTCTCGGCACGAGTCCCAGAAGCCCTCATTAACACAGTTGCTCTTCCAGCAGCTGTGTTGTGACATGGGCTCTGAGGACACCTCAGCAGAGACACCGCCGTACTTCACTTAAAAATTTAAAATCTTCATCCAGGATGTTCTCTTTTTAGCCCCTGAGCTCCGCTAATTAAAATAGTATTTATTCACCATCATCTCCTTTTCTTCCTTCCTTCCTTTCTTGTTTTACAATTATTTGAGCCACAACAATAAAAATATTCAACAAATTTCTGCTTCAGCGGCCAGAAGGTACGCCTACATCTCACCTACATTGCTGGGGGCATGTACAGGGATACAACAAAGGGCAGTTTGACATTATTTTTAATAATAACAAATGTATTTGCTCTCTGACCCAGCCATCTCACTTCAGGGAGTGTATCATTGCTGACACATCTGCACACATCAAAGTCATTTACGACCAAGGTTATTCAAAATTGCATTGTTTATAAAAGTGAAAGATCAGAGACAACACAAGTGTCTGTCCACAGAGGAGTGGCTAATTAAATTATGGTATATGCACACAATGGAATATTAGGTAGCTGTTAAAAAAAAAGAACAGTGATAAAACATGAGACATTCTGAAAAGGAAACATCTCCAGGAAATACTGCTAAGGGTGTAACTAAAAGGTTCAGAGTCCCTTCCATGATCATCAACATTTCATCTAAGAGATGGAATGAGTAGGGAGAGCATCGAATGCAGAGGTTAACCACATGGGGAGTAGGGAGTGAGATAGAAAGTCACTGGAAGGAAATGAGTTTTGTTTGTTTGTTTTTTTAATCACTTGAATCCATTGCCTATAAGCATAACTAAATAAGGGTCTGGAGAGAGATGGCTCAGAGGTTAAGAGCCCTTGCTGCTCTTCTGGAAGACCCAAGTTCTGTTCCCATACCCACATCAAGTGGCTCACGACCACCTGTAACTCCAACTCAAGGGAGCCTGACAAGCTCTTCTGGCCTCCACAGGTGTGTGTGTGTGTGTGTGTTCTGTACAAACATTAAAAAAAACAAGTAAAAGTTTAGGAAAGGTACTTTTTAGTTTCATTGATTTTATTCAGACAATGGAAAGGGTACCCTGAAATCCCTCTGCTTCCATTGTTTCTAATGGGGGCTTCAGGAGTCTTGTGGTGATATTTTATTTGTGCTCTAACAAATAAAGCTTGCCTGGGGAATCACAGGAAAAAGCCAGCCACTATAGTAAACATAGAGGTCAGGCAGTGGTAGCACATGCCTTTAATCCTAGCATTCAGGAGGCAGAGATTCATCCCCATCTCTGTGAGTTAAAGGCCACACTGGGAACAGAGATAGGTGTAGTGGCACACGCCTTTAATCCCAGCACTAGTTAACCATAGAGGTCTGGAGGTCTGTACAGACAGACAGGGAGTGATAGAGCTGGGCGGAAAGAGGAAAAGATGTAGCTGGGTGGAGAGAGGAAGTGAGATGTCAGGGCACAGAAAGGTATATAAGGCATGAGTATACAGGAAGTAGCTCTCTTGGGCTGAGGATTTCCTAGTAGTAAGAACTTGTGGCTGGCTTGTTCTATTCCTTTGATCTCTCAGCTTTTACCCCAATATCTGGCTCTGGGTTTTTTTTTTTTTTTTATTAAAAAGACCATTTAGCAATTTGTGTTACAATATCTCCTTAACCAGGCCCCTTTTTGTAAGAAAAAGTTGAAGTGTTAAATCACTTACTGGTGATCTCACTCAGTTATCACTGCAAAACTCTGGCCTCTAAAAAGTACCTTTCCTAAACTTTTACTTGTTTTTTTTTTTTAATGTTTGTACAGAACACACACACACACACACACACACACACACACACACACACACACCTGTGGAGGCCATGTTCTAATGCCATGCAAAACTCACTCTCCATGGCATTAGAACATCCCTAGATTTCTCAACACTGACTTGCCTTGCCTTCTGTCTCTGCCTTTGCTAAAAAGTGTGATGGATAATCAGGAGCTCCCTATGCCAAGTTCATCCAGGTTGTGTCGGAAAGGGAAATGGTGGGGCTATTCACACTCCATGACGGATAATCATTATTTTAATAAGTACCACAAACCACAGCAGAAAATAGCATGATTAAGCTGACACTGAGAGAACTGTCAAACATTTTAAAAATGTTCGAGGCTCTTTACGAGCAAAGCAGTAATTTGATTAGAATAGAGGGGCCAGATTGGATAAGAAGACACAGTTCATTAGTGTGACAGCAGAGTTTTCAAATAGTCACTTTATATGTGATTTTATAGACATACTTTGATCCTCCAAATATGAGTCATCCTGCTTCAAATAAGAATTTTTTTTTTCATAATAAGGTTTGAAGCAGAATGCTGCTTTCAGAAGGGGAGAGCATTTTTGCATTAGTCTTTTATTACCAAGATTACTCTCTATTACTATGGACATTATTATTTTATTCAGTTTGTTTTGTTTTTTTGAGGCAGGGTATCATGTAGCTCAGGTTGGCCTTGAAATTACCATATGAGAATGGGTGACCCTGAGCTCCTGATCCTCCTGTTTCCACCCACTAAGTGCTGGGATTACAAGCAAGTCTCACCATACCTGGCCATATTTTTATTGAAAAACAAACAAACAGTAACTGTTGGTTTTCAGAAAGCTTAATCTATCATCTCTGTGCTTGAGTTTCCTTGATGTTCTTAGGAGTGATACCAAGACCCGGTTGCTCATGGAATGCTGCAAAGAATAAGTGAGGTAAATTCTCTAACAATTTGCTTAATAGTATGCCTGGCACACAGTAAGTGCTCAGCCAGTGGCAGCTGCCATTTTGATCTCATTGTCTATCAGTAATCCTACAAGAGGGAATATATTGGTTTTACTAGCTAGATAATGTATGTCATAAACTCTAATAATAAGAGAATGACTAATGTATGCTAATTGTAAAATTGGAATATGAAATTCAGCAAATACCATGAACAAACATCTCTGGCAAAATAACAAGAGACACACAAACACATCTACAGTGCATCAGCACAGTTAAATTATTATCAATTATTCACTTTCCTTTTTTTCTAATGCTTTTTAAAGATTGGAAGTTTATAATGACAATAAAGATGGATATAATCAAGTTGGTAGGGGACATAGATGAGAAAACACGTTGTCAAATATGATAGGCCATCTTGACTTAAGTTACTGTTCAGTATCCACCCAATCCCCCTCCATCTACGATATGCAAATCTTTTGTAGGCACAACAGCCAGTGAGTCAACTCTCCGGGTCTGCTGTGTAACATACTTCTTTTACGGACAGACAGTGAGCTCCATCCCAAGATGGAAGAGGAAAAGGGTAAGACCACATTTTCCGTATGGGTTAGAAAGCCATGTTTTGCCCTGATTGCAATTGCTACATGACCTTCCTAGCATCCCCTGCAGAGTGGACTGGCATAGACCCTGTCTGGCCAATGAGACCATCGGACATCGCTGGGAGATCATTGTTGCTTTGACTCTTTGTCCCACCCACTCCTAGGCTGGAAAGGCAGAGATGTTGCTTAGTCCTAGCAATCATGGGACACGTTGTGCTTGTGAAAGAAGTCCCAAGTACGGTATGGCAGGGCAGAAACGTGTGAATTTGGGTCCCCACCAGGCTTGTCGAATATTGCACGTTCCCCATCCAGTCTTCTTAAAACAAAACAACACAACCTGGGAGCTCCTGCATAGGGACAGGATCGTGTAGTCTGTGAGAATTTTCTACTGTTTTACAAGCAAAACAGATCTTAATGGAGAGGACCCACCTCACCAGTTATGCCTAGAGGTAACTGAAGGAAAGGACACCCTTTTTCAAACCTAGGGTGACAGAGCTTAGAACAGGCTGTTTGGAGTCCATTTCCTCACCGCGTGTCTCCTCAGCCATAAACTCTCGTCTGCAGTATCACCAGGGCCGGCTGCACCTGTGACTTGGGTTTTCTTGTCTTTTCTTTCTTTCTTTTTTTTCTCCTTCAGTGCGGAAAAAGTATACATTATAAACATCCGCACATGGCATATGTTTTTTCATTCTGGAGTCAGTGTCTAAATTAAGCCCTTGAGTTCCGCGTGTGAATGTCAATCAGAAATGATTTAGGCTGCCGGGAGGGGAGGATGTTGCTCAGCAGCGTGACACAGGAAGTGGCCCACCATCAGTGCTTCCTGCCAGGAAGTGGGGACACTCTCAAAGAATATTGTACCTGGAAGCCGTCTTCTTACCCCTAAATTCAGCCTGGCCCTAGAAACCTCCTCCTATCATTGCGGTGGGGCAGATACAGTGTGCAGAAAAACGGCACAAAGAGAGACACTGGTCCTGCGGAGAAGGTAGCTATGGTTTGACCTGCTCGGTGTGGGTCCTCGGGTTCAGCAGTGGAGAGATGCTGTGTGGCTGCTGGTCTATCCACAGCAGCAGAGAGCCAGGACCGAGCCAGTTCTGCATGACTCGAATGCTCTCACGATTACAGGGCCCCATTTTCTGATGAAGGAATGTGTGAAGCACGACACGAAACAGCTGTAGACTAAGAGATAGGAAGTGTCCTCGTGAAACGAAACACAGTGTGCAGAGAGTGAGAGACCTGCAAACGGGATGTCTCTCATCCAGTCCCTCCCTTCAAGGCTTAGGGAACTCTGAGGCAGACAGATTGTATGGGCCTGTGGGGATGGAGGATACCAAGGAACCAAGACGACCTCCTGCAAACGGCAGGACTGACAGACAGGAACTCATAGAGACAGTGGCGGTATGCATGAGGCACACAGGGGTCTAAGGCTGATGGGGTCTCAGCTCTGAGAAAGGAAGTGGACCCAAGTCCCCATCCCTAACCCAGAATCTATCTCCAGTGGACAACCACTCACGAAAGAAAACTTAGTTTTCTCCAACAGAGTCTCAGTGGGTATACACAAAACACACTGAAGGGCAGGCCCTATGCCAACAGAAAAGGAACTCAGTGGTATGTTTTTAGGGCCTTTGTCTCCTAATGCTTTGTCAGGACAATTTTTTTTTTACATAGATCTTTTTTAACTTAACTTTTAAATTTTTTGCTTATATATTATGTTTTTTTATTTTCTTTTTATTTGTTTTTTTCTATTTGTGCAAATGTGTGTGTCTCCGTGTCTGTACATTTTCTTGTGCTTTTTTTCTGGCTCTTTTTCTCTCCCATTTATTTTTTTCCCCTATTCTGGCCTGTTTGTTTTTATTTTACTATTATTAGTTTTTATTTAGATGCCTATTTGTTTTCTAATGAGAGAAAGAAAAGGTGTGGAGTTTGGTTGGTGGGGAAGTGTGGAGGATTTGGGAGGAATTGGGGGAGGAGAAACCATAATCATAATATGTTGTGTGAAAGAAAATCTATTTTCAGTTAAAGGAAATTAAAAGATGGTCACCCGTGGCCTATAGGAGCCATTCCTGCAGCACAGTAGGGCAGGGAGAAGTGTGACTCAGGGGGATGGGAGGATGTTCAAGGGCTGACACAGCCATAGGAGAAGCACGTGGAAAGCAGAATGGCCTCTTCCCTCAGTGTTTCCCGTAGGTGCGGATTGTCTGAGACTGGCCAAGTCACTGCTGCCTGGGAAGAGAGAAAAGAATGTAAGTTACAACTGTTCTGGTGGAAGACCCACCTCAACTTCTCTCCCCCATCTCTTTCCCCAAACCTGCCCCTTCAAAGCCCACCAAACACAGCTCCTCCCCCAGAGAGGCTCAAGACCACTCCCACAGGGTTTTAAGCTGCATCCTAGAAAACAGACATGTGGTCCATGTGGTCATGGTCTCTTGTTCCCTCTGGGGCGTGGGAGAATCACGCTTTACCCATTAAACTGGCTTTACCCATTAAACCAGGGCTTTTTCTAATTCAGTCTGATTTGGGTCTGATTTGGATCGCTGCATTGGTGGAGAGGCCTATCGGGGTGCAAAAACCTTTCAACAACCATAGTCCTTTGCCTTAAGATGAATTAATATGCACTGATAACTCCAGAGGAGAGGCATCACCTGATTCGGTACTCACAGAGCCTGGCCTTGCTCACTAGCCAGCATCCTGGCAGGTAGCTATGACACCATCAAACTGTGTAAATGAGAGAGAGCTTAATTAAGAGACTCAAAAAACGTGCACCTGTTTTAAGAAAAATAACAAGGAGTGAAACAATGCCTGGAAGGAGGGAGCTTTCAATACCTCCCTGCCTGAAGAGATGAGGGCTAAGGGGACAGTCTGAGGGTATGAGTGAAATTCCCAGTAGAAGGTAAGAAAATGGAGAGGAAGAGCGTTTGGTTTGAGGTGACCCACCAGCGAGAGGGAGGTGAGCACCTTTTGATTTCATGCTGGCATTTCACTTTAACTGACTCCCATTGCCTAGAGGACTCTGATAGATAAATTTACATGGTTCAGCTTCCCAGGGTACAAAATACTGGGGAGAAGAGTGGCGGGAATCTTGAAGGGCAAGCAGAAGGCACCCAAGCATATTCCAACCGGCTCTGATGAAGAGACACAAAGATGGGGCTAGAGAGACGGCCCGACGGATGAGAACAATGGTTGCTTTCTCAGAGGACCAGAGTTCTATTCCCAGCACCCACATGGTGGCACACAACCATCTGTCACTCCAGTCCCAGCAGATCTGATCCATTTTCTGGTCTCTGTAGGCCCTGCACGTGCATGGCTCACAGATATTCATACACATAAATAAGTAAAGACGCAGATAAAAAGCCAGACATGGATGTCTTTTTTTAAAATTTATTTTATTAAATTTTCTATTCATTTTACATACCAACCATAGATTCCCCCTCTCCTTTCTCCACCTGCCCCCCCCAACCTTCCCTTCCCAACCCACCCCCCTTTCTACCTCCTCCAAGGGAAGGTCTCCCATGAGGAGTCAGCAGAGCCTGGTACATTCAGTTGAGGCAGGTCCAAGCCCCTCCTCCCTGCACCAAGGCTGAGCAAGGTGTCCCACAATAGGGAATGGGCTTCAAAAAGCTGGCTCATGCACCAGGGACAGATCCCAATCCTACTGCCTGCCTGGGGGCCCCCTAAACAGTTCAACAACTGTCTCGCCTATCCCGAGGGCCTAGTCCAGTCCCACGGGGGCTCCACAGCTGTTGGTTCACAGTTCATGCATTTCAAATAGTTTGGCTAGCCGTCTCTGTATGTTTTCCCATCATGATCTTGACAGACATGGATGTCTTGGCAGAAGTTAGAAGTGTAAGAGAGATGTTAGAGCTCCAGGCATCGGCAGTATGAAGAACTTCTTTCACCCTGGAAGGACAGGTGGTAGAAAGGGCTTTAGGATAACTGTTGGGGTCGCATTGTGGGTCAGGGGAAAAGGAGAGAGGATTATCTCAAGGAAATTCTGTTCCTGACAAGGCTACGACTCTAAGATGACCAGCAAATAGGGAGTCAGCACTCTCGTCTGTCTGATTCTTGAGGCTCTTGCCAGTGTTTCATATTGACCCAACCCTACCAGAAACGAACCAGGAAGGGTCCCAGAGGTGAAGTCGTAGTGCTAAGTCTCCTAGGATGTGGACGAATGCCAGGAAGGGTGAGCAATGCATCCGGGAGACGATGACTCACAAAGCAATCTAACAATAGCATTTATTCCATCTTATTTTAGCTCCCTATTGCTATAACAAAACACCTGAAGTTAAGTGCTTTATAAAGGAGAGGTTTATATAGCTCTCCCTTTGTGAGCCCAAAAATTCAAATTGTATGTTGCTGGCAAGAGTAGAGGAAGAAATTACATGGGGAGACAGGTAAGAGAGTGACTCAGGTTGGCTCTTTCAGAACTTTCTTTTTTGAAGTCCCACTAGACTCTCAAAAAAAAAAAAAAAAAAAAAAAAAACTACATCACAACGAGCTAGTTATTTCCTACAAAGGCCCAGATCTCAAGAGGCTTCACACACCCCCATACACTGAGGACCAAGCTTCCAATGCATAAACTCCAGTGTGGCACCCTTGTATTGTATTTGTGCATTATCTCTTTATATCCTGGGGAATTATGTAGTCATCTGTATTCAGCAAATATTCACTGGGTTCCTAGTGTGTATCAATCACTCTCCTGAGCACTCCGGGGAACACGAAAAAGCAGGAGAGTTTATTATGCAGTAAGAGAATGATCACATTTTGAACCACATATGCAAAATAATTTTAGATGGTGCCCACTGCTACGGAATAAACAGTGCATAATGGAAGCGGGGAGGTATTATAGGTAGGGTCATTTGAGCTGAGAGCAGATAAGAAGGGTAGAGCTAGCCTTGCAAGAAACCAGAGGGGTAGAACACTCTAGTTATCACAAAGAACAAGTGCTAAGACTGGGTGAGTGGCCTCCAAGAAAGGGACACAGATTGGAGCAGGAGGGAGAGGGAGATAGGATGGGCCCAGGAAGGACACTAAGGAATGCTTGGAGGCTGTGTGAATGAATACAAAGGGAAGTTGCTTGGAGAATGTTTTCCTCTGATGTGTGGTGGAAAACATCACTCCACTGTGTGAAGAATGTCTTGTGGGTGGGAGGAGGGCAGGAAATGCAGAAGAGGTACAAAAACAGGAAGCCAGGAGCAAGTCAGGAGGCAGTCAGTGGTCCACAGCCCCTGAGGAACAGTAGCACTCCATGGCAGCTGGTTTGGTAGGGTGTGAATTGACTAGAGTATGTTTTACAGAAACAGACAAGCGACTTCTTATAGCCTGGTATTGTGTAAGGAAGGGAAAACAGCTCATGGGTCTTTTTTAATAACTCCGTGGATTCCATTCCTGAAGCTTCACCCCCATGACTTAACATCACCACACCGGGCTAGACCATAGACTGTGATGCTACCTATTGTAGGGACAACAAAACATTATTATATTGTTGAGTTATGGGAACTCTCTTAATATATAATAGTTCTCTTTTTTGTAAGAATGAAGGTTGCCTAAATATTTCCTTCTGGATCCCTTCACTTTTGTTCTTTCCCTGTTTATTAATTTGAGTTACTTGCTACAACCAACATGGATTGATTGCATTCTTTATTCTTTGTCACTGCTGACTTTTTTAATGGGTTTGCTTGGTGTATTTACGTATAGTAAAATGTTGTCTTAGTAACAGGTGTAAAGTTACCCTCTTCCTTGTACTTTCCATTGCCTCGTGCAACTTCTACTCTTTTTACTTTTGTGGGAAGGCCACTGCTTTCTTTGGGGCTGATTATTGAGTGTGTGTCTGTTTTGCATTTAAGTAACCATGCATTATTTTAAACTCCTGGTTTGGATTTATGTACTTCTTGTTTTCTTTTACTCTAGGAATTTTAAATTGTTTACTTAAAATCAACAAAGCGTAAACGTAGTGACTACTTTTAAGAAAATTTGACCTCAGTATACTCTCTCTTGGTTTGGATATTTTAGATGTTATTCAAATTTACCTTTTTTGTTTCTTTGGTTGATTGGTTTGGTTTGTTTCTGAGACAGGGTTTCTCTGTGTAGTCCTCGGCTGTCCTGGAACTCACACTGTAGACCAGGCTGGCCTCGAACTCACAGAGATCCACCTGGCTCTGCTTCCTGAGTGCTGGGATTAAAGGCATGCACCACCGCTGGCCCACTTCAGAGAGGTTTGTAGCATCCATTGTTAGCCAGGGAGAAGTATGACAAAGATTCTCCAGGCAGATGGAATCTGCCAATCACTTGATTTCAAGCTTCCATACTTCAGTAATCAGGAAAAACACATCTGTCCTTTAGGTTTTTATTAATTTTGTTTATGTGTATGGGTGTCTTGTCTGCATGTATGTCTGTGTACTGTGTTTGCATCTGGTGCCCACAGAGGCCAGAAGAGGGTGTCAGATCCTATGAGACTGTAGTTTCCAATGGTTGTGAGCCACCACGTGGGTGCTGGGAATTGAAACCCCTCCTCTGGAAGAGCAGTAGGTAAAAGCGCTCTTACCTACTGAACCATTATTCCAGCTCCAATTTCTGTCATTTAAACCATTCAGTTTATGGTACTTGCTAAAGCATCTTTAGGAAGTTGAGAGGTATTTTGGAGCAAGGCTCTAAAGTTCATCTATAGCAGATCCTTTAAAAAATATTCTAAAATACTGTAAGCATATCTAAAGCTATTGAATAGTTTCAAACTGGGTAGCAAAGACTAGAGGAATTTTAGTGTACTTGATTTTAAAAAATGTAGGCTGCTGGAAGAGACAGTTGGTGGAAATATGAGTGTTAATGATGATTCTGGAAGATATTAGAAGGAAAAGAAGGGTATGTTATTGGAAGATGACAGACAGGCACTCCTCAGTATAACACATGGGAAACTTGGCTGAGGTACCCTGTAGCTGGGATGGAAGCAGAACTTGTAAGTGATGGAGTTGGATATTTAACTGAGGAGATTTCCAAGCAATGTATGGGAGGTGCAGTAGAGGAAAGGTATCACTTGAGAAAAGAATAGTTAAGCCAGAAGGATCGAGAACATTTTAATACTGTGCTCTAACTTATTAAACTATCTATCCACTCACAAGTCAGCATATGGTGATTTGAGAATGTCTTAGCCCGTTTATACTGGCAAACAAAACAAAGACCTAAGTCATGTATTGGATAGAACACTAAGGGTGTGGCTATCAACCTTTTGCTTGAGAGATTAAGAGTATACTCATATCCAGTTGAAATAATGTCTCAGCAGTAACCACAAGTAGATCCAGAATATTTAGAAATGATCAGTGGAAAATATAGTCTAATAATATGAACCTCATTGACATGTGTGGGACATCCATCCCCAAGGTTCTTGAAGACGTCATATCTGCCAGCTTAGACTGAGGACAGAGATGGGGTAAAATGAAACATGTAACACTTCGTGTTGTGAGGAGAGAGAGACACAGAGACGGGCACACACACACACACACACACACACACACACACACACACACAGAGATTGAGAGAGAGAGAGAGAGAGAGAGAGAGAGAGAGAGAGAGAGAGAGAGAGAGAAGAGTGAGTGAGTGAGGGAGGGAGGGAGGGAGGGAGGGAGGGAGAGGGAGAGGGAGAGGGAGAGGGAGGGGCTCACATAGACTCTCAGATCATTGCTTTGGGTACAGAAAATAGAACATAGGAATGGGACCAGGAACTTTAGAAGCCTAAGAGTGAACAACTGGGCCACATAGGACTCTCTTAGGCCTTGACTAATAGATTTTGCTGGGAACTTGCTTGATACCAGTGACTCTTTTTAACTTATATTGTTTTCTCCCTTTGGGGAGAAAAAAGAAAGGTTTATTTGGGCTCAGGGTTCCAGAAAGATCAGAGATTGTCATGCCTGAGAAGCGTGGTGGCTGGAGCAGCAACCCAAGAGTGACCATCTTGAACCATAAGCAAGAAGTGGACTGAACTTGACGTGGCAGGAGCCTTTAAACCTTCCAAGCATGCCCCCAGTGACATAGTTCCTCTAACAAGTCCACATCTCCTAAACCTCCCAAACAGCATCGTCAACTGGGAACCAAGGATTTAAATGCCGGAGACGGTGTGGGACATCTTTCAATCAAACCACCACACAGCCCTAGGAAGTGAATGTATTATCTTGCATTTTTCTGATTGCTTTAAGATTTATTTTTCTTTTGGGTTCCGCTGCTGCACTGTGGCATGTCTCAGATAAATCTTTTTTCCTTGAGACGCGACTCTCACTGAACCAGAGGCTTACCTTGCCTGTTCTATTAGGCTTCTAGGAATTTAGTTGCTTCTTGCATTGCTGCTAGTTCCTATTTTTCTATTTGATTTTGTCCTGGAAGTTTCTTGTTTCCTTTTGGCCTCTGAATGCTTAAATGTTTTTAAAAATTATTTTTCTAGAACCTCTCATTGTTTTTTCATGGAGGAGCTGCTGTTATTAGCCTGGCTTGGATTTAATAGAAAGAGAGGTCTCTGCTAAACTGATCTTTTAATAACTAAATCAGGTCATGCCAGTATTTTGCTTAATACTCTTTGATGGCTACTTATTGTGCTTAGCATCCAATCCCCAAAACTACACCTGGCCCTGCCTGATGCTCCTGCCTAGATCAAACTGTTCAGCTGCTTCCTGGAACAGTCCCTTGCACGCTGTGCCCCAGGCCACACTTCTTCAAAGTCTACCTTCTTCCAGGTTGTTTCCACTCTCTTTCACTCTTCTCTGTCATTATTTTCCCAATTGAATATTAACCATACTTCATATTTTAATATACAAGATGCAAAGGCATCATCAAAGGACAAAGGATTTTAGAATGACTTGGAGCGTTACTATTTCAGGGCAAAAGTGTTTTTGTCTGTATCTCATGTGACACGGTGCAGACATTATTATGTCTACCTCATTTAGGGCAGTCATATTTATTGAGGCTCTCTCTTTATTAAGTATTGTGTTGGAATAGGAGGATTCAAAGGTGAGCATGGGAGCTGGGGAGATAGTTTGGTGGGTAAAGTATACAACGACCAGAATTCTGATTTCCAGAACCAATGAAATACCAGTCAGAAAAAGGCAGAGATGGAGGATCCCAAGAGCAAGCTGGCTAGCAAGACTAGCCATATCAGAAAGATCTGAGTTTGACTGAGAGACCTTGTCTCATTGAATGAGGTGGAAGATCAATCAAGGATGATTCCTGTCATCAACCTCTGGCCTCTACATGCCCTACACCCATTCATGCCTACACATACGCAAACATGCCTATACATAAACGTACACCAATACACTCAAACAAAAACAGAAAAATAAGCACCTCATGGATTTATGGTCTGATGATGATAAATGATAAGACATTAATTTTTTTTGTTAGAATAAAGGTCTGTGGTAGTTAGGGAGTCTCTGAAAGAAAGTAGCCAAGCCTGGGAGTCCAGAGAAGGCTTTTCCATATCTTTCCACAAGGTGCATTGCCGTCCAATAGTCCTAGCATATGGAGCAGAGTTTGCGTTGATTAAATTGGGCAGCTGGGAAGGTAATGTTAGCAGAAAAGATGCTTTTTGTCCTTTGGCAAGAGCATAAGCATTTATATTAATTTAGCCAAGAGCTTTCTTTGTATTCATGATAACTAACGAACACTTGTCCACATGTCTCAGAAGAACAGCTTGTAAAACAATGACAGTGTTTTGACTGGGAAGTGAACTGTGATAAACTTGTAAAGCAAAACCCCTCTGCTTGTCCCGAAAGAGAATGGCGCAGCCGACCACAGAGTGGGCAGTTTTCACTTACTTGGGAGCAGCTGTGAGGTTTCTAAGGCTCACACAAGACCGTATTTAAGAAAACCATCAGATATTTACAGAACGTTTTACCCAAACACAAAAGAATATATCTTCTTGTCAGCACCACATGGAACTTTCTCCAAAATTGACCACATACTCAGACACAAAGCTAGTCTCAACAGATACAAGAAAATTGGAATAACACCCTGCATCCTATCGGACCAGCATGGGTTAAAGCTGGATATTAACAACAGAAACAACAGAAAGTTTACAAACTCTTGGAAACTGAACAACTCACTACTGAATGAAAAATGGGTCAAGACACAAATTAATAAAGAAATTAAAGACTTTCTAGAATTGAATGAAAATGAATACACAGCATACCTTGTGGTGATATTGTGTTCCCCAAAATATTGTGCACCCTAATAAACTTATCTGGGTTCAGAGAACAGAACAGCCACTAGATATAGAGGCCAGAAAATAGTGGCACACACACCTTTAATCCTAGCATTCCAAAGGCAGAGATCTGTCTGGATCTCTGTGAGTTCAAGGCCACACTGGAAACAGCCAGGCATGGTAACATGAGCCTTTAATCCCAGGAAGTGATGGTAGGAAGCAGAAAGGTATAAAAGGCGTGAAAACCAGGAACTAGCCTGGTTAAGCTTTCAGGCTTTTGAGAAGCAGGTCAGCTGAGATCCATTTGAATAAGGACACAGAGGCTTCCATTCTGAGGAAACAGGATCAGCTGAGGAATTGCGAGGTGAAGTAGTTGTGGCTTGTTCTGCTTCTCTGATCTTCCAGCATTCACCCCAATACCCTGCTCTAGGTTTGATTTTATTAATAAGACCTGTTAAGATTTGTGATACAATACCCAAACTTATGGGACATAATGAAGGTGGTTATAAGAGGCAAGTTCATAGTACTAAGTGCCTACATTAAAAAGAAAAGGAGAAATCTCATATTAGTAACTTAACCGCGTCCCTGAAAGCTCTATAACAGTGGTTCCCACCCTTCCTAATGCTGCGGCCCTTTAGTACAGTTCCTCATCTTGTGGTGACCCCGACCATGAATATGTTTTCATTGCTGCTTCATAACTGTAATTTTACTACTGTTAATGTACTATAAATATTTTTGGAAATAGCAGGTCATCAAAGGGTTGCAGTCCACAGGTGGAGAACCACTGCTCTAGAACAAAAAGGAGAAACCACAAGCCAAAAGAAGTAGATGGCAAGAAATAATCAAACTCAAGGCTAAAGCCAATAAAATAGAAATAAAATAAAACAAACAAACAAAATAAGACCAATACAAAAAAAAAATCAGCGAAACCAAGTGTTGGTTCTTTGAGAAAAATCTAAAAATTTGACAAGCCCTTATCTAAATTAACTAAAAGGCAGAGAGATACAACCCAAATTCATAAAATTAGAAATGAAAAGGGGAGCATAATAACAGATACAGAAAAAAAATACAGAGAATCATAAAGACATACTTTAAAAACCTGTACTCTACCAAGTTGGAGAATTGAAAAGAAATGGGTAATTTTCTTGATACATACCACAAACTGGCAGTGAGGCCCTATTGCTGAAGACATCACCTACACAGCTCACTGAACATGAAGAAGTCGAGCTGGTGCCTATATAGAGCCTTCACCACTACGTGCTAGCATCTTTGGTAAAGGAAGGTACTCTGCACACTACCAAAGGAGATATACAGACACCAATCCAGCTACAAACCCTTGGACCTACAGTGGTGTCCTGCCTGTAAGACATGCTAGGGCAATAGTGGCATAAAGCTTGTAGGAGTAACCAACCAATAACTGATTTGACTTAAGTGCCCACTCCATGAGATGGAACCCATACCTAACACTGCCTGGGTGACTAAGAACCTGAAACTAGATAGCCCAGGGACCGAGGGGAAAACCAAATACTGTCGTTCTACTAAAAGAACATAGCAATAAAATAACTCCTAATAACATCCTGCTAGACTCATAGATCAGTGCCTTCCTCAGTCATCATCAGAGAAGCTTCCTCCTGCAGCATGTGGGAACAAATACAGATACTCACACTCAGATGATATGCAGACAGTGAGAGACCTTGGAACACTTGTCCCTAAATGAGATGTCTCCCTCAAACCCCTCACTTCAGAGCTTAGGGAAACCTGCAGAAGAGAAAGAGGAAAGATTCTAAGAGCCAGAGGGGATGGGAGACATCAAGGAAACAATTCCCTTTAAATCAACAGGATCAATGGACATATGCATTCATAGAGACTGGGGCAGCATGCACGGGGCTTGCAACAGATGGGGTCTTAGAGCTGAGAGGTGGACACATGGTCTCATCCCTAACCCAGAAGCAATTGATAACCACTTGCAAATGAAAATTTAGTTTTCTCCAAGGGAGTCTCACTAGGGAAACAAACCACTCTAAGGAGGCTGCATGCCCAGCAGTAGATGGCCAACAGAAAGTGAACTTAACAGCATCTTTAGGGGTTCCTTGTCTCATAATGTCATGTCAACGCTTTTTTACTTGTTTTAAATTCTATCTTTTTAAATTTTTATTTTATTTATTTTTTTACCTTTTCCCTCTCTTTTTACCCTGCAGGTCCTTTGTATGTATTTATGGCTTCAAGTTCAGTGATTTTTTTTTTTTTTAAGATGAGATTTCTGAGTGTGCAAACAAGTGAGTCTCTGTATCTATATATGTTTCTTGTGCCTTTTCTTGGTCCCTTTTCCTTTTGTTTGTTTGTTTTGTATTATTCTGATGTGTTAGTTTTTGTTCTATAATAAATATATAAGATATTATTATAAAGTATGTATTATATTATATTTATTATGTTATTATCCCTTAGAAGCCTATTTGCTTTCTAACGAGAGTCAGAAAGGGGTGCATCCAGATGGGAGGGGAGGTGGGGATGAACCAGGAAGTGTAGAGAGAGGGGATACCATAATGATGATATATTATATGAGAAATAAATCTGTTATCAAAGAAGAAAAATAAGCAACTGTGGTTCTTGAGAAAGGAAAGTGATACCAGTTTCCACTTCCACAGCTGTGCACGCTGAAAGCCGCCGGTCTTCTGCTCTTCTCCATTTCCATTTCTCTTTCTGTGGCATCTCTCTCACACTTTAGAAAAGGAGATGACATGCGTTCCCAGTGGAATTCATGGCATCCTGTTCTCCTTTTTATAAAAATTCAGACAAATCTTCTCAGCCACCAATAGAAGTGGAGCGGAGCAAATCTGAACTACAGTATTTGTGACACCAACAAGGAAGTGGACAGCTCAAGCGGTCAGCTGACAAACCCTTCTTAGCTGAGAATTTTCCATTTTCAATAAAGTTGATTGTCACTAGAGTTTTCCTGTCTGGCCCACAGTCAGGACAAATCTCTCTCACCTGCCAGTCCCACAGCCTCTCAGACCCAACCAAGTAAACACACAGAGACTTATATTGGTTACAAACTGTATGGCCATGGCAGGCTTCTTGCTAACTGTTCTTACAGCTTAAATTAATCCATTTCCATTAATCTATACCTTGCCACATGGCTCGTGGCTTACCGGCATCTTCACATGCTGTTTCTCATCGTGGCGGCTGGCAGTGTCTCTCTGACTCAGCCTTCCACTTCCCAGCTTTATTCTCCTCCTTGTCCCGCCTACACTTCCTGCCTAGCCAATGGCCAATCAGTGTTTTATTTATTGACTAATCAGCAACACACTTGACATACAGACCATCCCACAGCAGTTGATTGTATTTAAAAGCATTTTTTACATCCCTAACTGTCAGAGAAATATAAATTCAGACTACTCTAAAGCCAGGCATGCATGGTGCAGGACACCTTTAATCCCAGTACTTAGAAGGCGGAGGCAGGCAGATCTCTGTGAGATCTAGGTCAACCTAGTCTACACAGTGAGTTCTAGGCCAGCCAGGGCTACACAGTGAGAACTTGTCTTAAAAACAAAAAACAAAACAAAACAAAAAACCATAAAAACACTCTGAGATCTCTCTTGACCCAGCCAGAGTGGTTAACAAGAAAACAAATAACAACAAATGATTGTGAGGATATGGGGAAAGAGAAACACTTATCCACTGTTGGTGGGAGTGTACAAATCTAACAAATAGAACTGCCATATGACCCCGCTGCGTCATTCCTTGGTAAATACCAACAAGAGTCCATGTTCCATTACAAAGATAGTTGCATGCCCATGCTCACTGCTCTTTTCACAATAACAAAGAAATAGCATCAGCCTAGATGTTCATTAATAGATGAGTGGGTAGTGAAAATGTGTTATGTTTATTTACATGGTGGAATTTTATTCATCCATAAAGAAATCGCATGAAAATGAACGGAACTGGAAAACATTATATTAAGTACATTCCCTCTCATATGCAAATACTAGTCAAATATGCAAAATTAGGTGGGAGTAAATGACAAGAAAATAAAGAAAATAGACAGGTAGGTAAAGGGTAGGGAATTAGAAAGGAGTCTATGGAGTAAGACGGGGGTTTTTAAGGAAGGAAAGCAGGAAGACATTAGAACATATGGAATGTTAAAGAGGGAGGGAGAATGCTGGAGTGGAAGGATGCATTAGGGAAACAGGGTATGGGGGATTGGCAAGGACATGTGGGAAGGAGTCAGGGAGGGGACAACCAGAACAAAGTATTCTGAAAATGCCATAAAGAAATCTTACAAATCAAACAAATAAAGACCTAATCAAGTATAGCAGCACATATTTGTAACCTTGGTACTCGTGGTGCTGGGGTAAGCAGCTCTATGGAAGTCTGAGGCTGGCCTGACCTATACAGCATTACTCTCTATCCAAGAAAAAGCCTAAGGGAGTTATTATGTTATTATTAAGAGATACATTTTATTTATTTCTTGATGCAATTTGATCATGTTCACCCCCCACCACACACTCCCTGCTTCAACTCTTCCTAAGTCCCCCTTCCACATGCATTTCATACCCTTTTTGCCCCCTTTTCTTCATTATCTAAAAGACTTCTTAGCTAATAGAGTATTTAACACTATTTTTGATGGTAGATCACCATATTATTTATTATAAAATTTAGGAGTCTGCAGACTTGACTAAGAGACCCATAGTAAATGTTTTCATTTCTTTCTATGCATTTGAGCTTTGTTTCTTGGCACTTACATGACATTTGAATTCCAGCAATAAATAATATTCATACAGAGATGCAAACCCATTGCTTTTCTTAAAAGATGCATTTCCAAGAAAAGTTTTATGTTTAATATTTTATGTTTTGATAGTTACCAAAGCTTCTGTGAATATTGATATGATCAGTTGTATACTAATACTAAGTTTAATAAGAATACAGATGGGGGTCTTTAAACATGTAGAAGCTTATGTTCACAAAATTTTGAAATATGACTTGAAATGCATATGGAAAAAGTATTATCAGCTAATTAAAGACTGAGTATTAAATGGATCATAAATATTATGTTATAAAGGAATAGATTAGAAATATGTGTTGGAGAAAAACAAGAGTTTTTAAATGTCTCACAATTAAATACAATCTTTCATATGAATGTATACTTGCATGGATGTATAAACACTTGCATTTATGTGTAAACACATATATTATATTTGCATTGATAGATACATTTGATAAAAATTTATTTTAAAATGTCAATGTTCTCAATGTACATACATTGTAGACTCTGCTTTTTGGTGATTTATTTATTTAATTTTGCGTGTATAAAGATTTTGCCTGCATGTATGTATGTGTACCATGTGCACAAAGTGCCTGTGGAAGTCATGTATGTATACGTACTGTGTGTATGCAGTGCCTGTGGAGTTTAGAGGAGTTCCGGATAGATAGTTGTGAGTCAAGTGTGAGTACTGGTTGCTAAACCTAGGTCTTTGGCAAGAACAACAGTGTGCTCAAACACTGAGAAATCTTTCCAACCCCACTGTGCTTTTTAAAAAACTTATAACCAATCATAGGAAAACAAACAAAATGATCAAAATTCTTGAAGTCCACACAGTGGAATAAAAGGATATATCCTGACCTTGAGAAAGCCGAGCCTTCTAGGTACTAAACCTAAATGATTCCTATGTCTCATGTGTGTATCATATTCATCTTCATCCTGTGTATCAGCTTCCCTCTCAAAAAAGAAAAGTTTCAAAAATTGTGGCGCTCAAATCTGCTTGTAAGTACCTGTGCTTGAGAAAATGGAGAAAGGTAGTATCTTTAAATTTATCCCATTTTTTCTAGGCTTAAAATGTTTAATAGTACAAACATTTTGGTAAAGCTTATGTGGCCTTATATAAGGTGATATTAAAAGACAAAACAAAGTAGGAGCTAGGGAGAGGGCTCAGTAGCTAAACTGCTTCCTATGCAAGCATGAGGACCGGAGTTCAGATCAGCACTATAGTAAAAAGGCAGATATGTGCTCTCTCTCTCTCTCTCTCTCTCTCTCTCTCTCTCTCTCTCTCTCTCTCTCTCTCACACACACACACACACACACACACACACACTTACACACACACACTTACACACACACTTACACACACACACTTGCCTGTAACCCAAGTCCTGTATGAGGATGGCTCCAGTCAATCTCCTCTGGATACATGCGTGCTTCCAGAACCACTTAAGATGGTGTTTCTATCATCAAAAAGCATGCAATACAATGGAGCAATTGTACTTACAGACTTCAGAGTTGGGGGAATCTACAAACCACTAGCTTTGAAGAGCAGACCACAATATTTATTTAATGTAATAACATGTTACCCTATAGCTATACTACAAAATATTTATAATGAATTACCATCTCTATGCTTGCTCGCAGGCTTCCATTAGCCAGCTGCTGCTGCACAGTACAAGCAGCAGAACAAATATAATCCGTAACTCAGATGACCTGTTTATCCACTGGCAAGCTTTAATAGAAGAGTGACTTTGCACAGTGAAGGAGACCAGTCATTCTGACTTGGCATTGACATATATCCCTGCCACTTACTATCATATTTGTCAAGACCTGTTTCATGGCACTGTCTTCTGTACTTTGGTTGTGGTCTGTTTATAAAGACTGTATTAGCGGCATAAAGTGGGATCAGTTTATTTCAGCTCACAGAATAGAGGATACTGTCCACCATGATGAAGAAGACAACAGCTGGAGTAGTTCAGTACACAGTGGCAGGCGCTTGCCGCATGACTTGTTCACATCTTGGTGGATCAGCAAGCAAATAGCTTGGACTGGAAGTATATACATATATATATATGTGTGTGTGTGTGTGTATATATATGTATGTATGTATGTGTATATATATATATATATATATATATATGTATGTATGTTAAGTTAGTTAAGAAAGCCTAAACTGTTCTACCCTGTGCTAAAACCATTCAACTGGTTGTTGATATATATATATATATATATATATATATATATATATATATATATATATATATATATCTCAAGGGCTGCCTTTGTGGCCTAGCTACAAGTTACACTCCCTGCCTCAAAGGTTCCAGTGTCTACAAGAACAACACAACTAGCTTCAGATCATGTATTTAAAACACATGAGCCTGTGGAGGACATTTCCCTTTTCATCTCTAACTAAAACAAAATCAGAAATGGAGCAGTAGCTGCAGCATTTAGAAATCTGCTGTACAACCAGTTGAATGGTTTTAGCACAGCGTAGAACAGTTTAGGTTTTCTTAAAGTCGTGTGATGAGCCCTGAATAGGCTCAGGCGACCTGGAATTGAAGATGCTTACTAACTGCACACAGCAGACCCCGTTACAGCACTGTATCTTAACCTGCCAGCTGGGATGCAAAAGTATTAAGCCTAGAATTTATTTCTTCCCTTAAAAAGCATGGAAGAGAAATGAATGAGAGCCAAGTATAATAATGTGTGTATATATATATATATATATATATATATATATATATGAAAATACCATAATGAAACATATTATTTTGTATGCTAATCTAAAAATTAATTTAAAACACCATTTAAATGTAACTAAAGCCATTCAAAATAAATTATTAAATTTGGTCTTTGATAAAAATTAAATTTTAAACATATAGCATCATTTGCTTCATTTTGGATAAATGTCAAAATTGAATAAACTATGATTGCTGCCCTACGATCTTTTCTGTGATTTTATCCACACAGCCCATATTTGTTCCTCATTTATGAGTTGTTGTTCAAATAGGATATTAGGAAAGTTAACCAGGGGGAAGCAAGCTTTTTGTCTCCTTACAAACTGTGTAGTTTAACATAGGAATGTGGTGTTTGTATTGAGAAATTGCTTTGCTTTGATTAGTTTATAATCATGAAATGATAAAAAATTAAAGTGAAATAGTTACTTTCTGTATTTATTATCTTTGTTTATATGTATATTTTCATGGAGTAATGTGGGCAGTTTTGATATATTGAGTGTTTTATTTATTTCAATGCTATGAATTAAGTCGAACTTTTGCCTACTGATGAAGTAAGTTAGAATTCTTTTTTTTTTCTTTTTTGGATGGGGAGCAGGGTTCAAACTCATGGAGATCCATCTGCTTCTGCCTCCTGAGTAACGGAATTAAAAGTGTGTACCACCATGCCTGGCTTGGAATTCTATTTATATGTCTTTTAAGACTTACCGTTGAACCCAGTGGCGGTGGTGCACACCTTTAATCCCTGCATTAGGGAGGGAGAGACAGGCAAATCTCTGTGCTCAAGGCCAGCCTGGTCTACAGAGTGTGTTCCAGGACAACCAGGGCTACACAGAGAAACCCTGTCTCTAAAAATGCCAAAAAAAAAAAAAAAAAAGGAATAACAAAAAAACCCTGAAAAAAAAAACTTGTTCACCAAGTTTTATTTCTGTTCTTTTTGGAAAGTATTAATTTATGAGGGACTAAGGAAGGGATATTTAAGAAGCAAGCCCCGGGCCACCATATTTAAGAAGCACTGGGTTAGGCTACTTTCTAACTGGTTCTACAAGACAGGAATGTCTAAAGATATCTTACAATTAAATAAAATATGAATAAAACAACCACAGAGTCAAGCAGTCATTAAATAAATCCATTCCCTTACTGTATTCTGATTTAGAAACTTTTAACTTTTTATAGAGACAATGCTGTATAGTGCAATCTCAGACTGGCCTTGAAATCTCAAGGGACCTGCCTACCTCCACCTCTCAAATACCTGAGACTTCTAAGCATGTGATACTGTGCCTAGACACATTTAGATTATTTTAATAAATGTATCTACTTTTTATGAGGTTGTATGTTATTCCATATTCTTTCTTATTCATTCATCCAACCTTCCAATCACTATAAAATGGATACTTTTCTTTTTTTAAGCATCATTAGGTGGTGAAGAAACAGGTGAAAGACATGGTAAAAAAGAAAAATCAAGATGTCTTTCAACTGGTAAGTCAAAACACTGAGCCTTACTTTCTTGGTCAGATCCTACTTGGTAGTATTCTGTCAGCAAATGACAAGTACCCTTGAGATTCAGTAACTCATATCAGCCAATCCTTCTGACTTACATTCTGTTTTGTTGGCCGTGAATTGCTGTGCATACGTTTTCTCTATGAATCTTCTTACTTCAGACCCCAGGCTGAAGGATTGGTGAGCTCTTACTGCTCAAAGAGGGGAAGAACATGGGAGCCTATGGAAACTCACTATTGGTTATTGTGTACATCATAGTCCCTCATATGCCACTCATGTGACCAACACCAAGGTAAGAAAAAGATGAGCATGAAGATCTTCTTTCAAGGAGATGAAATTGCCATTTGGGTACAATCATATAACTGACCACATTTTCACAGTTAGAAAGCAATTGTGCTCCTATCCAAACCTGAATGTCCAGTCCCAGGTTCTACCAAATGTGACATTGTGTTCTCCACAATCCAGAGTGTTGAATCAAACAGAGAGAGTGAAAAAAAAATCCCAGCAGGGCTTCCATCTCCATCACCCAACATGGTCTAACATGGGTGAGCATCTAGACTCCATGGAGACAGCCTTGCAGCCCCAGAGCTCAAAGCTCAGGTTCTTTCAGGTCCTGTGTTTCATCATTGATGTACTTTCAACTTTGAGAGCACATATGAGCTGAATTATAAATGTCCATAGCCCGGATATTCTTTATAATAAATAGCTCTAAGGCCACATACCAGCTATCCTCATGCTTGTAAAGAAAAAGACTTCATGTAAGACAAAAGAAAACTTGACTCCTCAGAGTCTGTTTGTCATTGTTTACACTGTTAGACTTACGTAGTAATGTTATTAATAGTAGATTGAACACACAGGGTTAACCAGATATTTGTACTGTATAGGTTAATATGTGCATAATATAATATATTTACCATGCTCTCTTTCATATAGGTCTATGTGTAGATTGTTTGCCACCTAGTGGCAGTTGTTTTCAGCTCAATTATTAATATTCATGAACAATTTTAATTAGTTTGGCAATGTGCTTTTTTTTTTTCTTTTTAAAGAAAAGATCCCAAAGTCATAAAATGTTTAAAAGTGTTGACAATGACATTATTCTGTTCTAGCAAACTTTTAAAAAACTTGCAAATTTGATTTATATTTAATGCTTGACAATGACAGATGAGGCGGCATATTCAGAAGTCATTTGCCGTTGCAGGGAGAGTGCAGAGAATGATAAAATGAATATTCCCATCTTTAGCAAATAATACCAAAATGTTCCTTGGAGGTGGGGGTTTGTTTTGCACTCATATTACTGAGCGGAATACAGACATACAGATACTAAACTCATTGCTTTATTCCATCACATTTCTACATCAGAGGTTCTCAACCTGTGGGGTCATGACCCCTTTGAGGGTCAAACATCCCTTCCATGGGGTCACATATCAGACATCCTGCATATCAGATATTTACATTATGGTTTATAACAGTAAAACAATTGCTGTTATATGAAGTAGCAATGATAATTTTATGATGGGAGGGTCACCACAATATGAGGAACTGTATTAAAGGGTCACAGCATTAGGGAGGTTGAGAACCACTGGTTTATGTGATTCTAAAGAGTTATTCAGTTTTTCCTAGAAGCCAGGTTTTATTTTTTAATACTTTATTTTAAAATTACTACAGAGTAAAATTTTTTATAAGATTCTGGGTATAAAGATTGGAATAATTCTCACAAATACCAGAACAACATTTTATTTCTGTAAAAATTCATACAATGTCCCCAAATTTTGTATTTCATGTACAGAATAGCTGGGAGCAAGTGAGAAACAGTTTGGAAATGAATGGAAAAGGGAGCAGGTGTAGCTGGGAGATGGCTCAATGGATAGCGCGTTTGCGACACAGGGATGAGGAGCAGAGTTCGGGTCTTCAAAGCCCATGCTGCCTGCCTATAACCCCTCAGGGGGCAGAAATGGGAGATTCCCTGGGAAAGCTAGGCTAGTAGAACCTGGAGCTTTACGTTCAGGCGAGAGACCCTGCTTAATATTTGAAGTGGGCAACAATTGAGGAAGAGAGTCAACATCAACCTCTGGCTCTCACACACATGCTTGCACACAGAGACACATTGCAAACCTGCACATACACATGTACGAATGCCCTGCATGCATATACATGCAAAAAAAAAAAAAACCCAACCAGGCACAAGTGAAGGATGACATAATGAGCGAGCTGATGAGAAAAGGCTTGGATGATAATGGACCCCATGCGGAGATCAATGATGATAATATGCCTTAAACATAATTCAGTGATGAAGAAAATGAAACCTGCTTCTGATCAAGAGGTCCAAATAAGAATGAGGGTTGTTTCACATTTAATAACTGAATTCAAAAATATTTCTTAAAAACATAATTTTCTCTCTTAAGTAAAGGAGATATTTCTGCCAAATATAGGAAATAATTATTTTAGCTGGATGCCTTTTCATTTTGGATAAATTGTAAACAGCCTGAAGTTATTTATAACTGAGTTCATTGGGCATTGAATTTTTGACTATGTAGCTATTAAATACATTAAATTATATTTTCATCTTAAAGATGGTAGTCTGGTTAATAAATAGTTTGATAAGAAGAGGATTAAAGAACAGAGATTAAAAATTGCCACCTAAGGAGAGAGAGAGAGAAGTGACTATCTTCATCTTGGTTATCACATCTCAACTTTGGAGAGTTTCTTCTCCCACATACACAAAAAAGCAAACCTATGCTGAATGTTGCTCCATTAAGAAGACATAGGTTACTGTCACAGCACCCCATTTTACTCAGAAGAACCTCAGAACATTACAGTGTCTGAGACACTGTACATAAAAAATAAACCAGGGCTGAGGGTGGTCTCAGCAGCAGACTGTTTGCCTAGCATCAATGAGGCCCTGGATTCAGTCTCCAGCAACAAGCACATCCTTCCATCTGTCTGTCCATTTGTTCATCCATCCATCCATCCATCCATCCATCCATCCATCCATCCATCCATCCTCCCACTCACCCACCCAGCCACCCATCCATCTATCCATCCATCCAACCATCTATCCATCCACCCACCCACTTACCCACCCACCCATCCATTCATCCACCCATCCACCTATCCACCCACTAACTCATCCATCCACCTACCCATCCATCCATCCATCCATCCATATATCTACCCACCCACTCATCCATCCATTCAGCCATCCATCGATCAATATATGCGTTCATGTATATCTGTATAAACCTATTCATCTTCACTTAATAGTGTTTCTTGGATATGTGGCTAAGTTGGTTTGCTTTTTATAAAAAGCTGTTAATATCCTGTAAAAATAGCCATCCATGGTCACTGTGGAAGAGGTGGGTTCAGCAGACTACTTACCACCACAACTATCTTAACATGTTTTTCATTCATCAGTCTGTGATGGCTACAAATTATACCAATGTCTTTAAAAACAGAGATAAGCACTGAAAGATCCAAGTAGTATGTTGAGATTTTCATGAGAAACAAGATCCACAGACTATTCCTAGAGAGACAAATAGAGATTTATCATGAGGGACTAGATCATGGGATTATAGAGACTATGAAGTCTCAGGGTCTGCCATTTGCGTACTGAAGGTCCAGGAAGACCACTGGTATAGCTACATCCAAACCTGGAAGACCCGACAGTCAAACTGGAGTTGCAGACACTGTATGCCCCATCCAAGTCCAGCAAGGCAGGTGGGTAATGCTCTAAGCTCTGGTCCAAGCCTGAGAGCCAGTGGTATCAGTGGTCTCAGATAAAAGATAGAGGGTCCTTTCTGTATAAAGTATTTCAAGTTCACCCTCCTCCTGCCTTCTGCAGATGGGATGACTCCCTCTCTCAGTGGTGAGGGAGATCTTCTTTCAAGATGTAAGCACAGAACAGTCTCAGGGACACTCTACAAAAAAGAAGTAAACCAGACCTGGGGGTGTTGTTTAGCAGTACCATGTTTGCCCGGCATCTGTGGGGTCCTGGTTCAGACTCTAGCAACAAGCATACATGTATAAACCTATTTGTCTTCACTTAATAAAGAGTTTCTCAGACATTAAAATAATAATCTCTTTTAGAAAACGCTCTCACAAACATTTTGTCAGCTTGACAGGCATGCTTTCCTCCTGTTCACCTAACATATGAAAGTAACCATTGCAGGAAACATGTGGTCATTGAAATATTTTAGTCTATAGATAGTTTTACATATATGTGCATGTGTGGTATGTGTGCATGTCTATATATGTCTTCACATGTATGTAGTTAAGAGGTTGATGTCCAGTGTCTTCCTCAATCACCCTCTACCTTATATATATTGGGGCATGGTCTTTTGCTTGAACCCAGAGTCCCCAAATTAGGCTAGTCTAGGTAGCCAGCTTGCTTCAGGGATCCAGGGTCTCTGCCTCTGAGAACAGGGATTATAGACAGGCTGCTATATTCACATGGCCTGTATGTGGGTGATGGGGACTTGCAATCTGGTCCTTATACTTGCATGACTGTCTTTTCCCTTTCACTGTCCTATCTTAGACACCTGCCTTGTCACTGTGCTTATATTATCTATTCACTTTTCTACCAGGCACAGAATAGTCCAGAAAGTGAGTGTACAGGAGACCTGGGGTCAAGTTTAAGGTCAGAATGGAGAGCAAGACAAACTTAGACCACACAATCATTTGAGCTGAACACTAAGTCAAGGTGGTATCTGACTACTGTGCATATGACTCTAGATATTGTGAGTAAACGTGAGTGACATGAGCGTCAAGTTGGGTAAGGAGATCGCTTGGGAAGTCATGGAAATGAAGGATGAACCTCAAGGGATAGTGAATAGCATGTGTACGGACATAAAACATGAAGTGCAATTTTTGAACACTTACTGTAGGCCAAGCACTAGGCTGAGAATTTTATGGATTGTGTAGCTTTCTTCACACACATAAAAATTATAAAATTGAATAGCAATTATCTCTATTATACCTGTAGGCAAACTAAGAACATTCCAGCCAACAAGTGAGATGGCAAGGGCAGCAAGCAGCAGGTCATCTGTCCTGCTTGAACATCTGGGGCTCTTGAACCACTCACAGACTGGTGAAGCTGAGGTGATTCTTACTTCATTCCAGATGTGATCATGTGACTCAAGACTCAGGACCCATTTCTGATACTTGTTGATGGAAATGTCCATGACAAGGTAGGGAAATGCCTCTAAAGTCTGCTCTTTCCTGAACACACGGGTTATTTTCTAGCACCCTTTCCTCTACAGCCAGTAGAAGAATGTCCTCAAACCATACGAGTTAGCATCCTCTCTGGTCTCATGCTCTTCTGGTGTCCTTGATGTATTTCTTGGCCATCTTGAGCCCTGCCTAAAAATACCATCACCTGCAACTCTACCTTTGCAAAAAGATTTCTCTTTCTTTATCTCCCATCACACCAGATTTCTCTATCTTTGCCTCTTCACCTGCACAGGCTCGTTGCATTAAGCTGGGTCTCTGGAGAGTGGAAATAGTCTTTGTCCAGATAGTGCCCTGTATTGCTTTGCTTGGCACAACCATCAGCAAACCAAGAGCTTGGAGACATTTGTAGAATGAATGATAAGACATTGTGTCAAAGTCAAAGAGAATGGAGTCAAGCATACGGGACTCACTTCTTTGGTTTCTGTGGAAATAATATCAACAGGAAAATCAAATAATGTGATTGGGTACAATACTGAGGTTAATTCCCCAGGAAGGTAGCTGGCATGTAGCTTACCTGACAAGAGGAAAGAAAAGGAATTGAACTCACCTGCTTTGCAAATATTTTACTCAGTCTTCTAATAGTAGTTTAGATATGAAGAGTCCAACTATATACCTTGCATATATATTTATGTATACAAATATACATACATATCTGTGGACATATATGTCCATACTACACTTGCAGTACTCATACACATATGAATATATACTTCATATGATTCCAAGAAGCCTAATCATTGGTGCCAAGACCTCAGCTATTGTTAGTATATACACTTATCAACATCAGCATGTTGCACTTTTATTTGATGAAACACTTCATTATAAATTAGTTCCTTCTATATTGAGGGAAGATTTGCAGAACAAAAATTCTTCACAATAGAGATGGTGAGTCACTCCCATTTTGGTGACTCATACCATGTTGGTTTCATAACCTTTAAGTAATGTGACAATAATAATGCTTAATTTGTCTGTGCTTCTACAGAGCTCTGAAAATCATGTGGCCATGCACAGCAGCAGTTAGATGTTGAATCTTAATTGTAGCTGTACTACTCCAAATTGTGTGCGTTTTGGTAAGATTTAAAATGGAGTCTGTCCACACACGGAGGACTTTATTATATAGCTCTGTTTTGGATTAAAAGAGGTAATTGGAAAATTCAGCTCATGGTATTCTAATAACATCAATACCATAAAAATGTCCAGCAAAAGACACAGTTGACATTAACATTCAGTTAAGTGCAAATGGAAATTTGTATTCTGGAGTTCGACCGTTTGTAATATTGGTCAACAGAATAAATTAGTTGCTCATATAAGTTGGTTGATGGAAGACTTGAGTTAGTGCTTGTCTGTGGTGTTACGTGCCATGGACTCTGACATCTGTCCTTCTCTGTGAGGAAGGGGAAGGACAGATGAGAGTAACAGGAAGGATACAGGATTGTGTACTCAGACTGACAGCTTCTCAAATTATCCTTCTGGACTTGATCATATTGTGTGGTGATGAAACTGAGACAGAGAAAAGTTAAATGCATTCATCCAAGGTAGCAGCAGCATGAGAAAGTATGAGTGGAAAAAATCAAGAAGATAGTATTTTATATTCAAGAAGATTCTGCTATGACTCATTTGACCTTCGGTGGTTCATGCACCATAGTGATTTGCAGCAATAAAGGGAAACTAGCTTGAATACTTCTTGTGCCATCCTCCAAATATTTCAATTCAGGCAGCATTTTCTGAGTCAAGACTGTAGGCACTGTCTAATGTTCCTCCCACCTAAATCAGTGCTCCCCTTACTTAGTCTTCCTGCTGATCGGTGAAAATCTACCATTAGACATGTGATCTTCCAACGCTTGGTTCCCTCCTTGCTAAAATGCGGAGTGGTTTCTTTTCCATAATCTGTCGGTATCAACCCCCATATCAGTGATTTGTGCATCACCATGAATAATCTCGCCAGATCCTGGGATACATTTTTATGGTAAAGAGGTAGGAATGTCACCCCAAAAAGTAAAAAGGGCAAGTCGAGGCTGTGGGAGTCATAAAGAGTCTGTCAGGAAAAGACTGGGTTTCCAGCTGCTCAAGGACTTGAAGGTTGTGTTCACTGAACATAGAAGGATTTCCACTGTGAGTTTAATGGGCAGAACAGACATGGTGAGGCGCCCCGCATCCCCCTCCACCAGGCTGCAGAACTCAAACTAGTTCGTTGCTGTTACTATCTCAGTTTCTCTGTGGCTCAGTTTTCATGTGTGGTGGGTGGGAAGGGATGGCGCCTTATCCCACGTGGTCTATCAAGATGAAGCCTACTTCCTGATCAAATCCTGTGTGTAGAGAACAGCACAGAGGGCCCTAAAGGTTGTAGAGGAAGCCAAGGTTCTATCTGCTCTGTATCATGTATGGAGACAACACACTGGGAGGTTGTGAGGATTTTGTTTTATTTCCTTTCTTTAACTGTCTTCATTAAAATTTTATTAATGAATGTATTTTTCTCACCTGCATAAAATATTAAATTTAATATTGTTCATTCCCAGGTGATGCTGCTTATTAACCTCAAACAACTTTGATTCCTCCCATGTTCCTTAGATCTGTCAATCAAATCTATCTACCTGACTAGTCATTCATCCATGACCTTTCATACAAAGTAGGGTCCAAGTAAGGATTTCAAATAAGATACAGAAAATAGAGAAAATCTGGAATTATAATTGTGAAAAGGGATCTAGAGGAGGAGAAAAGAAACCATGTGTATACGTATGACTATAAAGCCAGAAACTATTACATTTTGAGAACAACTTTAATTCTTAGCTTCTGGATGGATAGAGAAGAGGGAGTTGGGGGAGATTGAGTTTCCTTAGGGTAAAAAACACTAGCAAAATTTCTTTGGGGCCATGAGCTTGTTTCTGTTTAAGAGACAGTAGGAGCCACAATAGGCAGTATTTTTAGAAACAGGGGTTCCTGTGGACATTCCCTGGAATTTCTCTCAGAGAAAAGCTAAGTAATAATAAAATTCAGTTGAAATTTTGTGGGCCAATAAAATAACATGGCCCAAGTACATGGCCTTTGGATGATTGGACATGAATAGAATTTATATAAATAATGAAGTATAGATGATGCCATTCTTGAGAAATCTCCTCACTTTCCACTTATAATTAATTCCTCCACATGATGCCTGCATCTTTCTACTCCTACTGAGTTGTTGTCTTAAATCATACATTGTATGTAAGGATTGATTGTCTTGAGAGAGAGCATATTTTCTATTTTTATTTTGCTATACCCGTGCGTAACACACTGGGAAATTTATAACTCACTAACTGGTTTGATCCAGTGCCACATACATATTCCCTTTTTATCTGTAGGTGTCAATATATGAATGTCAAATGCAATTTATTTTTAAATTTGCTTTTGGACAAAATCAGTATGGTGGTTCAAATTATCTAAGGCATTATGAGAACACATTAAAGTTAGGATTCCATGAGCACACAGCATTCAGAAATGCTTTACTGTCAAAAACTGGGGTTGAAATACTTCCCTCACTTACATGTCCCAATCACTTTGCATATTTAGAAAGCACTTCAAACTGATGAGGAGCTACCTCATCAGAATGTTTGATGTCAAAACGTAGTTATTGCCCTGATTTCCTTTATACCATCTCTTTTAAAATTGGAATTTAAAAATCCTATTTATTCTGATATGATTTCAAAAGGGGGCATTGCAAATACACAAAATAATGTCCTCTTTTGCTTTAGGATTGGGTAATCTAATAATTGTAAAATGCAATCACTTCAGTAAGCCATCTCAAAAATAAGCATTTCAGGGCCAGTGTGGTCGTCCAGCAGGGGCTAGGCATTTGCCCATAGGCCTAATGACCTGACTTGGGTCCCTTGGGTCTCACAGGGTGGCAGGAGAGAACCACCTCATGAAAGCTGTCCTCTGACCTCCATATGCTCGCCATGGCAATTACATATCTGCACTCTCCCACATGCAACAAATAAACTAAATAAGCATGGTAATGGTCTAAGGGAAAATTTCTTCTGCTGTGAGACCTAAAAGAATTTTTCCCAAAGTGTAGTTTTGTTTCTTTAGTTCATTGATATAAACCCAGGAAAACTGAAAACTGCAAGGTCTTAAAATATCAAAAAAAAATTGATAATATTTTACCTTATTATAATTATAAAATGACTAGTTTTATAATTTTATAATAAAATAAAAATTTTAACTTATAAAATTATAATTATAAAAATATTACAATATTATAATTTGGCTTATCTACAGATTTCTCTCTCTCTCTCTCTTCTCTCTCTGTGTAGTGTGTGTTGCCTGTAAATCAATGGGTAGTATGTACACATGTTTGTTCAAGTATCAGCTGGAAGAGAACATCTTCCGAGGCCTTCCTCTATCCCTTGGGACACGGTCTGACACTGAATCAGAAGGTCACTGTTTCCCATAACCTGGCTGGTCCGCAGGTGTCTAGTATCTGACCTCTCCGCCCCACTACCCACAATGCTAGGGTACAGTCACTGCAAGGGCAGCTTCTGAAGGTGGCTGCTTGGGATTCGATCTCCGGTCCTCATGCTTGCCCAGCAAGTGCTCGTCCCCCACTGAACCACATCCCCACCCCTCCAGACGGGTCTTTCTATGTCTCTATTACTGTGCCTTCTTTTGCCTCCACGTTCTCCCCGCTGTTCTACCATGCAATCGCTGTAACCTGTGCAAGGCCGTGTCTGTATTTATGCTGGCAGCTTATTTTCATTTGACCTTCTTCACACAGGAACTGAAGTAGTTTCAGAGGAGGCACTACATTTTGGATGCTGATAAAAGTTCTTCTGCGGTACAAAAATCCTTTTTATATCGAAGCCTTGCTTGTTAGTCCTGTTGCCCTTTGGGGACAGCAGCAGGTGACTCACACTGTGCTGAGGATTTTCTCACTCTCTGATAACTAGCCACTCTTGGAGGTGGACCAAACTGGAGCTGCACAATGCCAAGTTTCAAGACCGTCATGCATTGTACAGTCTAGAGTTCTATTTAATACATAGAGAGAGATGATTACAAATAATCTTTTAAAAGTAGGCACACACTTTAGGCTTTCATGAAACTTGAAGCAGATTTCAAAAGGTAATTGAAATAGTTCCTATTATTATTGCATGCAATTCATTATTTTTTGAAAGGAGATCTGAGACAACAAAATAAAGACAATGTGAAGGATTTGTATTTTGTGTATTGTATTATTGGTAATTGAATCCAGGGCCTTATGCATTGTAGGCAATTACCCACCACTGAGAGTCTATTTATCAACTATCTATCTATCTATCTATCTATCTATCTATCTATCTATCTATCTATCTATCCATCCATCCATCTATCTCTATCTATCTATCTATCTATCTATCTATCTATCTATCTATCTATCTCTATCTATCCATCCATCCATCCATCTATCTATCTATCTATCTATCCATTTTTTTCACAGAAGGTCTGGCCCTGAACTCAAGATCCACTCGCCTCAGTCTCCCAAGTATTAAGAGTGTGTCATCAAACCCAGTTCTCCAATTTTGGATGTGGGTTGGGAGAAAGGCAGTTTTGAAACAAGGTCTCATTATGTAGTTATGACTGATGGCCTTGAACTTGGAGATCCTCCTACCTTTGTTTCCAGAGTGCTGGGATTAAAGGCATGTGCCCCCTATACCAGGCTTTTTTTTTTTTTTTTGGTTAAATTACCTAGACATGTCTTGAACTTTCCATCCCCTGCCTCAGTTTTCTAAATAACTGAGATTACAGGCTTGTGCCCCAGCCCTGGCTAAATGCCTTTCTATGCATAATTGTTTTTTTTTTTTCAAAATGTGGTGTATTTAACTATAATACATTAAAACAAATACTCACTGCTAGTCATGACAGTGAGCTAGATTAGGAGATTCTCAAATAGATGCAACACAGACATGGATCCAGTGGTTAACAGACTAGTGAAGCAAAGATATTCATGTCGTAAATTTCCATTCCACCATGAGGAATAGGAACTATGAGTGGCTCCCACTGAGTATTTATCACATTAAATTCTCACAGGAATTCTCAGTGGTGGATACCATCATTGTTCATGGTCTACATGAGCTGACTCACAGGAGGTCCAACAAAGCTTCAAAATGTGTGGTTAGTAAGTGCTATCTAGGCAGCCTGAATTTAAATCTGAAATCTGACCACACTGTCAGGGAGTCTTAGCTACCCTATATGCCCAGAAGGCTCATATCCATATTTCACTAGTGTCATGTGGTTATTATTAATATGTTACTACAGCTGGGCATGGTAGTACATGCCTGTAATCTCAACAATTGAGATATTGAGGCAAACCTAAGTTATACCAGACAAATGCAGGACTTACGTGTATAGATATAAATATAGGGCTGGAGAGAAGGCTCACCCATCAAAGGCTAAGGCTCCCAAATAAAAATCCCATCACCAGACATGAATTGTCTCTTTCTGAATTGTTGCTCAGTGGGTTCCCCTAGACACCACCTAAATATTACAGTCTCTTGCCATTTTTCTGTTACCCCTTAGAATTTGATGATAAGATCCGATTGCTGAAGACACAACATTATTGGGTCATAGAACATGGAGAAATCAAGCTGGGTCTAATCCAGAAGCTTCATGCCTTTTGGCTAGCTTTCATAGCATTGGAAGGTACCATGTTTGCTGCTGGGCAGAAAAATAATCAACAGTCTTACCACCTGTGAAACCTGCAAGCTACCACAAAGACTACCCTGGCAAGATATACTCACTGGTGCAACAGTGGTGTAAATGTTGTGGGAGAAACTAACCACTTTATGAATGGGTTTGAGACCTGCTCTACAAGATGGAACTCATGCCTGGTACTGCAAACTGGGCAAAAAAACCATGGCTGGCTAGGGAAGGATCTAATACCATTATTCTGCTAAATTAGAATAATAATGACCTTCCCCCTGAATTTCCATCTTTATGGCCATAGATTAGTGCATCTCTCAGTCCTCATCAGAGAAGCTTCTTTTTACAATAGTGAGTGATTAATATACAGACACACAACTAGACAACATGTAGGAAGTTAGAAACTGTGGCATGCTTAGCTCTAAATGGGATAACTGTATCATATTCCCTAAATTGAAGACTCAGGGATCACTGTGGTAGAGGGAGGTGGGCAGGAAGATTTTAAGAGTCAGATGTAGACAGTCAATCCGTATTTGTGGGACATGACAGTACTATTTCTGCATACATGATCTCATAGGAGCTGTGCCTGAATGTATAAAGCCTGCACAGCATCAAGCCCGTGAAAACCCCACCACGGATGGGGAGAGGCTTATGCACTTCCACCAATAGCTTGAGGAACTGTTCCCAACTGATGACTGTTGGGAGAGGAAGAGTAGATTTCCTTCAGGCGTGTGACCCCTGAGAGACTACCCAAGCACATAGAGGGAGCACTGGGTGGACTCAGTGTGTTTAAAAAGGTAGCATATGAAGTTTGGAAAAAATAGTGGTGGTGTAGATAGGGGAAGAATTGGAAGGGATTGAAAGCGGGTTATGTTTGATGAGAGCAAATTAAATGTTTTTATGAAATTCTTAAAAGAAAAAAAAAAGACAAAAAAGACAGAGAGCAAACTTCTAACCCCAGAAAGATAATCAGTGGGAAAAATGACTACAGAATAATCAATGAGCAAATTAAATCTACATGGACTGCCTGGGGGGGGGGGTTCTCCCCCACATCCCTAGACTTTTCTATCAGTTGGGGCATTATAAGAAGCTTCAGATAACTAATGTTTTTAAAGTTAACTAAATTTTTAACGCATTTGTTTCCTGCACAGTCCTGAATTACAGTCACGGAGACAGTAGAATTTTGACTCATTTGTGAGTGAGATCATAAGAAGCATGTCATCGTTTGGATCATAGATTAAGAGGGTGGAAGATTTTTGAGCAGTTGTCTGAAGCATTTTTTTTTAATTAATTTTAAATTAGCCTAGAGATTAGAGTTGCTTTTATTAGGGGGAAAAACTGGCTTGGTGATTATCTGACTAGTCACTGGCCTTCAGCTGCTTATGTAACCTCCAAAGAGTCAATAAATATCTTCCAGTCTCTAGACAAAAATTAGCAAGCTTGATTTTTATCCTGATTGCTAATGCTTTGTACTTCCCCCCAAATTAATGCGTTCCACTTACAAAGAATTAAGAAACCAACAAGGAAAGAAAGATGTGGCTGTACATTGGGTCAGCCTGACTTTTCCTTTTGACCCAAATTCTAAGTCCAGAGATAGAAGCACTGTGATGTACTGAGGGATAATTGCAGGAGCTGGGTGCAAAGCCTTGAACCTCTTGTTGTCTACACAGCTGGCCCACAACCCATGGAACCTTTCAAGGGGAACATTGGTCAATACTCAACAAACATTGCCTTGTGGTTCCACTTTTAGTAATTTACCTCATTTGAACATTTATTTGTAAACATAAAAGAATTCATAGCACAAATTATTTAAAATAAAACAGCAACAGCTGCATGTAAACATGTACGTGGTAAAGTTCCAGACATAAGGGATTTGTTAAGTGAAAGTCAACTTCCATACTAAGCAGTGTTCTGTAGCAATTCTGAATACCAAATAGTGATACGGACACATGGTCATAGGGGAAAATTATAAAATGCCATCAGTATTCTTTTTAAGTTTTATCACAATTATTTTATTTATCATATGTGCATGTATTTGTGTGCCCATGTGCACAGTCCATGGCATGAAGTGAGAGTCAGAGGACGACCTTCAGGAATTGATTCTTTCTCCCATGTGGGTCCTGAGGACTGAACTCAGTCAGGCCTTCAGGTGCCTTTAACTACTGAGTCATCTCACTAGTTGTAATCTGTATTTTTTTTTAAAAAAAAATAGCTAAAATCAATATAACTATTGGTACTATGCAATTTAAAAGGTTGTCCCTTAGGAGTGAAGGTTTTATCCTCTGTGTGAATTTCCATGTTCCTCTGTCGTTCCTAAATGAACAATGACACGTTTTCTGGCCTTATCTCTTTGTAAGTACTGACTCTGGGTATCAAGTGTGTTTTCTGAACCATTCGTCTCCTCCCTGGCATCATGTAGCAGCTTCTTATCTCGGTTTGTGTCTCTTTCATCTGTGCTCTGTTGGTAAGGTCAAGGAGATGGTCCAATGGAAAATTATTTTCCTTTCAGAGATCACTGAACACTGACTCAGCCTTGGAGTTAAGTGATTAATGTAGTTTAAAAACAAACAAAAAAAATTAAAACAAATCAAACCAACAAACCCTTGGAATAACTGGCTGTAGGAATCTTTCTCTCAAGAATTTTATTAACCCTACTTATGTCAGAGTAGATGGAGTCCTGGGAATGACTAGGATGTGAGTGGATATTTACATGAACCTTGAGGATGTAGGAGCATGTCCTATTAAGACTTTTTTCCAAGTTCCTTTACTGTAATAAAAGTGATTTCTAAGTGTGGGAGCATGGAGAAAAGAAATGTGATCTTGCTTGTGAAGAGACAGGGAACAGAAGCCTCTCACCAATCTGGATTTCTAATTACCACTCGACAGCACTGAACATTTACTGACTTAGGAGAGAGCATGGTAGAACATTCTAGGAGGAAAGTTCATCTGAGTAGCTTGAACTTGCATGAGTTCAGTTTCATGCAGTTAAGTTCACTTCCTGTAATAGATGATTGTTTTTAACCCAAGATGAAGAAACAATGTCAGTTGATATCATAGCAATTTGTTCAAAGCAGCCTAACTTAATAACGTATTATTGCAAGTGTGATTCTTATGGTAGACTTCAAATCATCTAGGAGTGTCAGTGATACATGCAAACAAACACAAATACCCCATGCTAGCGCAAATTGTCCCAGGTAAATTTGTGCATAGTCAACTATGAGCTCAGTTGAGGCTTAGGAGCCATTGTGATTGAATTTCACAATAACACACTTGGCTGGAAATGAAGATGTTGAATGTATAGACCATCATTTCTCAACCTGTTGGTCTCAACCCCCTTGGAGTCACATATCAGATATCCACATTATGATTCAGGACAGTAGCAAAATTACAGTTATGAAGTAGTGATGAAATAATTTTATGGTTGGGGGTCAGCACAACATGAGGAACTGTATTAAAGGGTTGCAGCATTAGGAAGGTTGAAAACTACTGGTATAGACTTATTCTTGGAACACCTGTCTGCACCATGGTACATGAAATGATAGTGGATGGTTCTTTTTAAATATATTTTGAGTATGTCTAGTTCTGTAACTGTTTCACTGTATCTACTTCTACAGTTATCTCTATATTATATTTATATATTTGTGTTTGTATGTATGGGCAGCCATTTGTATGTATGAGCGTGTACGCCACAAGGTGCATGTGGAGGTCAGAGGTCAGCTTTCAGATTTGGTTCTCTCCTTACATCACATGGGTGCAAGGGATCAAATTCAGGTCATCGGGCTTAGCTGAAAAGGTCTTCACCTGCAGATCCAGTTAGCAGGCACCCACTGTTGTAAGTCTAGTGGTAATTTGGGCTAATTTCCTTTCAGATGGTATTCAAACACATTGGCTTTATTAAAACTCAAGAGAACTTTACCATACATTTCTCTACTCCCACCCATTTGGAGCAGATCGTACCTTAAAAGATGAACGTTCCCTTGGAAGCTCTGCCTCAGCCACACCCCTCCCATTCTTCCCTCTCCAAACCCTGCCCCTCAGAAATCCCACAAGAGTCAGAGTTCCTCAAGACTGTGCCTACAGGGTGTTTAAGCTCCAGTCCATAGACTTGCCATGTGATTTTTTTTTTCTTCCCTCGAGATCACCTAGGAATGGTTTGCTCAGATTAAACCTGGTCCTTTACTTTTAGTTCATCTTGATTTGACTTATTGCATGGGCAAAGAAGCCTAATACCAGGGATTCAAAATACCTATCAATGAATTCTCTTAATTCTTCTATAGACACATATGAAATTAACAAACAAGCTATCTTTATGCTATTTTACCTCCTCTTTCTTTCTTTCTTTCTTTCTTTCTTTCTTTCTTTCTTTCTTTCTTTCTTTCTTTCCTTCCTTCCTTCCTTCCTTCCTTCCTTCCTTCCTTCCTTCCTTCCTTCCTTCCTTCCTTCCTTCCTTTCTGGAAGTTTCTGGAGTTATTGTTACAGATGCCTGCTCTTCTCCTTCTTCCTTACCCTCTGTTTTACACACCTCCAGAGCAATGCATTCCCCAATGCCAGCAAAGCAAAACCTAGAAAGATTTGGAAAACTTGGTTTATTTTAAACTTTGATTCCATGGGGCTTTGAGCAGTTCTAAATTTGGTTTAAAACAAAAACAAAAACAAAAAAACCTGTTTTCTCCTTCTTACCATCAGCTTGTTTTACAGTCATCTGGACTTGATTTTCAGAGAACCTGAAGACCAACATTCATCTGCACAGCTTGTTGCTAATTCATGACTTTACAAGGGCGTGCATGTGTCTATGGGTCATGCTCATGTATATATCTTAAATAAAAAATAAACTAGGTTAAAACTAGTGAGACTCAAACCCGGTCTCATTACCCCTACTGCCCAGTGCTTGCTGTGGGTTCATACTGGAAGGAACAGTGGAAAACTGTCAGCAAATGGGTCCAAGTCTTCCAGAACTTTTCCTGTTTTAGCATATTTTTGAAGGCAGCAATCCATGCAGAATTTATGCATTTCTGTGATTTCTTCGTCACGGCACTAATACTTTTCTTGGTCCAGGTTACATGTACATAATGGAAATAGTATTTTTTTCCACAGGTGCTTTTAGCAAAGACAACAGTTATTTAATTAATTTTCATGAAATGGAACATTTGCATGAGTGGTCTTGTCTCTGAAGATATTTGGAAATTTTCGTGACTAAAGTAATTTTGAATTCTCTAATAAATATGCCACATTGTGCATTTTTGCATAAACATATATTGTTAGTTACTTGTTGATCCCTGAGATCAATTTATTTTTCTTTCTTTTTTTTTTAATAAAGATTTATTTTTATGTGAATTGGTGTTTTGCCTGCATGTATGTCTGTTTGTGTGAGAGTACCATATCCCCCAGAGCTGGAGTTATATGCCATCATGAGATGTCATGTGGGTGCTAGGAATTGAACCCAAGTCCTCTAGAAGAGCAGCATGTGCTCTTAACCTTGGAGCCATGTCCCCAGTCCTTAATTTATTTTTCTTAATACAGTCTTAAAAATACCTTTCAAAAGTATCTTTATGACTCTCCAATGGCTCAGTGGATGGAGGTGCCTGAATGGAGGCCTAGATAACCCGTTTGATCCCCAGATGCCACAAAGTGGAAGAGAGAACTGATTACCGACAGTTGTCCTTGACTGCCACACAGCCCCCTTGTTTTGGCATACCTGCATAGATGCACACACATATACATATACATGCAATACTTAGTTAAATGAGTAAATAAATAATTTAAAAATTATTGGTGAATATTAATTGTACTAAATATTTTGTCTCGTCTCAAAATTAATTTTCAAACTAATATACATAATGGGTTATTGTATGAAGTTGTCGTATATGTGCACAGCATGTTCTTATCATGTTCCCTGTCCTCATTCTGTTTCCTAAAGCTGTTCCTCTTCCCTAATAGTCCTATTTTTGTTTCTTTTCAGACAATTCCTTTTTCTAAATCTTTAGGTCTCCTCTAACCACATTGTAAGCCCAAGTGTTGATATTTAATGATACTTGTATTAGTTGGCTTCCAAAATCAATCCCAGTGGTCCATACAACCTTTGATATCCATACCCTTATTCTCCCACAGCAAATGAAGGCTAGTCTTCCATCACCAAGAGAGTACAGAAGAAGCCATGCATAACTCTCACAGTTGTTGATATCTTACATCTCCCCCAGCCCTGAGCTCCCAGCTTGTTCAAACACCAAGAGAAGTTACCACCATACTACAGGAAGCTGCTTGAAGACGCTCTTGTGGAAAGAAACTGAGGCACTAGATGGAACCACCCTGGCAGTTGACACCCAGTGCCAGTGAACCCTCCAGGTGACAGTCACCCGAGTCCTAATGTGACTGCAATTATACAAAGCCCTAAGTGAAAACTAACCTAGAATTTGTCAGCATATCAGTTCATTATTATATGCTACCAAGCTTTGGGGTAATTTGTTCTGTAGACACAGTAACTAGATTAATATTTACAGGTTGAACTCTTGCTTTTAAGAGATTTTGTTTGTTTGATTGATTAGTTCTGGTTTAGTTTTAGTTTTCTTCCATTGAGCCAGGGTCTCATTTAACCCAGACTTGCCCCAACTTGGCTATACAGAGAAGGCTAGCCTTGAACTCTTGATCCACCTGCCTTCAGTCTTCCAAGTGCTGGAATTACAAAAAAGAGCCTCTATACCTGCCTAAAAGTTTTGAAAATCAACAGTGTTTCAAAGATCAAGGACAGGTTTCATTCTCAACAAGATCCCATGCAATTTTTCTCCTTAGAAATGTTCCTGTGTTGTCCAATTTTAGTTCCTTGTAACCATTTAACATTAGAAGGCTGCAAAGCAGCCTTTCTGGGAATAATGTTTCCAGCCCTCAACTATTTGGGTGGGTTTCCTTTCTATCTTTCTCTGAAGATGGGCTCTTTTTATAACTACTGTCAACAGTGCCCTCTGGGTTAGGAGACCACATCTGGTAACCCCAGTAAAGGGATCAATGAATAATGAGTGATAAATATATGAACCAATAAACAAACTTTGGCACCTAATTTATCAGGTTCTGTATTAAATGTTTTCATGTGTTAGGCCTGGATTTTTCCACTTGTGTAAGCCTTTTGAATATGTACAGAGTCTTTTACAGTGTTTCATATATATTTAATCTTCCCAATTATCCCAATTATTAGGGAAGGAGAGCAATCTCATAGACATAAGGAATTTTTTAATTTTTTTTTTTTTTTTAGAATGTACCATCTTTCTGATATGATTCTCTTGTTAAGGATGTAATCAGCCTTGGGTTTGTTTAAGAAGACTTAAGCACCACCCTTCAACTGTAAGCTCTAACTCCCCCAAGAGACGTAAGCCCTGTGTTCAGAGAACTTCATTCTTGTGAGAAAGATTACAATAAGCAAGAAAGGCGGAAATTGCTCAAGAGTAATAGAGTCTGCGTGCAGCATCTTAAAATCAGGTGATGTGGTAACGCTGGTGCATGGGTAATTTAGATGACAGATAGAATGAGGTCTAAAGCACAGGAGGAAAATGAAAAGTGTATCCCAAGCAGAGAAGTACAAGGCACAAAAGGAAAAAGCAGACTTATGGCCAAGTAAAGGCCAAGGAGAGAAGAGTATCCAATGGTGGATCACGGGGAGGTCAGCGAGAAGCCTAGACCAGTTTATTCCTACAATAAATATGAAACAGAACCCATTTCCTAAGAGCACACAGAATGCCACGAAGTTTTTAAACCAGTGATAGATTTGTAAACCTTGACATATTCGTAAACCTTCTGGATGCTCTGTGTCTAGAAAACGGGGTATTAGACGCAGGCAAAATGAAAGCAAGGAATTGTTTTACATCTAGCAGAGTAGTACCGGGAGGCTGGTGGTGGCAGTGGAGAGCAGGAGAAGCCAACACACACAAAGCATGCTTTGGAGGAGGACCCTTGGGAACTTGACGGATTGCATGCAAGGCTTCCTGCCAAACCTCGGCTCTTTTGGCACTGTAACTATCCTGGCCTAGACTGCATTATGTATATAGTCATTCAAATATTCATTGCCCTTTCTCTTCATACTTTGTAAAACAATAAAAAAATTGGAAACGTCCAAATGTTAGTATTAATGATAAAGTGCGGGTCTCACAAACACGATATCTCAACTTCTTAAGGATGGCTAGACCATGAGGTGTGCTTAAAGCTAGCCTCAATTGGCTTCTCAATCAAATCTAAAGCAGCGAACAGTATATTCAGTGTGGTTAAGGGAAGAAAATTAAAGATTTGGGCATAAACTGTATAAATCTATTGTTGAAGCTTGATTTTAAAAGAAGGCTACATTCAGCATTTTTATCTCTTTTCTCTGGTTATTTGCTGATGACAGCTAAGTCTATTGTTAAACTTCAGCACAATCTTGCTACTCTTTGTGGCTTCATACTTGGAAATGCTGCCAGTCCATCTGTACATGTTAAATTCTCAAGGACTACATTATTTATTGTGAAATGTTTATTCAGGCTTTTAAAAATATTTCTTTGGTTACACTATACCATAAACACTTGCTTGGATTACAAAAAAAGAACAGAGGAGGTCAGATACCACATTACCTTCTGAGGGCTGAGGATCTAGTGAGTGTACATATATGTAAGCAGACAGCCACAATAGTGCCCACGGCTGACATGGGCCATGCCCAGGCCACCTTAGGAACACTGCTAGGAAGACCAAGAAGGTGGATGAGGCAGGATGGGAGTGGGATTTGGAAAACTCTCTGGAGTGGATAATGTCCAGGCTGAGGGCCAACCTTGATGTGTCCTTGCCACTCATTGGCAAGAAGTGGCCACTTCGAGTACAAGGGAACCACACCTTTTCTCTCTCCAATGTGGTACATGTAGTAAATCTCACAGATAGTAGGATTGTGTTTCTTTTTAAAACTGGACTCTAGGAAGAAAAGTATTTGTTAAGGTCAAACGTGGAAACAAAGAAGTAAGTCGGTAAAAGAAATGAAAGCTTTCAAAATGCCGTAAAAATAGAAGTCTGACTCATTGGACGTTGTAGATTGGGTTTTACTGTGGCTCCCCTTTATGGGAGTATTACTTTGTATCAGTGGGACCAGTGATGGCTGTGAGAACAACTTAAAAGTCGGAAGGATTTCTTCCGCTTATGGCTTCAAGGGGTTTGCACATGGCTACTTGACTCTATGCATTAGGGCAGCACATCACTGTGGGACTGACTTCTTTCATTATTAAATTTTTAAATTTATTTTACATTAGCAACCACAGTTTCCTCCTCTCCTCCCGTTCTCTCCTACCACGTCCTTTGTACTCCCCACCCCCCACTTTCACACACCCCTCCCACCCCGCCATCTCCCCATCCACTCCTCAGAAAGGGTAAGACCTTCCATGGGAGTCACCAAAGCCTGGCATATCAAGTTGAGGCAGGACCAAGCTCCTCCCCTCTGCATCACGGCTGAGCCCAGTGTCCCACCATATGGAGTAGGTTCCAAAAAGCCAGCTCATGCACCAGGGACAGATCCTGGTCCCACTGGTAGGGGCCCCACAAACAGGCCAAGCTACACAACTGTCACCCACATGCAGAGGACCTAGGTTGGTCCCATGCAGGCTCCCTAGCTGTCAGTCTAGAGTCTGTGAGCTCCCACGAGCTCCGGTCAGCTGTCTCTGTGGGTTTCCCCGTCATGATCTTGACTCCTCTTGCTTATATAATCCCTCCTCCCTCTCTTCAACTGGAGTCCTGGAGCTTGGTCCAGGTACTGATTATTTTTTGTCAACTTGACACAAGCTCAAGTCATTTGGGAAATGGGAACTTCGATTGAGAAAATGTCTCCGGCATATTGGTCTGTGAAGCATTTCCCTGATTAAAGATTGGTGAAAGAAGGACCTAGCTCACTGTGGGCATTACCAACCCTGAGCAGATGGTCCTGGGTTAGTTGAATAAGAAAACCAATTAAGTAAGCTGTGGAGAGCAAGCCAGTAAGAGTTCCTCAGTGGCTTCAACTTTAGTCCCAGCCTCCAGGTTCCTGCCTTGAGTTCCTGTCCTGGTTTCCATTCATTATGACCTATGATTGGGACCCATAAGGCAAACAAACCCTTTTCTCTAAAGTTGCTTTTGGCCAGAGTCTTTATCACAGCAATAGACACCAAACTAAGACACTCCCCCAAAATAGCTCTGCCAGATGGGGACCAAACATACAGCACATGAATGAACCACTGGGCAGCATTCATATTCAAACTGTTAACAGGAAGGCAATTCAGCCTCACAGAATTATATGCTGTATAGAAACAAGGAAAAAAAAAGCCAAGCAACAAGAAGAGCAAATACAAAAGCCAGCAACACATTCATTAATTGAGAGAAATAAATCATTGTCTGAAGAGGTACATATGTGTTCACTTGTGGTTTTGGCTTTTGCTTTGTGGGAAAGTGGTATAATGCGGTAAAATGTACAAATCTGAGCGTTCACAAAGGTCTCAGGATTTCTTCTCTGTGACCACGAAGGCCTGTCCACTCGGAGTGGATTCAGTATCTTCTCCCAAAACAGGCCTAGAGGAAACACTGCATTTGTGTCTTGGGTCTGTCTCTCTTACCACGTGCTCAGCACACCTCCCTGCCGAGGCCCTTGCTGTTTGCTCTTGCCAAGCTCTGCTTTTCAGTGTGTCACATGACGTCACATCCACAGAGTTAGAAATCAGGAGGCTGATTTTCTCGCAAGTGTCAGGCATGCAGTTAATCTAGTGTGTTCAAGCAACAGTGCACACACCTGGCAGCATCTGCCCTCTATAAACAGCTCCCCAGTTCACCTCACGTTCCACTTCACTCTTAACTCCCAGCAAGGTGGGAGGCTTATCATGGACTTGACACTCGCAGGAACCCTTTCTTTTAAAGAGTTACAGCCCACCTTCCCATCCAGAAAGAATTCATGGAGGATCGAGAAAGAGCAAATGCAGTGTAAATTGTCGTCTCTGATGTTCTTCCCTGTGCCCACATTACAAATTTATATTTTAGGTTCACGGATTAAATACAACAATGATCACCATGCTTTTCCATCCCTGTATTCAATTTATGTTCATCACCTCCTTTCAACTTAGCATCAAGCAGCAACTGCTTAGGATTTTTGTTTTGTTTTTTGTTCTTTGTTTTTTTTTTTTTTTTTTTTTTCTCCGAAACACGGTTTCTCTGTGTAACTTTGCGCCTTTCCTGGAACTTACTCTGTAGACCAACTGGCCTCCAACTCACAAGCCTGCCTCTGCCTCCCGAGTGCTGGGATTAAAGGCGTGCGCCACCACTGCCCAGCATGGAATTTTTTTTTTTTTAAATGATTGTCTAAACTCTCGCCTCAATATAGATAGTAAATTAGATCATATATGAACAAAAATCTAGGTTGAGACTGGAGATGTAGCTCAGTGGTAGAGTGCTTGCTTAGCATCCTCGGTTGCTGGGAAAAACAAAACAAAACCCCAGGGGAGCTAATTTTTGATCCTTCACAATAAGGCAAAGGAGGAAAATATTCCATTAATCCTTTATTAAGGTTGAAAAGCACTCTGTGACACAACAGAACAGAAGTTTCTGCTTTTTAAATATGTCTATTTCCTCCTCATTTATCATTTGACTAATGACCTTGTCAATGCTTAGAAAGTAACTTGAAGCTTAATTTGAATGGCGAACATAGCAGTTAGTATAAATCTGGCTCCTTCTTATTTTCTATGAGAAGTAACTCAAGTCCTTTGCGTGGTTCAGTATTTGGCGAAGGTATCATCTTAGTGACATGCTGTGAACCGAGATAGAACAAATCAAAACCCAATAATGTGTACAGAGAAGCAGCACTGTGTGTTTTTCTTTAAAAACAATGTTTTACTTACTATTGTTGTTTATTTTAATTTCATTTAGGTTGATGGAGAAAAGTGGCCAGGAAATAAATCACCTTTGTCCCCTGGCACTGAGCATCGGTGGACAATGTACTCTTTAAATAACTTTAGATTAAGTCCTTAGGAACCAGTGCTGATCTGTGAAGTTGGGTAGTTGCTACACAAGCAGGGTTCTATGTCTTCCTTAAATTTTAATTAGGTAACTTCCAATCCCTCTTTTTATATTGGAGTACAGCTAATAGAAGTGAAATTATTTGATACAGTGGTGCCTACCAAAGCCCCTCAGATGATGTCTCCAATGTTTTTGCTTCAGTTAAATCCCAAATGTATCTTGCCGAGTGTCCTTTTCTGCATGACTTCCAAATTCATGCAAATTTCGGGAAAATTTAATCCGTATGTTTCTGATTCATTCATTCTTAACTCATCACACTGTTGTTTTCAAAAACAATTTCATATCCAAGAAACTCAAGAGACATTTAAAAATACATATAATATGGCTTTGGCCACATCTTTCTTCGATTGGAGCATATGCAATGTATATTATTAAGTATTAAAGATTATTGCATGGCCCCCCCAAACCCACCCCATTTTACCTTCAAAATATACTGGTAGGAGGTAACTTCCAACAGCAATAGAATGTGAAATGACTGTGCTTTTCTGCCAGCAGCTGCCTTGCCAAGCCCAGGCTGACTCAATCAGTGTGAGCCTGTGGAATAAATCCAACTTCACCTCTTAATCGCCTCAGTGTACTGGAGTCTCATATAAACTTCCTTCACTGACTCACCATTGAAGAAAAAAAGTCAACTTCAAGGCTACAAACCTGCCATTTGGTTTTAAAAAAAATGCAAGCTAAGGCATGTCTGGGCCCTTTTGGCACAATGAAGTATCACATTTGGCAATGATTTTGTTTGAAAAGGGGGATCTCCTTTCTCTCAATCTTGTACAATATTGCTTAGTTTTGGGGGGGTTTTTTGTTTGTTTTTTTAAAAACATCATTTTGGGACATTAAGTCTCATTATGGAGGACTTTAGGTTTCATTACAAAATTACTCCAGACACTGAAGACATTAACACATAAATAATAAATAGATGTTTATGCATTGGCTCCTGGTTGAGGCAATCTGGTTGGCATTTTCTCAGGAGAATTATTTAAATTTTAAATGGAACAACATCTCATTTTGATTTCTACAAATATGCCAGGGCACAGAAGTAATTTATATGTACATGAAACTCTTCATTTAAGCACCTGGGTACTTGACGATAATTAAAGTACAAAGTAGTCTTATTAACTTTCCTTTTTAACTTTCTACCCTTTTGCTTCTTCACTGAGAAGGAGAAGGGATTTCCAAACTGGAGTGTCAAGTACCTGATAGTCCTGTTGTTTGTTTTCTCTGCCATTGAATCTGGAACTACGCTCTCCTCTTTCCCTTGCGTTCTTCGGAATGGATGGATGCTCCAGTCTTCCCTCACACACCCATTTCCTTCTCAGAGTGATGCTGTTTCTTAAACTTCAGTCCCATTTATTGCAAGTGCCAGAGATGAGACGTTACACTTATTTTTTTGAATGTCCATAGAATCATTGAGGAAATGAATGATAGAATGTATCAAAGTGATGGACGGGGGTTGTAAATCGGAAGGCTCTGCAACAGTTTCAATAATGGGTACGGATAATTCCCATTCTTATGTCACTGGCCATCAATTTCATTCCCACTATCGCCATCCATCATTGTTTGTCTTAGAGGACATAACTAATTAATGGCCCTCAAAATGTACCCAGAAATGCAAACACTGGACTCGCCCTAGGCTTACTGAATCAGAAACTGTGGCATGAAGACCTACAACCCATGTTTAAACAAGAACTCTAGGTGATTCTTAAGTCCTGCAATGTGGGTGGTGTATGTGTGTGAATGTGTTCATATGTGTGTATGTGCATGTGGAGGTCAGAGGTCAACATCAAGCACTTCTTCAGTGATGCCCCTCCTGAGTCTCCCACTGATCCTGAGGCTTATTAATTGGGTTAGACTCACTGGTGAGCAACCCCTAGGGATCCTCCTGTCTCTACCTCCCAGAACTGGGATTGTAGTTATGTGTGCTGTGCCTGGCTTTTCACAAGGGTGATGGGATGTGAACTCAGGTCCCTATGTTTACATCTCTGCCTTGTCTTACGATTCGATGTGTTTAACTCAACAGTTGCTCCAGCACTCCCTTTTTATAATCTCACCCCTCTTTTGTTGCTGTTGTTTTAGATACCGTCAGTCTCTCATGGGCTGGGCTGGCCTCAAATTGTAGCTAAAAACGACGTGAACTTCTGATCCTTCTACTTTTACCCCCCAAGTGCTGGGATTGCAGGCATGAGCTACCACACTCAGCTCCTAATCCCACCGTCCATGTTGCTTTAATGTATTGACAAAATCTTGGAGTCATTTTTCTCCTCCTCTTCTTCCTCTTTTATGTCCACCGTCCACCACGATGACATCTACTCATTCTATCATAGAAATGTTCTTAAAAACCCAGTTCTTTTTTCCCCCCTCCGAAGCAAACCCAAATTCCAACAGGTGTCCTCTTTCCTTTGTTGCTATTGAAATATTTTCCTCATATGCAGATTTTTATTTTCCCCAAAGTTGCTCTGGAACAGTGGCCTTTTATTTTGAACCCAAATTCATCATTCCTATGTGAGTAAGGGATTTTCATCAATCGGTGTCTCCCCTAATCATCGGTCTCCCTCATTATCAATGATCAGCTCACACACTCTTCTCACATGTAGTGTCTCCCCTCTCCTTCCCGTCATTCTATATTCTCTTCCTACTGGGAAATCCATTCTTCAAATCAGGGTTCTAACTCATCTATCAGTATTACTCTACAGTCACTATATTAAATTTGCTCCAACATATTTTTTCCCTTTCCCGACATTATTTCAGGTGTGTACAGTGTAAGTGTTCTTCTTGAGCCTTTCAATGTTTGTCGCACTTAGGCTTTATATGGTTGTGATCAAACACCATGAGCAAAAGCAATTTGGACAGGAATGGATTTATTTCACCTTATAACTTGAAAGTCCATGATCAAGGAAGCCAGGGCAGGAGTTCAGGGCAGGAACCTAGAGGTAGGAAGTGGAGCAATCCAGTAAGCCTCAGTCTAGGCTCCTCGTGGCCTCTGTATCAGTTCCTTAGTCTAGTTTCTAAGCACAGACTAAGACCCAGCACATGGTCAGCTGACTTATAAGTAGGTTCAATGAGATAACAAGTGATCACATTTCAGACAGTTCTTAGTAGTGGCTTAGATTTATCTAAGATCTGGATGTTCATAATCCCTCATCTATGCCATCAACTTCTGTATCATTACCACGTAAAGAACTATCCCTTATTGTGATTATCTTTCAGGACACAATTTGCTAATCAAAAAATCTAAAATGGTGAAATCAATGAGTATTCATATATATATATATATATATATATATATATATGTAGATATATCTTAATAGAAAAGTCTATTAAAGCTATGAACAGAAAACAAAAACCCAGCATTGTTATTTCCCTGGCTCCTTGAAATAAAATAGAATACATTTATCTTTAAGATATATTTTTGATTCAGCAATGTCCTGTATTCCTGTTTTAATTTTAAAAAGGCAGTGAACAACAGCTGTAGTAGAAGGCCATGAAAACGGGACACAGGTTAGTGAGAATCAGTAAAAGAAACAACACACAGCCAGACATCTAAGGCAAAGCCAGTTAGAAGGGACAGAAAACACTAACGAGAATCTGTTCCATTCAATTCTGGCAGAAGAACATGGGGATTTTACAATTTTGTTTCTTTTGGGTAATTTTACTTTGTTAAAGCAATGTCTTTATCCTCGCCACATCATTTAAGATTGCATTTGGAATATAAAAGGAAAAACTTTTGGCAAATTTAATTTAGCCCAATTTACTTGAGCAAAGAGAGATTTATGAATTGGGCAACCCTAAGAAGCAGGAGAGGTTTGGGGGCCTCCATGCCGCACTGTAAGCAGGCAATATTCACAGATGGAAAAAGGCAGTACAGAACCAAATCAGTCTGATTGGCTGCATGGGCTCTGCCTTATTTTGGAATGGTGTGATGAGACATTTGCCTTATATGGACATGGTCTGATCAGTTGGTAACCTGTGATTGGCTGAAGTTCAGCTCCAGTTACCAGCTAAGACTCGGCTACTTGTTTCAAGAATATGCTGTTAGTTACACTGAGGCTCGCTCACACACTAAGTTAGATGGCAGTTTGCTAGGAACAGAAGCAGCTTCAGGGCAAATTGAAGTTAACAGTTAGATCTTCAAACATCTGCAGCTTCTTATGACTAAATCCATCCTGGTCCACAATTCCGTATCAGCGATTTAAAAATCTAAAAGTTGTGGAAACTATTTTTATAGTCCTTAAGTGCCAGTATGTTACCTGATCTAAACTAATTTTGTGGGAAAACTGAATTAAGATAAATACTTACAGCCTTCATCTCATTTGTGGTAATAGTCATATATGTTCATGTTTGTAAAATATTTTTTAAAACAGAGTGAAATTCCAGACCCTTATCTGTTATAACATTCAAAATATTCTGAAACCGGAATCATAAGGGGCCCTAGTGACTTAGGGTTAGTAATTGTGGACCCGAGCTCATTTTTTTAATTTCTTTTATGAGGTAGAAGTTCTGGATTATGTACTATTGTCCTCAAAGTATTTCTTTGATATTTGAAGCTCATGATTGTCACTACCACAAAGAAAACAAACTAGCCACAGTGAAATGACAAGAGACATAATTCAAAATTTAAGAATATGAAGAGTTGTATACATTTTATCCCTTTACTGCCATATTGGTGCTTACATAATGAATATGTAATCATTCCATAATGAATATATATGGATATATATGCATATAATACATGCGATATACAATGCCTATCTTTGGTCAACTTAACATCAAACTTGAACAAAAGAATTTTGGAGCTGGTCTGTGTGTGGGGGGGTGATATGTAAACTTAGGGTAGACCACAGATGTAGTGTGTTAAACTTTTTTCATTGCTACAGCCAAATACAAGACAGGCAAGGTAAGGGAGGAAAATCCTATTTGGGCTCGTGGTTTGAAGAGACACAGTCTATCACGGTAAGGAAGACATCTCTCATAGAGCAAGAGTCCCATGGAAGTAGAAGTATGAGACAGCTGTTTAGTACACGGCACAAGCAGGAAGCAAGAGCTACTCAGGCCAGAACTGGGTCACAAGCCCCAGCTCTGTACCTATCAATTAGGTACCATGACCCCCCAATTCCGTATACACCCTCCCTGCACACTACCGCCCTCTGGGGTTCTAGTCTTCAGACACATGAGCCTGTGGAGAATAGTTCACATTCAAATCATAACAAGTAACTCGAAAAAGGCTTCTTATCATTGTAGATGTCAGGGCACATGCAAACACATCACCTGCACACAATATAGGCCATCAGTCACCTAACTTTTCCAATCAGATTATACAAAATTAATGTTTTTACGTATTTTATTCAGAAACTGATTGGAATCTAATTAAAATTTGTTTCCAGTGATAGTTTTGGAGTATCGATTATTAACTAAATAATGCAGGTGAAATATGAACTTTCACAAAATGCTCTGTAAATATTGGGAAGGAACAATGCAAGACTAAGTCTTTTGCTTTTCTCTGGACTTGACTTCCAAGAGTGTTACTCAGTTTCTTTATTGTTCTTTATTACAAACAGAGCAATGGATTTGGACTGTCATTCAACATGTATTGCAGACTGGTCATGTGTCAAAATCTGAAGCAGATTCTGAGAGTTGTTACTGGCAGGTAGAGAGTTGTTCTTGGTAAGGATTCACAGTATTAGTTTAGAACAACACAAGCATACATTGAAGGAATTGTTGGGTGTATTAATAAAAAAAAATTGATGATGTTTTTAATGTACTATCATATCAAATTTAATAATATATCGCTATGAACAGTGTCAGTCCCTGGAATTGCTAAAAGATAGTCTTTGAACCTTGACCAGATTCATGCCTTTATGCATCAGGGTACTTACTGCAAGAGTTAATGGAGGTTAAGGGAGTGCAGTAATGGGAAAAGAATTACCAGGCAAAGGTGATTTCCCAGCTAAATTGGTACCACTCAAAGGGCAAGGTGATGAGCAGTGGTAGATGAAGAATTGCTTCTGGACCCTTGGGGCTCCCAGAGCCCCAGGACTACATTCTAGCACTTCATGAAAAGCTTCTCTGTTTACATTGTTACAAATAATGGAGACTGTCTTAAAACTCCCTCACACAAACTCAGAAGTTTTCTATTATTTGCCGCAACATTAAAAAAAAAGACTAGCGATTTCTTTCTCTAGAAGTTCTGTGGTGCTTGAAAATAAAACAGAGAGGTCCAGCAATGTTTCATCTTGAATGGCAACAGCATTCTTTGGGGACGATCTCAAGAACTCCTAACTGAAACCCATGTTCCTAACGTAAAGCTTGAGGCAGTAATTACTTATCCAGCCAGGGGGGAAAAAATCCAGGTTCCAGCCAATTTACAGCTGTCTACAAACCGTCAATGCACCTTCCAGATTAGACCAAACTACAAATGGAACTAGGAGTCAGCTGTCTCATATGGATGTTCATTTTGGCACTCAGAAGCTCATGCAGGCCTCACAGATGGTTGCTGTCTCATGCGTTGTAATCCAATCACCCTGCCCACCTGTGTCTCATGCTTCGTCTCCAGGAGTCCTTGAAAAACTCCAGTGGCAATTCTTTCTTCTTCCAGATGTCACCTGTACAAGGAGGGTGGCTGCCATCACTCCCTTGACACGGGGGATGTGCCTCTGGCTCTTCAAGTCAGACTTGGTACAAGCAAGGCAAAGAGATACCGTCGTGGCATTGCCTTTTACACGGCCTAGAGCTAGTGGAAATGACTGTGTCCTAGAAATGGCCTCTCTGTCAGGAGGCGACTTGTCTCTGTTCTGGCTGGGCACCATACAGAAAACCTTTGCCGCTTGCCTTGCCTGATAACGATGGCAGTGCAGAGGCACTGGGGTCTGAGGAAGGATCCTGACATGTTTAGCTAGTGACTATTTCCAAGGCGCCATTCTGCTTGGAAGCCGCTGGCTCCTAGTGATGACACCTGCCCTTTTTGCTATCGTGTCCTGAAATCTTGACAATCGGTCCTCCATCTTTTTCTCTTGCCTGTGTGGCTTTTATCTTTTGGTTCCTTCTAAAGGATGTGCAAGACTTTAAAGGCAGAGCATGGAGGCACTCTTAAGCGGTGGGTTTGAGAGTTTCTCTAGGCTGGTATTAGTTTTGTTTTATTTGAGTGTGAAATATCTTTTTAAAAATCGAAAAGCCTAAAACAAGAAAATATGCAAAGCCTCGAGGCAGCTGTGTAAATCTACACAGACTTTTGGACTATAAAGAGCCAGGCTTAAAGAAATGATAGTGGGGGCGGGGGAGAATCGGAATGTTATTTAAAAATAAATTATGATTACAAGTTAGTGCTACATTTGTTTTAGTAAAATTTCAACACTGTGCATATTTCCTCAAGCCTTTTTCTGCTCACTGCCATCAGCATCGCATATATCATAAGTAAAAATTATGTGGAGTATGGCGACGGCAAAGAAAAATTTTCTAGGTCAGTAAAAATATTATTTGAGGAAGAATATTTCTAATAAACTTATTTTAAAGAACTTTAAAAAAAACTGATCCTAATTTATACATAGCTTTGAGATGGAACCGGCAATAATAACTTTTGCTGGTGAGATTAAAGAAAATGAAAAGGTAATATTCTTTCCCTTAAGTAGCTTAACACAAAGAATAAAGAGCCTATATTTAGTATAGGATTACACACACACACACACACACACACACACACACACACACACACCAGAGAGGAGGGAGGACTATTTGATGCAGGCTTATCCAGCTAATTTAGAATCTCAGAGCTTTCATGTGGACTAACAACCTTAGACTATTAGACTAAAGTGAAGATGTCCAAACTGAGTGAGTGGACTGCGGAATTCTCACAATGTATCACCACACACGATGAGTTGAGTCTTTGCTCATTGTCAATACTGTCAACACAAAACTGCCAACGTGCTTATACATTAATAGTAATGGAAAGTGACCTTTGTCCAAAGACACTCTAAGACTCAACAAAATTCTATTAAGTGCACATGATGTGCCAGGCATTGGGTTAATTGAATCCCCCTCATCTCCACAATTTAAATGACAGAAAGAGCTGACTCTAGGGAAAGTCCTAGCCAAAGGCCATTTAATTAATTTGCTGTCTGGGGAAATGGCACAAAAACTGGGAAGAAAGCCCAGGTATGAGGACTGCTGTGTTGTTGTTGTTCATGATACAGTGTTTTGTTGCCCAGAATACAGTGTATTCTGCATTCCCATACCTGAATTAAGCTGATCCAGTCTTCCTCTCCAAAATGCATGCTGTGCACTGAGAGCTCCGAGCACAGCATGGTCCTTATTTCTTCGGTGTTGCCGCCTGTCTGGAGTACTTTATGCACATGAGTACTTTTGGATGTACTTCCTTTTAGTAGATTAGGTTAGGTTCCATACTTTGATCCAGCAGGTCAGAGAGTGGTATCTCATGATTTCCTGTAAAGTTGTCATGTGAACTCAACAGCAAGCCTATGGGTAATAGTGGAAGAGAAAGCATTATCTATCGAGCATGTGTAGTACTCAATGCTCCAAATTTTACCCAGGGTGTAGATACAAAGCTTCATGAAAATGAACCGCAATAGAACACACAATGTTACTGCCCAGTGTCATCCAATTTCTAGAGAGAATATAAGAAAGAAACTGTATCCTGACCTTACAATTCATATCCCTTTTTTTTTTAATTTTATTTTATATGTGTGGTTGTTTTGCTTGCATGTATGTCTGTGTACCACATGCATGCCTGGTGCCCTTTTCTAAGTCCAGAAAAGGGTGTCAAATCCTCTGGAACTGAAGTTATAGATACTTGTGGGTTGCCATGTAGGCACTAGGAATGGAACCCAGGTCCTCTGGAAGAACAGCCAGTGAGCACTCTTAACTGCTGAGCTGTCTTTCCAGCCCAGAATCCACATTTCTTCATTAATGGTTCTCATCATCCTGTGCTTTCACTTTCCTTTATTTCTCCATTGCCATTCAAACTATATTTACTGAGTGTTTACTAAAGCATAAGAATTAGTTTGGATGCTAGGGAACTAACCAGGACTAAAAGTGTGTGGAGACTGAGAAATGAACAAAAAGCTACGACACAAATGTGAGCAGAGCAGAGGTCTTGAACATACACAGCTCGCTCTACCACAGTGGTTCTCAACCTGTGGGTTTCGACCCCTTTGGGGGGTTGAATGACTGTTTCATGGGGGTTGCCTAAGACCATCAGAAAACACAGATATTTACATTATGATTCATAACAGTAGCAAAATTGCAGTAATGAAAATAATTTTATGGTTGGGGGGTCACCACAATATGAGGAACTATATTAAAGAGTCACAGCATTAGGAAGATTGAGAACCACTGCTCTAAAATGAGCAAGGATACTGTCAGCAACAAGAGTGTCTGCCTTGTAAAATCACAAAAGGAATTCTGGTTTTCACAGACGTGGGGAATGGTAATTGTAAAAGGACTACACTAAGATTTCCTGGGGAAAGTCTCCTAAATCTTTGAAGACATGGTACTGATGTTACTCAAATTGTTTCTGAGCCTAGAAAAAGAAGAAGAACCATAGACCTTTTGATGAAACAAGATTTCAAAAGGAGCTCATGACCTCTGGACATATAAAGGTGAACTCAACCAGGGAGATCAGGTTGTTTCTGGATAGCTTGGGAAAGCATTATAGAGCTACTATTGATTTCCATCTTAATAATAAAGCTACAGTAAAATAACTATAATAAAAATATTTAGATTGTTTTAGGAAGTCAGTCAAGTAGATTGTGAAGTTTCTATGGAAAAATAAAAACTATCCAAGAGAGCTGGTAGTGGTGCATGCCTTTAATCCCAGCACTTGGGAGGCAGAGACAGGCGGATCTCTGTGAGTTCGAGGCTAGCCTGGTCTACAAAGTGAGTTCCAGGAAAGGCACAAAGCTACACAGAGAAACCCTGTCTCAAAAAACCAAAAAATAAAAAAATAAAATAAAAAACTATCCAAGAGAGACTGAAAATAAGATGAGAAGAAAAAGTCTTCACTAGATTTTTTTTTTAAATCAAGTATTATTTATACAGCTTTAGCAAGGTATAAATATAAAAATTACACATCCTAAATGTTTACAATTTGATGAGTCTGCAAGGATTCACCTGTGAAACTGTGATAATGTAGATCTCAAACAGTCTCATCGCTTCCTCAAGCCTTCATGTATTCCTTGAGGGTTTTGCGTGTGCACATGTGTGGTAAGAACTCCTAACAGGAGCTCTGTCTCATGATGCACAGCTCACCACATACTAGAACACGTAGAAATCTTCAATAGCTAAGAGGGTGTGGTGTTGACTCATGGGTTAGTGGAGAGAGAAATGAGAGAGACCAGACAGTTCCTAAGTGAAGATGCCATGGAAATACGCAAAAGGTGTCTTGCTGGACCAGTGTGACAGAGAGCTAGGAAATGATAGGTCATATGTAAAGGAGCACGGGTTTGCAATGTTGTTATATTTGGAAGAGTTCACATCAGTAAGGAGTGTGGTGGTGCTTTGTTTGTTTGTTCCATTTTGTTTGCAGTGTTGAAGATGAAACCCAGGGCCTCACAGGCTAGACACACACTCTGTCATGGAACTCAGTGCTGCTCCAAGAATGACGATGTTAAGAGGCTGGTTATGAGGTGTAGGAGATAAAGATTATAGGGTAGCATAAATAAGTGAATAAAGAATAAATGTGTAACTTAACAGCTCAGTAAAGGAAACCTCTGTGTGGAAGAACACCTTTTACAAACTGTGGGGCAGTAGTGAAACTACATTTTCAGTTTTCAACATCCGTGAAAGCAATTGGTCCCAGCAAGGTGTTCGAAGGGATGCCAAAACCAGAGTGAAACATTTTGAGGGAATTTCACCTCAGCGATGACTTCTTATATTTGTAAAGCATAAACAGGGCCATTAAGACAGGAAGTTCTGGCAGATGCTACCTTTATCAAATGATCAAATTGACCATCATTAATAACGAGATAAGTTACTATTATGGGTCTTTTTTGTATTCAATAGCTTTGTGGCACTGTGATACAACATTTAACAGAAACAATGGAAGGCAGAGGGAATTTGCTTGGATTCGTGGTTTATGGAAGTTCAGTCCAGCCTGGCAGAGAAGGCAGGAAGGGCTGCTCAGTTGACATCATGACAATCCAGGAAACAGAGAACAGAATTCTGGAACTCAACCGGCTCTCTCTTGTATCTGGACCCCCATCCCATAGGATGGCACCACCTACATTCTTGGTGGATCTTCCCTTGCCCCAGTTAATCCTCCACCAAAACCTCCTCACTGACAGGGCATCTCCTCGGTGATTCTGAATCCAATCAGGTTCTTAAGATGGTCTACCACATTCCTCATGAGATACAGTGAGAGAGACACAATATGCCCTTGGTTGAATTCTTTCCAAAGAATCTAACCACAAGGAATCCATCAGAAAAGTTCAAAGTATGACATGCAGGGAAACGACAAACAAATGTGCATTTTGAAACTTTGATCACTCCTAGGATGCTCTGATTTTGGACAACTGGAGACATTTAAATATGGACTCCATACGAATAGTTTTTAATGTCCATATATGACTGTGCGCACGTGGTAATAGGTTTGTGGTTTTCTAGAGCAATCTTGTTTCTGTGAAATTTTAGAGAAAATATTTAGGTTCTTCAAAAAAATCCGCCTTTATTTTCTGCCATTGAATAGCAAATATGTTACAATTTCACATAAACATTGTATTTTATACTTTGTCATATTTTTCCGCAAAAACTGTTGTTAAATTTTAAATCATTTAAAGGGGGAACAAATTAGTATATAAAAAAGCAGACTATTTTGAAAGTAGGCATACTATACCATGAGGTGTGTGCATAAACTAATGTTAATCTACATCCCTGTAGCTGCTTGTTGATTTCTGAAATACCTTTCTTTGAGTGGGTCTTCGGGAATTTACACAAGTGTTATTGAGAATGATATGAGCCTTTGTTAATGAGCATTAAAAATGAATTATGGTTTTCACTGCAGTTTCATTGATGAAAGGAATTTTGTTTAAAATATACAAAGTGAGCAGGCTTCACTATCTGTATATGAGTAAAACAGGAGAATCCAGAAAGCCTAGTAGGGTGAATATGATGAGAGATACTCTAGGTTCTTAACGTCCATGTCTTTGTTGTTCTGTGATTTTTTTTTCTGGAAAAATCTGTTATTCATCCTGTGCGGATGGCTGATCCTTACTTCAGGATATCATTTTGATGTCCCAGAATAAACCTGACGAAGTCAAAGTCATTGTTAAAGTGCCACAAGACAGAGGAGGAGACCTCACTATGTTTAAAACAAAACAAAACAAAACAATACAAAAAACATAGTTTGTGCAATCACAACATTCAAGAAGCAGAGGCAGGCAAATCTCTGTGACTCTCCTGTCTCTGCCTCCATCTCCACACAGCAATACTGGGACTATAGATGCATGTTACAAAATCCAGCTTTTCCATGCACTCTGGGGAATATATCCCAGTTGCTTGGCACATCCTTTACTGGCTGAACCATGCTCCACACCCTCCAGTTACTAAGTTTTTAACAGACACATATGTTGGCTAATTTGATAGGAGAACAATGTTGTTTTGTTTTTGTTTCAGTGTGCACGTCTTTTTAGTAAAACAAAATACTGTATTTGTTCATTTCAGATGGAAATTTGCTTCTTTCTGTTTTAGCTTAGAAACCCTAAACTCCGAGCTCCCTGTCTTATTCCAGTTTAGAATTTCTGCCTGAGAGAGAAACTGAGAGAAGCCAAGTTTCTGTTTATCACCTGAATTAGTTCCTATGTGTTCAGCATATCTTCACACTGCAGTATTGGAAGAGACTTGTTAAAACGCAGATGTCAGGGTTAAAAATATAAATGAAGTTCGAGAAAGGATATCTAGACAGACATCAAATATGAAGAATATGGGCCAATATGACTTTGACTAATGGGCTGTGATTTTATGACCTCTAAACTGTGTCTCTTCTGTCAGGTAGTGTAACACGAATCTTACAAGGTCTTATATAGCTGGAAGTTTCACTGGTCTTGACCGGCACCAAGGTCCCACAGACATTTATAAAATTCCTGTGTCCTGCCTGGTCCTGTAACCACTCAGACCCAAGCAAACACACAGAGGCTTATATCAATTACAAATTGTATGGCCGTGGCCTATGGCTCAAGCTTCTTGTTAGCTAGCTCTTATATTTTAAATTAACCCATTTCTATTAATCTATGTTTTGCCACGTGTTCCATAGCTTATTGGTCTGTTAGCATATTGTTTCTCCTTCGGTGGTGGCTGGCATCTTTCTCCACCTTCTTTTTGTCTCTCTGTTTGGATTTCCCACCTGCCTCTAAGCTGCCTTGTCATAGGCCAAAAGGCTTTATTTATAAACCAATCAGAGCAACACATATTCACAGCATTCAGAAAGATATCCCCAATCAGTCTTATAATAAAAAAACCCAGAGCCAAATATTGGGGTGAAAGCTGAAAGATCAGAGAAGCACAACAAGCCACAGCCAACCTCACTTCACCAGCTCCTCAGCTGATCCTGTTTCCATGAATCCTCAGACTGAAAGCCTCTTTGTCCTTACCCCTGAGGGTCTCAGTTGAACTGCTTAAAAGCCTCTAGTTTCTGGTCCTCACACCTTATATACCTTTCTGATTCCTGCCATCACTTCCTGGGATGGAGCAAGATACAGGACAGGCACCAAAACTACACAGAGAAACCCTGTCTCAAAAAACAAAAAAAAAAAAAAAAAAAAGCGTGTGTCCTTCCCAAGCAAAGACATGAGATCTCAATTGCTGGGATTAAAGGTATGTACTTCCATGCCTGGCTCTGTTCCCAGTGTGGCCTTGAACTCACAGAGATCACAGAACTCACAGATCTCTGCCTCCCGAGTGATAGGATTAAAGATGTGTGCCACCACTGTCTGGCCTCCATGTCTAATCTAGTGGCTGTTCTGTTCTCTGATCCCCAGGAAAGCTTTATTAGGGTGTACAATATATCAACTACAAGGTAGTTTGCCCCTGTTACTAGAAGTACAAAGCACTTCATGATTGGGAGCCAAAAAATATTTTAAAAAATCTTAGATCAGCTGGGTGGTGATGGCACATGCCTTTAATCCCAGCATATGGAAGGCAGAGGCAAGCGAATCACTGAGTTTGAGGCCAGCCTGGTCTACAGTGAGAATCCCAGTACAGCTAAGACCATGCAAAGAATCCCTGTTTTGAAAATAAATAAACAAATAAATAATCCTAAATCTTCTGATGGGAAAGTCACTTATTTTGTCTCCGTCCTGCTTCTTCGCTTATGAGGGCAAATATAACCCTAGCCCGGGTGTTTCCTTGAAGTTTGCTCGACAGTGTTGTGAAAGTGCCAGCTACACTTGCTTTTTTTCTTTTGCTTATTGTGTAGTTATTTGCCCTCATCTCACCTCTTCTTTCCCAGGACAGCCTGAAACTGCTCTGGGCAGGATGTCCGCAGGAAGTACTTTCTGCCTTTCTTTTTCTTTCCTCGTCTTTATTAGTTCTTAGAGAATTTTCTACACTGTATTTTGATCATATTCACTCCTCTTCCACTCCTCCAAGATCCTTCCTCCCTTTCCTACCCATCCAGGTTTGTGAACTTTTTTTCAATTCATCAAGTGTAGTTGGCACTACCCTTGTACTCTTGGATGTATGGCCGTCACTGGACATAGTCAATCCACCAGAGGTCACATCCTTAAAGAAAACTGACTCTCCCTCTTCCTCCTGTGCCTATCTCCACTCTTCATGCTAGGGTTTTATCTTGCCTGGGTGTATCTTGTGCATGCTGTTTCATTGTCATGAATTCACATGGGCCCTGCTGGGTCCAGAACACCCTGCTTCCTTGTAGCCATCCACCACCTCTGGCTTGAACAATCTTGCTGCCCCCTCTTCTGCGATGATCTCCGAGTCTTGGAAGGAGAAAGTGTGATATAGATGCTCCCTTCAGGGCTACCCTTGTTCTCCTCACCTTGACCAGTTGTGGATCTCAGTGTTAATTTCCATCTACTATGAAAATAAGAATGAGGGTTGATGGATGCATGAATACAGGCCTGAACCACATGGGGAAACTATTTTTCTGATGGTTGATTTCTTATTGTTACCATAAAGGTCGTCTTTACCTTGGGTGGTGTCCTGTGCTTGGGACTCTGACCAGTCATAACAGATGCTCCTTAATTTGAGTGTCCTGGAGGTCTACGCTTCTGTCAGTATTTAAACTATACTGAGTCATCCAATTTATATTCAGTGAGCACCTACTATGTGCCAGGAGCCAACTATAGATTCATCAGTGAACCAAGTAGACCTATTGCTTCACACACAGTACCTCCTTAATAAGTACATAGAACACTTAGGCTTGGTATCTTTCAGCATTTATTTGAATAACCGTATGTTGAAGAGATGCCTTTGCTGTATATTCAGTCTCACAAGAGAAATTTAAGACCTACATGAAGAAAATGTGACTGTTGTAGGAGTCATGCCAAGTCAAGACAGGGTAGCAATTAGATTGGAGTGGGTCCTGCAGCCGGAGTGCTCAGGGTCTCCTAGAGCCTTGTATTACTAGGTCAGGACATTTACACATGCTCAGAATTTATTGGGGGTTCCAGCCTAGTGACCTGTTTTGGTTCTGGGGGGATTCAGGAACTTCAGACTAATGGAGCTTTCCTTTAGTCTCTCCTTCTGTAAGTGCAGTCGTTACTTAATTTCAACTCAATAAAGATGTGTTATTGTTCAGAGAATGGAAGCTGACACTAATAGATTGTTCAAAGAAGATGACAACTAGTACAAGGTGTCAAAATTAGTAGGGCATTTTCCAAGCTTGGGAGGCCTGGAGTCTGATCACCACCATTCTAGTCTCCCACAGAAGATGATATTGTAAAGACTGGCAATAGGAGGGAGTGGGAAAGCAGCTTCAAGGCTCTGGCCATGTTTCAAAGTGTCACTAGTGGCACACTTATCCCACTTCCAGAAGAGTTTCACCGTAGTATGAAAAGGAAAGAGGGCAGAAGCCTTGAAATTCTTCTCATGCCTATCTTCACACTGGGATTCTGTCTGGCTTCAGCCCGTGCATGTCTTGTGTGCATTTATAACGTTCTGGATTAGGTAGACTATGACACATGCTCAGTTCCAGGAGGGCTGTATTTGAGGGTGGATAGGGTTCTAGAGAGCACCCAATAGAGCAGAATTTCTTTCTCTCAGAAATCATAAAGAGCTTAAGTGGGTGCTGTGTTCCAGAGTAGACAGAGACCACGAAGGAGCCTGCAGAGGCCAGGGACAACCATCTGTAGACTAAATGACCCTGTGAAAGGGTTTTGTGTTTTCAAGTCTGAGACTGAATCACAGGTCAGAGCACACGGAAAACAGACAGTGGATGATGGTAGACTACCTAAAACCCTTTGCTGCTGACCTTGTGGGGGCCATTGGTGCTGTCAAAGACCTCATTGATCCCAAGGATACACAATGCATCCTGCTTCTTGCTAGCAGGCATAGCTAATAGTCTCCTCACTCTCCTTACATTGTCTGGTGCTACAAGATGCTTTCTGGTCCCTGAGGTTTTGAGTTCACTACTCCACAATCCTCTTCCCTTCCTCCCACCTCATCTAAATACCCCCAGAGTGCTTTCTGTGAGGTTTGACTCCAGAGGGCCATGTGTTTCTTATCATAAATGTGAATCACAGTTCTTGCCTGGTAGCGTTACTGTAAGAATGAAAGGCAACGAAGTTTGCAAAGTGTCTACTTGGCACTCGCACGCATGGGTATTCAACAAAGATTATAACTCCATCCGCTGGGAATTGAGACACTCCTCAAAGTTTCCATCATCAGGACATACTCAGATATTGTAAAGCTGTTCACTGATTATGTATGTTTAGTAATGTTTATTGTGCAAAAGTAAACGTGGGCTTAAATAAAACAACATAATGAATTTCATTTACACCTCACCTAACTTCTCAAATATTAATTCACCTCCGGTCTTATTTCATTTACATTTCTTACTATTTTGAAAAATCTCCAACTTTTAGGCTATTATATCTGCAAATATCTCTCCATATATCTTTAAAAGTAAAGACTTTAAAAACATGATATGTATGATCTAGAATGTGTTGAGCTAGAACTGATTAGTTGGCAGGCTTTTATTTTGAGTCTGCCTTGTAGGAATTAGAACATCCAAAGGATAAATAAAAGAGGGCTGAGCCCTGTCACATACAGGCCACATGAGATATTATCACACTTAAAAAGAAGTAAGAATACTTTAATCACTATCTATGCAAATAGCCAAATATCTCATAAATATCATTATATTTTTATGGTCTGTTTGCTATCGATCCAAACATATTTCTAAGCAATGATAGAAATTTTGGCAGCCAGTGAATATCTAGATTGCTACAAATTCTTATTCATATGTATTGAATGTTATTACAATACAGTAAAATTATTAATAGCATAGTAAAGTTTTGTATTCAGCCATTTGGATGGTGTTACTAAATGCCTTCCCATTGATAATTATGTGTAAATTCTGTATGTGTATGTGTGTGTATGAATGCATGTGTGGTGTAGCCAAACTTGTGTGTCCAGGTGTGCATTCCCAGGCACACACAGGGAAGCCAGAAGAGAGAGTTGGGTGTGCTGTTCTATCAATCTCCACCTCGTTCTTTTGAGGCAGGATCTCTCACTGAACCAGGAGCTGGGCTGGCAATCCACAAACTCCTATGATCCTCCTGTCTTTGTCTTAGATAGCACTGGAGTTATAGGCATATGCATGGCCGTAGCTGGCTTTTATGTGGGGGATGGGAATTCGAACTCGGGTCTTCATACTTGTGCACCAACCATTCTTATGCACCGAACCACTTCCCCAGCCCTACATTTTTTTCTAATTTCAACTGTGCCACTAACTAATCATTATGTCCATGAGCCATTCACTCAAACTATTTAAATGTCAGTTTCAGAATTTAAAGGAGACTGTGTTGAGCTAGAATTGATTATTTGGTGGTGGTTTTTTTTCATGTAGTATGTGGGAACTGGGACATCACAGTGTTAAGTAAAAATAGGGCCGAACCCTGTCACACACGAGCCACATGAGCTGGGACATCTTTCTTAACTAACTTTCACCTCAGTTTCCGTATCTGTGAAATACAGTCATCAGCTAAACCTGGAGAGATTTTTGTGTGAGCACGTACAAAATGAGATCATACGGGTGTGTTGATGGCTGCATAGTAGTCCCCCAACTGTAATAAATATGGCGTGACTAGCAAATGTTGGTGGGGATGAAGCTAAAAGGTCAGGCAGTGATTGGTGCTCCACTGTCAGCTATGACACTTGCTAGCCACAGATGGCTACTGAGCCCTCAAAATATGGCTATCCCAAATCGAGATGTGTTACATGTCAAGCACATGCTTGATGCCCATGATGTAGCAGGAGTAGATAACGTAGAAATGGCTAATGTTTGGCGCATGCTGAAAATAATATCGTGACAAAATTGGATTAAGTAAATAAGAAAATATTATTAAAATTAAGTTCACACTCTCTTTCTCCCTCTCCACCTCCCTCTGGAGATAAGGTCTTGCTACGTGGTTCAGGCTGCCTTGAAAATTGCCACATAGCCCAGGTTGGCTTTGAGTCCACGATCTTCCTGTCTTGACCTTCTGAGTCCTGTGAGTACAAGCGTACAGCGTCTTGTACAGCACTCATGCTTTACACTTGTTTTGGATGAGTGGCCACAGAACAGTCTAAATTCCATATGTGGCTTGCATTACTTCTTTGAGATAGTACCAGGATCCGTCAACTGGTACCATTCCTGTCGTCTGAGACCCGTCTTTCTCCTTCTTGTCTATCCAGTCAGACAGGTCTGAAACTGGGTGATGTAACCCATGGGCCCCTCTCCCTTTCTACTCAATCCTTTTCAAATTGCTTGGCAGCTTCTGTTTCTTTGGTAAACTCGTGCATCTGTCCTGTTGTCCAGCTCTTTGCTGGGTTGAGTTATTACAAAAAACAACAACAAAAACAAAACCACTTAAATGCTTTCCCTACCTAATGGTTCCTTACTTTTATACTGCTCCTTTAAGCTTTCAATCTCCAAAGCACTCAGAGGCTCTCAAAATTCTTCAGCAAGGCATACATCACGATTGATCCCAGTGTGTGTGTGTGTGTGTGTGTGTGTGTGCGTGCATGCACGCACATGTGCATGTGCATACACACAACCGGTGACTCTCAGATGAATGGTCCACCTTATTCTATGAAACAGAGTCTCTCACAGAGACCTGGCTGAGGCTTGCTGATGATTAGGTTAATCTGGCTGATCAGTGAGTCCCAGAGATCTACTTGTCTATATCTCCCTAGCACGTGCCTCTAGTGTCTGGATTTTTACATGGGTGTTGGGAATTGAACTCTGGTCCTCAGGCTTGCATGGCTGAGCCCTATCCTCAGGACCATGATCTCATCTCTTTTAGACACTGTCCATCTACTCCTCGTCTTGTCTGCACGGGGCTTTTCCTTCTCAGTACGGCAACTCCTCATCCCTGGTCCAGGTCATCACAAAGAACATGATGGTTACAATTCAGAGAGCAGGGTTGGAATCCTAGCTCTGCATCTATCACCAAGCTTTGGAAAAGTTGCTAAGCCTCTTTAAGTCTCATTTTAAAAAAAAAAAAAAAAGTATAATAATATAACTTGCTACTCAGAAATTTTACAATGCTTGAATGAGGTAAAGTACTTATAACGTCTGATACAAAGTAAAACTATAATAAATATTATTGTCAAGTATTTCCTATAGAAATTTCCTCTCCCTCAACTCCCTGCCCCCCCCCACACACACACACATACATGTTTACACCTTTGGTCTCTTGCATGGACATCTGCAACATTCTGAACACCCCTCAGTCACAGCTCTTCCCTCTGTGTTGTGGCTTTCTCTTTTCTTATTGTTGCCTTTACATCACGGCTTTCTAAACACAGTCAGAGATGTACAGACCCAGCATTCCCTGGGAACTCACTAGAACTGCAAATTCCTCGGACTAACCTCAGAACTACTGAATGTGTAATTCAGATTGTAGCCCCCAAATCATTTTAACAGACCCCCAGGGGAAGTTCCATGCTTACACATTTAAGAATGGTTTCTGGGCTGAGTCTTTTTGGCCTAGGATATATCCAAGGCCATCTCAGACTACTACCCAAACTCAGTGACTATTTGTCATATGTACCAGGTATTTAAATGAATCCTAATGACAGTGTGGAACCATAGACAGATGTCAAGCAGGGGAACGTCATGGTCTGATTGTCTTTTATGTTAGTTCTTGAAGGCTATGTACAGTAGAGATTAAATGAAGTTACTGGAAGTAAGTAAATCTACTAATAAAAATTTACTATTAAGATTCATAATTTAGTAGAAATGGTAATAATTTACAAAAAGGATACCTTGCTTTAAAAACTTACACATTCACAATAAAATATATTCTTTTAATATTACGTTTATATATAAAGTTTTATAAGTTTGTTGGGAAAGTAGATGTTTTATGTGCAAAATTTATAAACAAATACATTTTCTCACAAAATATGATTTAACTTCTAAAAACCAATTCTAAAATGTTATATGGGTTTAACGTTTGTCAGTTTTCTCTGCAGTATTATTTGATGGATTATGAAAGCAAAATTTCTTAGCAAGTTGGTAACCTTACAAAATTAAAATATATTGAAACTTCATTGTTAATATAGAAATAAAAATAGTGTTATGTTGTTTGAATATATATTAGTATAAAGATTATATATTATTCATTTTGTTTTGTATTAAAATGAAATAAAGTAATCACCTAGAAATATTTCAAATAGAGGCTATTTAAATGAAAAGAAAACAAGTTAATATTAATACATAGTGTAATGAGTCCAGCAAGGCCAAAGCCACATGACTCAAGAGAATTAAGAGCCAAAGAAGCCCAAGATTGCTCTGTGTTACACATTCCTTTCCCATCTGCAGATACTCCTCTCAAAAGTTGGGAATTAATTGACCCTGTCTTGATGAGGACATAGTCAAAGGTTTCACATTATCATGGTCACAACGCCATCTCTAGGAAAGCAGAGCTTTTAGCTGGTTTTAAATTGAGTCCTTCATTTGGGTGTCCCTGATAGTTATCCACTCCATGTCATCTTCCTTAATAATAAAAAAATTTAGGAGATGCTGCCATGAAAGGTTTATATTTATAATATTGTGACTTTACTCCTGGGAATAGGCTCTTAACTACCCAAGAAAATAAAAACTGGGATTCTAGCGTTGCAGTCTACTTTCAAACTGGCTCTGGGAAGGCTGGCTGTCTAGAAGAATAAAACTAGATTCCTATCTCTTACCCTGTACAAAAATCAACTAAAAATATCTTCATGTAAGACTTGAAACTAACAGAGAAAAACAGAAGAAGCCATTCAAGATACAGGATTAGGCATATTCTGAAAAGGACGTTTGTAGCTCAAGAAATAGTAGAAAGAATTGACAAAGCAATTGCCTCACAGCAAGGCAACACAAGAATAAAGACACCAACTACAGAATAGCACAGCAACTTTGCAAATTATTTATCTGATGGAATTAATACCCACAATACATGAAGAACTCAAAAACTGAAAACTCAGAAGAACAAAATTACCCAATCAATAAATAAATGATCTGAACACTTTTTCAAAAGAAGTACAAATGACCAAAGAGATATGAAAAAAAAATGTTCACTATCACTAGCCATCAGAGACATGCAAACCAAAACTATGTTCAGCTTCATCTCATCAAGATCAGAATGGCTATCACAAAAGGAAATAAAATCCACAGAAGTAAGAACGTCAAATGCTGGCAGGAATGTGGAAGAAACAGTCTTTATACATGGGCAAGGATATAAATTAGTACAGCCACTACAGAAATCAGTTTGGAAAGTCTTCAGAATGTAAAAATAAAAATGATGCATGAACCAGTTATGCCTTCCTTATATACAAAAGAACCAAATTCAGTAACACAGGGTGGAGAGCTGTGTGCGCATTTGTTGTGGTACCACTCAGGACAGTCGTGTTATGGAATTAGCTTGTTGCCCATCAGTGCATGAATGGATAGAGGAAATGTGGTACACAGATAGAACAAGATACAAATCCACTATAAAGAATAAAGAATGTATGTCTTTGTCAGGAAAGTTGTGTTCTTACTAAGTGAAATAAACTGAACTCAGAAAGACACATATTCCCTGTATCCTCTCATATATTTAATCTGAGAGAAATGGATAGAGAGAGAGAGAGAGAGAGAGAGAGAGAGAGAGAGAGAGAGAGAGAGAGAGAGAGAAGTGGGGGGGGAGAATAAGGAAAAGGGAAGAGGAAGATTCCTGTTAGTGAAGAAGAAGGGGATAGTGGAGAGGAGGGATTATCGAGAGGGATGGCATGAATGCCATCAAAGTTGATTATATGCATATGCAACAATGTCAGCATGAAATAAGTATTATATGCAAATAATATGAGCAAAAATGTGCATGGGGATGGGGAGCTAGCTTAGCTGATAAAGTGTGTGTAGCCCAAGCATGAGGATCTGGGTTCAGATCCCACCCTATGTAAAAAGCCAAGCATGGGGTTGTGCATCCACAAGCCGAGTAGAAGGACAGAGAGAAGTTGATCCCCAGAGCTAAGCTAGCTATTCAGTGAAATCAGTGAGAGGCACTTCCTCAGAAAATCAAGTGGAGAGTGGCAGAAAAGGACACCTCACAGTGATTTCTGGCCTCCATATGCACATGCATACATACACACACATACACACACACACACACACACACACACACACACACATCATGTACACGTATATACAACACACACACATATACATGTACAAAATGTGGCCATCGTGCATCCACGTGCCTGTGGATGTCTCTTGGAGAGAAAATGATGAAAGGGAACGAAGTGTTGAGGGGAGAGACCGAGACTCAAGAGGGAGCAGAGGTTAGAGCATAAAGCCTGAGAGATATGAAAGGATAAGGATGGGATGAGTATGGAAGGCGGAGGGAAGAGTTCTGGTGTGTAGGTATGGGGGACATCGAGGCCGAGACTAGGAGAGGGTTGAGAAGAATGAAGTGAGTCTGAGTGGTGCCGCTCCCAAAGGTCCCAGAACTCCAGAGTCTGGATTCACACGTCCCCTGAGACAAGGTTGCTCATTCATTTTTAGATAGTTGAGAGAGGTAGACTCTTGATAAATCTGTAAATTCAGTTCCGCAGTGACAAAATTAGATGTGGTATGCAACACTGGTGACTTTCCCCTTGGTTCTAGTGGACAGTGCCTTCTTTACGCAGGCCCATTAGGTTGAATGAATTCAATGAATCTATCACCCGGGGAAAACTGATTCCTAAAGTATTGTGTGTTGGCTGAGCAAAAAATGATTTTAAACAAATTCCAAAGCAGAGTGACTAAATAGAAAATTTCCCATATGAAATGTTGACATTTTAAAGAATGTGTTTTTGAAGATAGATGATGGGTTCGGGAGGTTTTGATTGTTTCTTGGATTTTTAAGTGTTTCTTCACATGAAACACCTATTTATATGTTTTGCTCATTTTTCTCTCCATTTGTTTGCCTTTTGTAGGAATTTATATTGTAGCTATCAAGCCCTTTCCTGTGATATATATGTTTCAAATATTTTCTCCCAATCTCTTCCTTGGCATTTAAGACTTTAATCCATTTGGAAATTTATTATGGTATTTGGTACAAGACTAGAATCTAATGGGATTTTTTTTTCTAGCTGGAAGCCAGACAATTTCACATCTTTTATTGAATAATCCATTGGTCTCCATTAATCTGTATTGCTTTTTGGTGAGACTCACATGTAGAAGGGTCCATTTCAACATCATCTATTGTGTTTTAATCAATTGCTCTGAAAATTCTTGCAAACAGGCTTAGCCATTAATTGCATTATTATATGTGTGCAGGGGATGGTTATTTCAAAATGACCTCTTATTATTGTTTTTAGTATTATATCTGGGGTTTAGCACGATTTTGTCAAGTTAGGATATAAATATTGGTGTGAGAGTCTACAAAATTGATTGTCAGCTCAAGAGAATCCAGAGTTACCCTTGGAAACAAATCTATGCCTATGCCTAGGAGGGGGTTTGTAGATTGTGTTAATTGAGGTTGTAGGACACACCTGATGTGCAGGCAGCACGGGTCCATGGCTGGGGTTCTGGACTACACACAAAGGAAGAATGATCCTCCTGCTAGTGTTCTCGCCATCTCCTTCCTGAGTAAAGACACATGACCATCTTACTTCAAGCTCCGGTCACCATGCCTTCTGTGCCCTGGTATACTGGACCATCACACAATGAACCCAAATCCCAAATAAACCTTTCCTTCCTGGATTTGCTTTTTTTTTTTTTTTTTGTCAAGTATTTTATCACAGCAACAAGGAAAGTGACAAACACAATTGGCGCGTAGGATGTCTCTTTGGATAAACACAGGGTAAGTGGTGTGGCTCTCTGGACTGCATTGATCCTGGGTGTCATGGTGTGACATAACAGCTCATTCTGTCTGCAATACCAGGTACTCTGAGTCCCCTTTCAGCCTTAAGTCTCCAAGTAATATGTAGTTTACCAATGCTACACATTAGTTATTCTTCTTTTCCTTGTTAAGTAAGTTATTGTGCACAAAAGCTCAGACCGATAGATCTCTCTGCCCGATTCCCTACGGGTTGCTCTGCAGAACCTTTTGGTGTGTGTCATCTTATTCTACACTGTTTACTACCCATCACTGAGCATGTGCTGCCACTCAGGGGAGTGGCATGTTGTTTTCAAACATGATTTAAAAGTGGACATGGAGTAAAAGGAGTTTATACTTAATGGCATGGCTTGATGGATTATAGCTTGTAGATTCTTGATGGCATCTAAAATTTTGTCTTGAAAGTAAATACAAACTAACATTCTGCTATTAAGAATGACCAAAGTCAGTGCCATGAAAAAACTAGAACCAGGCAGAATTATTTCATACTGCAGGAAAAGTGAAGCCATGCTCTTAGGGCTGGTATTGAATCAGAGAGAGTTTGCACTAGACATCTGAGAGAGAGCCCACATTCATTTAAGAATTCCCTAAAAAAAATACTGGACATAAGTTTGGACTGCAAGCCAGGGATGCATTCTGGCCTAGGTTCTTACTAACTTCCTGATTCACTTTTTAGAAGATCAACTGATTGAATTTTATGTGTGTGTGTGTGTGTATGTCTGTGCGCGCACATGTCTGAGTTTATGTGCATCATGCCTAAGCAGGTACTTGCAGAGTATAGATGAGGGAAGACGCCCTTCATCTGAAGTTACAGGCAGTTATGAACCACCTGATGTGGGTGCTGGAAACCGAACCAAACCTGGATCTTCAACAAAAGCAGGGAGCACATTTAATTGCTGAGCCATCTCTCCAGTTCCATTCTTGATTTGCCTTTAATTAGTCACAGAAGTTCTCTTATTTCAGTGTCTACATTTGTCTAGGGGAAATCATAATCTACAAAAAGGGTTATCATGAGGACAAAACGAGATAATCTGGGTGCTTTAAAATTACATTTGTTTATTTATTACCTATGTGTATGTATGTGGGTGCATGGACCCACACCCAAGTGGCAGCTTTCTCTTTCCACCATGAGGATTCAAGGGCTCCAACTGAGGTCATCAGGGTTAGTGAATTTACCCACTGAACAGTCTCTCTAGCCCAACTGGTGGGTTTTAATGATATAATTTGTCAGTTTGAGGCATTTTTGCCACATAATTTTTTATCTTACTTTAGTTGAAATTTTTCTCTACAAATTTAAGTTGCCAACACAATTTCCTTAAAATAAATTATATATACTTACAATTAACTTCCTATAAATTGAGTATTTATGTAATTTAATTTTACTATGAAAGCAGAGAATTCCATTTCGCTATGCAAATTAATCCCCAAAATAAATCAACTGACTTCTGCAATGGAAAGAATGTTATTCAGCCTTCTTGCTGACAAACCCACAGAGGAATGTCCAGTGTATACTCATAATCTCAATGGTGGCCTTGGGCTAGAGATAGTAAAAACTATGCATACTCTTCCTGGCTTTCCAAGCAAAGCAGCTGAAGATTTCGAGTTAATGTGAGTCAGTAGTGAGGAATTTTTTTTGTTTCTTTCTATTTGGTGGGGGAAAAACAGAGTGTCTGTGCAGTCCAGGCTGGCTCCAAAGCTCCCTGTGCCTCCTGCCTGTACCTCGCTATTGCTGGGATTATAGATATGTACCATCACCAGAAGTGGTGGTGCATGCCTTTAATCCCAGCATTCAGGAGCAGAGGCAGGCTGATCTCTCTGAAGCCAGCCTGGTCTATAAAGGGAGTTCCAGACAGCCAAGGTTGTTACACAGAGAAACCCTGTCTCAAAAAAAAAAAAAATCAACAACAAAAAAACCAAAAACAGACAAAAAAAAAAACCCCAAAAAACTTTGTACCATTACACTTAGCTTTTGTTGTTTTCATTGCTTTTAAATAAATATAACTCAAATTATGTGCAGAATTAATGTTATAATAGGTTAATTGTTGGTTATTGTTTGTTTTGAGACAAATTCAGGCTACATAGCTCAGGATACCCCAAATACTCAGTCTTTCAGCCTTAACTTTTCAAGAACTGAGATTTTGGGTGAGGGCTACCGTTCCCAGCAAGGATAAAGAATTTGAGATAATTGGACCTTAAAGTTGTTGACAGCAGCTAACTGGTTGACCAGCTGCCCAGGATTTCAATCCCCATCGTAGTCCAGTCCAGGTGTACAATTTACAGACTCAGCTCTAAGAACAGGAAGGAATCTCACAGATTAATTTCTTTACTTTATGGTGAAGAACTGAAACCCAGAGACCTTAAATGATTTATCCAAGTTCACAGTTATAACACAGGCTTAGATTTGTATCTTTTGGCTTCCAAGACCCTGTTCTCTCCATATTAAAGGTTCTCCTCGTTTACTGGACAGAACTACCACGTTTACAGCTGAGACCTTAAATATAATTAAGATTGCTTAATGATAAAAGTGGATTTAAATTTATTTATTGATTATTACTATTACTATTATTTAAATAGGTGTGTGTGCTTGCATGAGTTTATGTACACCATGTTTGTGCAAGAGCCTACTGAGGTCAGATGGAAGTCTCTGGAATGGAAGGTAAAGATGGTTGTGAGCTGCAAGGTGAATGCTGGGAACTGACCTAGGTCCTCTTCAAGAGCAATAAGCACTCTTAACCCTAGGCGATCTCTCCAGCCCTAACAAAGTAGATTGAATGGAGCAGAGAAGGCGATACAGACAAGATGTTCATTGGCGGCCATCCTATCAGCCAGTTTCAAAATGTGCTCAACATAGGTGAATCAAATGTCCTCGTATGTGAAGAGTGAGGCGCAAAGCTTCTATGTACAGCTCAGATTGATCTCCCTCTGAGCAAACTTTTCATTTGTAATCTCTCAGGGTGTGGGGACTGGGATGTCCTGGCACCATTTGACTTCAAAACATGTCCTTCATGGCTCGACACAAATTATAAAGGTAATTGTTTTTTTAATCCTGATTGATAAGTGGACAAAACGCAAGCAACAATAAAATATTTTCTTACGTAGAAAGTGGGAAAACATTAGGCTTTTCTTTTGATTATCCGTATATGACATCTGACTGACTTCATTAGGAAAAGTAGCATCAAAATTTTTTATGTGGAGTCCTCGAGGTGGCCCAGTGAAGCCTGAAAACCGTGGAACCATGGGAACCACGGAACCCAGATGATAAAAAGAGAGAACCAACTCCTGCAAGTTGTCCTCTGACCTTCACATGTATGCAGGTCACAATAAATAATACAAAGACATTTAAGCGACTATTCTTAGGATGTGGATAAGAATATAAGAATAGCATAAATGTAGGGAAGGAGTTAGAATTTTCACATTCTTTTTTTTTTGGGGGGGGGGGACCAGGGTTTCTCTGTGTAGCTTTGTGCCTGTCCTGGATCTCACTCTGTAGACCAGGCTGGCCTTGAACTCACAGAGATCCACCTGCCTCTGTCTCCCAAGTGCTGGGATTAAAGGCATGCACCACCACCGCCCGTCGAATTTCTCACATTCTTATGTAAATTTTATTATCATCAACACACACAATACATACATACACACACACACACACACATATATAGCTTTGTGCTATTTTTATCCACACCTATTGGTGAAATTATTAAGGCCACTCCACGTAGTTAAAAGGGAGGTTTATTTAATGGCGTAACTTACAAATGAAGGGATAGGTAAGTCGCAGGGTCTCGGAAGGATGTAGCGCAGTCCGGTGATGTTCTCTGGAGAACTCTTTTCGGTCCACCTCCAGCGTCCAGGGTCTGGGAACCAAGAGAAGGTGGCGCATCCGGATCTCTTGGCCCCGCCTTGTAGGCGTGATAGTTACCGAAGCCTCATTGGGGGTTGGAACTTCCAGACCAAAGCTGGAATGGCTACACACTACTCACAGGTGTCACTCTTACTCATTTGCCTCTTCCCAACTGCCCTCCACCATCTTCCCCTACCTCCCTTTTCCTGGTCTGCTTCTTCTTAAGCTGTCGTGTTTCTTGCTGCATGTATTCCATTGCAGTAAACACATTTTAAAGAAAAGGGAGAGAAATGACAATGGATTGACATACAAAGTCTTTGTGAGGTACGAAATAGAGTGAAGAGGAGTTTGCACGGCATCGTTTCAATTTTCAGGAACAGACATCACGGTGTGCGTGCCCGGAAAGAAGCCTAGAGAATTCTGCATCGAGCCATGATCCCCAAGCGGTGGTGACAGAGAACCTTCATTTACTGCTTTGCACATTCCTGCTTTGTTTTCTTTTTCTTCTCCCAACAGTGCAGACTTGGTTGCAAAGGAAATGTTCTGTAGCACAGAAGAGGGTGACTGGGGTTGGTGACAATTGATTGGATGTTTCAAAATAGCTAGTGGAGAGATCTGGAAGGCTCCTACCACAAAGAAATAACAATGTATGTCTGAGATGACAGATATGCCAGTTAGCCTGAACTATCCGTTACACATCACGTACATGTATCAAAATGCCACACTGCACTCCATAAATAGACATAATTATCACACATCAAAAAGTAAAAAAAAAAAAATCCAATTTACTCCAGGGGGAAACATTAAGAAAGAAGATACTCGGGCGGTGGTGGTGCATGCCTTTAATCCCAGCACTTGGGAGGCAGAGCCAGGTGGATCTATGTGAGTTCCAGGAAAGACACAAAACTACACAGAGAAACCCTGTCCCAAAAAACCAAAAAAAAAAAAAAAAAAAAAAAAGAAGATACTTAGAAAAAACTTGTGTCTTTTAAATTTAATATGTTTGCACGATAAATAACTTGTATCTCATAAATTCACAAGCCTGGTGTGTTAATAGGTGAACCCCTTTACTCTGATTGTACACAAAGCACACTTGTTTTGGGGCATTCATCATGAGTTTGCTTCATTTTTAGAAAACTCAAGTTTAACATCATTTTTCTTTGTAAAATAAAACACATAAACCAGGAGAGCTTAAAACACCTAGATATAGAAAAGAGAAAAAGGAAATAAATCATAAATGTACTCTCTCATTGCAGTTATTCCTAATATTATGTTAAGTTTCATCCTTTTCAAAAAATGTATTGTTGATTCTTTAAACATTAAAATTCACCAGGAAACCACGGAATGATCTTTTCTGGGGAAAACTATGGAAATGTACAAACTTGCCTGAAGCTAGAAAAAAAACAGATTTCAAATAAATATGATTTGTATAGAAAACTTGGTCAGCTAGAATTACTGAATTCTAATAAAAAGTTTAAGATGCCTTCTTCCAATGGATAACCTTGTTTGGGGGCCATTATTGATTCGATTTTGGGTAGCAAAGAATCTGTCAGAGCAAGAGATGTTTATGGTAACAAGGTAGAAGATGTCAAGCATGCTATTAACTTTCTCTTCATGCACTTCCCTATTGAATTGAGGTGGTTTTTGCACCAAAACTGCAAAAATGATAAAGCGTTAGTTATTTAAAAAAAAAAAAAAAAGTCAAGTATGGACCATACATGTGTTTGAAATAGGGGAAAGACTTCAGACCCATCTGTTCGTATTTATTCTTGCCCTTGGGTCAATCAGTGAAGATGGGATGCCACAGGCTTAGTGGAGGAGAATGTTTACATACAGTAGAGGTCAGTGGAGGTCCTCGGGTGTCTAACTCGGGTTGCATTGTTATTTTCTGTTAGGAAACACGGATATTTGTGCACAAGTAAGTCCTTAACCTTGTAAATCTTTAATTTGGGGGCTTTGGAGGATGAAGGTTAATTAGACCGCTTTAGTTTTGTTGCTTTGAGAATCTAGGCTTGTCTGATTGGGAGGTAAGTTTCCTAGCAGTCTCAAAGCTTTGACCTTGGATTTAGGGTCAAGTTTCTGGTCTGTTTCAACAGTTCTGTTGCCCTGAAGCTCAGATGTAGCAATGGCAATGGGAAATGTGCATCCAGTGAGTCTATTTTATGACTAATATCTTTCTGTTGTGTCGCGCAGGTCAGTCTAGATAAAACAGTAGTCTGTTCCCAACCCTGCTCAGTGTCCTTGAACTCTTCACCTCTAAGGTGATACTGAATTGCTGGTTCCCTGACCTCAAGTTCTGTACTTTGAATTGTGTTTGTTTTCAAACCCTAAGCAAAGCTTAAGTGTTCTTCATCAGTACATGACAATAAGCTTGTGACAAAAGACAAAATTCACCTTCTCCAAGCAGCTTTAAGTTAACTTATAAAATCAAATGTTGACAATAGAAATCTCTCTAGAATGTGTGTGGGAGCCCACAGAGGTTTCCTTGTGAGATCTGAGCTTGTTTTACCCAGCAGGGCTGCATAAGGGGATGACTTGATCACATGAGTGGTTACCAGGTGTTTGGAAGAGTCTACACTTGGCTGTGCGGTGTGCTTTGATCTCTCAAGGGGGGATGTCTTTTGCCCCACCCCTTGGCATTGTTATAAAAAGCCCCTTTGAAGTGACAGAAGGGGCCATTGGGTATTGACCCAGGTCCTCCCGAAGCTATCCTGTGTTTCTGTCTGTCTCATCTTTGCTATCTTTCTATCTAAAATGTTTCTTATTCCTCTCTCCTGCTTATAGGAACCCTTTAAAAAGGTGGGAGGGTCTCCCACAAATGTGGGATGTGGTGGCACAAACCTTTAATCTCAGAAGTTGGGAGGCAGAGGCAGATGGTCTCCGTGAGTCTGAGACCATCATGGACAACATAGCAAATTCCAGGCCAGCCATGGCTACATGGTCAGACTCTGTCTTTTTTTTAAAAAAGCTTAGGAAGCAGGAGGAATGTGTACTAGGTGACATCAGTAAGATGCAGCACAATACGTCCTTCCTTGGTTTTAGTGTGCAGAACAGGATGAACTGATAGACAGCTAACTTGATGGACAGGCTGACCTGATTTACGTTAGTCAAAGGGATTTCCATGCCATAGAAAAAGGAGTTGACGTAAATTCTCCATTCATTTTCCAAAACCTATTGAGTTAAATGGAATGAGACGGAAGAAGAGCATGAGGGACGCCTTCAGAAGACGTCGCCTGGAACTAGCTTGCTAGATGTCTTTCATATTCTCCTCTGCAATTTCTGGTTTGCTAGTTAATAAATTACCTCCACACAGTAGGAAATAGGGTGATTATTTTACTTTCTGCTCTGCAAAATATCACATTTGCCTGCCTACATTTATTGATTCCGGGATTATATGAACACACCAATCATTTGGTAGTTTTAAAGTGAAGGAAAGGGAATTTTTATGGGACTAGTATTATTTACAAAGGGACTTTGGTGGCATATCAAATACATTTGTTAAAGTTGGATGGATCTCTTCCTTGAAACTATTATCATCTTTAAAAGCCACCAAAAAGGCAAAAGGCTGTCCCTTCATATGCCCAAGGCACCAAGATTTGTAGTCCTGACCTGTAAATAACTATTTTTTTATATTCATTCATGGAAACCCCTGTGTGACAACCAGTGGATTTGGAAGCATTTCCAGCTACACCTGTCATTGGTGAGGCTTTATTTCACCTATGGTGATAAGCCTTGCTTCTCAGATGACTACCTGAACATACCAAATGATTCCACAAGCACAAAGGAACTTATTTCTAATTAAGCACTGTGTGTACCAAAAGAAAAGAAAATTACCATTGAATAAACCCATTCATCTTTTTATTTCTAAAAACCCAGAACTGAATTTTTTCATTAATTTCATTTAATATTTCATACTTCTTAAAATTAGATTCACAACTCAATAGCTGGCCTACATGCACGAACTGTGTTGTAACTTCAATGTTAACCACAAAAACTGTGAAACAGAAATTATATTTTGTTGTTGTTTTTTTTTTAAACGTGAGGATAATGAAGATATAAAATGTCAGAAGTTCTTATCCACATTTGAATTTGGATAAGAGAACATTTTGCAAAACTTCTACCAAAAATACTTTGCACATATGTGTATGTATTTAGGAGTGACTACTTGAGCTTGGATAACCTATCAGGAGCTCCTCCCTGGGGAAGACTGATTCTCCCTCTCCTTGGAGTCACTAATGGCCTGCAGCTCGCCATCCACGGTGGCTTGTCAACTGATCAATGTAGTGGGTAGCTGCTCCAGCTTAGACCTGGAAGTACTACCCCCACTGAGGCTTCAGTAACGGTCACGCCTATGAGGCGGGGCCGAGAGAGGAGCCCTTAAGACCTGAGAACCAGACTGAGCAGAGTTCTCCAGAGAACAATGCCGGACTGCGCTACACCTCTCCCGGACCCTGTAACCTATCCCTTTACTTGTAAGTTACCCCACGAAATAAACCTCCCTTTTCACTACGTGGAGTTGCCTTAATACTTCCACCAATAGATCAACCTTGTGCAGGTCTTGTTAGGTGGCCATGTGAACTCTGCAGGTTGTATTTATGTATATATACATACATATGCATATATATGTAACCATAACAATTAAAGAAAAAGAGGTCATGCGTTTCGGAGGGAGTAGGGGAGACATGGTAGGAAGCATGAGAGCAAGGAGTGAAAATGATAGAAATACAGTGTTCAAGTATAAAGTTCTCTAATTTAAAAAACGATTAAATTTAAAACAGTTCTTTGCAGATTAAGATTTCATGGTCATGTGTTAATTGCATTTCAGAATTGTTAAATGTTCCAAGCACAAATAACCACCTTCTTTCTTCTGTTTGCAGTCCTCTTAGTCTCAACAGAAGTCACCTACTTGTTTTGTGGATTGCTTTTTGCTCTGATTGTACAAGAATGGGTTTGGGATTATGCAATTTCCATGACTATACTTCATGTACTCATCACATCAGCTGGTAAGCAAGATAAAATAGCAGAAACAAGGAAAGTGTATTACATCTGATGTATCAAAGTCACTCTTTCTTTTTATTTAAAATTCTTTTCATTTTACATACCAACCCCAGTTCCCCCTCCCTCCCCTTCTCCCGTCCCACCAACTCCCCCATTCACTCCTCAGAGGGGGAAAGGCCTCCCTTGGGGAGTCAACAAAGTCTGGCAGACCAAGGTGAGGCAGGACCAAGCCCCTTCCCTCTGTATCAAGGCTGAGCAAGGTTTCCCACCACAGGGAATGGGCTCCAAAATGCCAGTTCATGCACCTGGGATAAATCCTGACCCCACTACCAGGGGTCCCACAAAACCACTCTTAAGAGTTGAACTTGTGCTTGGGCAAGGAATGGTTCCCACCAATTCTTTCACTCCAGGGCTGTACTGACATGCAAATGTCCCTCCTCTTTTCACATTCAACTACCATAGGCTTACATAGGCTTTGCCTCCTTAATAATTATTTTCTTTCCAAAACCTTTCCCTGGGACCAAAAAGATGAGGAAACAAAGAAAACCTAGTGTATTTACAAATCAAAGGTTATTTTTCATAGTTCCAGTTCTGAGACAACAAAATGGCTAAGGAGGTAATGTTTCTGGTCACCAAGTCAGAAGACCTGAGTTCAATTCCTGGGATACACAGGGTGGACAGGAGAGAAATAACTCCAGCAAATCATCTTTGGACCTGCACATGTGTGCTGTGGCCTGTGCATAGGTATATTTAAAATGTGCACGTATGTAACATGAATCTTAAAAGGTTTTATTAATTAAAAATAAAAATAAAAACAGAGCCAGATGTTGCGGTGAAAGCGGAAAGATCAGAGAAACAGAACAAGCCAACCACATTCTTACCTCTATGAAATCCTCAGGCTCAAGAAAGAGACTTCCTGTTTACTCATGCCTTATATACCTTTCTGTGCCCTGCCATTTTACTTCCTTCCTAGTGCTGGGATTAAAGGCATGTGTCACCACACCTGGCTCTGTTCCCAGTGTGGCCTTGAACTCACAGAGTTCCAGATGGATCTCTGCTTCCGGAATGCTAGGATTAAAGGCATGTGCTACCACTGCCCGACCTCTATGTTTAATATTGTGACTGGCTTTGTCCTCTGATCCCCAGGCAAACTTTATTGGGGTACACAATGTATCACCACACATGTACACATGCGCTCACACACACACACACACACACACACACACACACACACACACACACGCGCACACACACACACACACACACACAGATACACACACATGGGGGGACGAGAATAAATATTAAAGGGGAATATCATTTCTAAAATGTCTTTGTTTTTACTGATGATCTTGGGAGTCAAAAATTAAAATACATTTGCTTTGCAGTTCTACCTTTTACTAAGAGGGAAGTCATGAGTAAGTCACACCTCCCACACAGATTTCCTTCACTGCAGCAGTGGGGAGACCTGGTGGGTGAACTTTCAATGAGATTCTGAGAAACTGTCTGAAGAGCAGTTAGCACATGACACTTAGCGAGTGATAGATAGTTCCATCCATCCCTTCGTCCAGCTGTTCAATATTTACTCTTCTCTAATTTTTTCTCCTTTTCTATCCTCCATTATTATTTTTTTTGAAAAGCATACTAAAGTGTGGATCATTTTCAAGCACTCTTCCTCAACGTTGACTGTTGCTTATCACCAACTTAAACGAGTCTTGTGTCTCTAGTGCCTTGATATATGGATGGAATGAGCTGCCACCAGCTCAGTAGCACACATGTCCAAGTGAATTGCTACTTGCCAGCTTCACTGCCATTAGGAAGTCCCAGCCAATTTATCTTCTAGCTTTAGTATCATCAGACACAAGCTCCCTATCTCTCCATCAGTTTGTCAGAGAATCACTGGACAGTCCCCCTTCCTCCACAGCCCTCTCAGATTCTCTATTTTACCTTAGGGATCTCAGTTTTCTATAAGATAGCCACAAGATAGTTGTTAAAAAGGGGGAGCATAGCGAGAATGAGGAGGGCTTATATGAGCGAGAATTGTTGAGACCAAGGTTGGATAAAGCACAGGGACAAATAGCCAAATTTGTTCATGTGGAAACACATGAACTATGAACCAATGGCTGAGGGGTCACCAACTGGATCAGGCCCTCTGAATGGGTGAGACAGTTGATTGGCTTGATCTGTTTGGGAGGCATCCAGGCAGTGGGACTGGGTCCTGTGCTCATTGCATGAGTTGGCTGTTTGAAACCTGGGGCCTATGCAGGATCGCTTGGCTCGGCCTGGGAGGAGAGGACTGGACCTACCTGGACTGAGTCTACCAGGTTGATCTCAGCCTGCGGGGGAGGTTTTGCCCTGGAGGAGGTGGGAATGGGGGGTGGGCTGGGGGGAAGGTGAGGGGGACCGGAGGGAGGAGAACAAGGGAATCCGTGGCTGATATGTAGAACTGAATTGTGTTGCAAAATAAAAAAAGGGGGGGGGAGCATTTGGGGGCACCATATGGTCCAATCCTTAAGTTCGAGAGGAGCTATTAACTCTGGAACCAGAAAAAATGCTATCAAATTGCCTGATACATGCCATGTAGAAACTGTTGAACAAATGCTTGATGGAGCACATCTAGATCAAAGCCAGCAGTGTGGTGGTACACACCTGTAATCCCAGCACTCAAGAGACAAAGGCTGGATGATCACAAGTTCTAGGCCAGCTTGGGCTACATAGCAAGATTCTCAAAACAATTAAAACAAAAGAGAAGTGGTTCAGAATCCCTAGGGTGTGAGGCACTGGGTGCTTAGCACAGTCTTGGAATCATCACTATTGCTTATTCCTCCAGATGATCTCCAGACAATTCAGGATGCCTTTCCTATGGGGGGTGTTACAAACATTCACCTGAATAAATGAATGACCTTCTACAGAAGTGGTTCTCAACCTTCCTGGTGCTGTGACCCTCTAGTGCAGTTCTTCACATTGTGGTGACCCCCCAACCATAAAATTATTTTCATTGCTACTTCATAACTGTAATTTTGCTACTGTTATGAACCATAATGTAAATATGTGTTTTCCTATGGTCTTAGGCGACCCCTGTGAAAGGCTCATTTGACCCCCAAAGGGGTCATGACCCACAGATTGAGAACTGCTGCTCTACAGCAAAATAAATTTTGGCCAGCTAGTTTCATGAATTCAGACAAAAATGTTGTCATATGGATATGTTTGATCAAACATAAATATCTCTTAGTAAGTTAATAAAAATGCATGCTTTTGTACATGAACGTCGGCATTTTCTTTTTCTTTTTCTATTGCAGTTACATTGGAATTCCCCTTGATGTCACATTGGTGGGCTGCTTTAGGTACATGAAGGGCTTAAGTTTAGATCCTCTAATGCACAAAACAATGTTAAGTAGAATAAATGTTGGAAATACACTTTACCTTAGGCATAGATTTTATTACATTATTCTAAGGTAATTATGAAGTTGTTGGAATTATAAAAACCATTACAATTTGATTAAAGATAGAATCTACTGGTTGTCTCTTCTGGCACATACATGCTCCCAGGACAGCCCAAATGTAATCCACACCAGACATGCTGCATTTTTAGCATGTGTTTAAGTCAAAAATAGATCAGTAAACACACACACACACACACACACACACACACACCCTATACTCTGCTTCTCCTTTTTATATAACTTGAACCTACGAAGGACTGCCATAAATGTCCCTTTATGTACTGAGCAACGTATAAGTGTTATGAGGGGAAGGGAAAGTGAGACAGCCTAGAACAGAACTCATTCCTAGCGATCCTGGGGACCTAAGTGAAGCGTGCCCAGCTGGTCCGGGTAGGAATCAGGCCAGGCAGCACAGGCATTGCGGGCTCACAGCGGTTCAAATCCAGAACATTCCGGGCCTCTTTACTTTTATGCAACACCTAACTTTTTTTTTTTTTTTTTGGTTTTTTGAGACAGGGTTTCTCTGTGTAGCTTTGTGCCTTTCCTGGAACTCACTTGGTAGCCCAGGCTGGCCTTGAACTCACAAAGATCCGCCTGCCTCTGCCTCCCGAGTGCTGGGATTAAAGGCGTGCACCACCACCGCCCGGCAATACCTAACTTAAAACCAAAGCTGCCCACATCCAGCTCCTCCTTAGTTCTAAGCAAACGAACCTAAAAACGGTGTGTCTTGGAGTTGGAGCTTATAGAAATCGTAGGTAGGAAAATCAAGTGAAACAGCCAGCGTGCAGGAAATGAGACAGTTGGTGTCAGTTTTCTTCCTTAATTATATTATGTAACGATCAGAGAGTCAGGAAGGAGAAGTAGGGTCGCAGCTCCATCATTTGTTTATATTAATAAACGACGACCATGTAAAGCGAAGCCAGGCGTCTCTAAACAGATTTCAGTGCTTGTCAAGTATGGAAACTATTTACTTATAAATCTGTTGTATTTGGCTTCCAAATACAAAGATTATGTAATTTGTAAGAAATATTATTCTTCTTGATTTGGCAATAATCTTGTCTAATATTTTCAATCTGTTTTGCAAACAGCAGGCAAACCCAAACATATTCTGGTATTGCTACTCAGTATTAATGGCCCACACAAAATTAAAATATTTAGGTTTATTGATTACTTAATATGAGCCAGGGCCTTTGTACATATCTCACTAACTTTACTACAATTCCGTGGGGTATTATATTCTAATTTTTCAAATGTGACAGAGAAGCTTATGGAGTCAGTGAGTCCTATAAGTAGGCAATTTTTGTGTGCTTCAGACCACTGTCAAAGGCGCCTTTGCATAGATACCCCAGGACTATCCTACAGAGAGCTCTCTGGGAATGCGCAGGAGAGAGAGCAGAACTTACAGAAATGTATGGAGGCAGCTACCCCTAGGCAATGCAAAGTGCCAAGGAATCTGGAAAATAGCTAGGATGGTCATTGGAATCAACAGCTCTGAGAAGGCTTACCTGTCACTTTCTGACCCTAGAACTGTTTCTCCCCATCCACTCGAACAACAGAAACATCCAAGACAGGTCTTGGGAAATAAGACTTGGTTGAAAAATAGCGAATTTCTATTTCCACGGTTGACAAGAAAATTACAGGATGGCTTTATTTATTTATTTTCAAGTATTTGAAACAACTTCTGAGGGCTATTTATAGCATATTCAGGATCCAACCCCTAGCATAATACCTGACCCATAATGGTGTTAATACATATGTGTTGTGTAAATATGGAGAGAATTAATGAGATGGCAAGAAGTACCAGAGATCACCCTTCAGTGTAGTAAGTTCTTTGAGTTTCACATAGGGAACATATTTTAGTGAATTGTGAGGGAGGCTGTTGAATCTTTACCTTGGGAGGGTTAAGTAAGAAAATAGATAACTGTTTTTGTAGACTATTATAGCTATTGAATATTTTACTGTGATTATATCACATGATACTTCACTTTCATATCATATATTTATATAATTATACGCTTGTATATAAAGTGGGAGAATAAAGATAATTTTGATGTAGTCCAGAGGACTACCTGACTTTCATTACAAGATTATATAGAATCAAACCCTGGACGTGTATTTGTGACACACTCTTCTCTTCAAAAATGACATTGTCATTTCCACAATAGTACAGGAGCAATGGAACCATTGTGACAATTTTTGTTGCTCACACAGAAAACTGAATTCATTGATGTAATAAGAAAATTAGCCAATGGGCTGGCAAGATGGCCACTGAATATCTCTAGTGCTGGCATTATCTGTATTCACTACTTACTTTCATATCCGTGGTTAAGAGCACTGGCTGCTCTTGCAGAAGACCTGAGTCCATTTCCTAGTACCCACATGGCAGCTAACAATCATCTGTAACTCCAGTTCCAGAAGCTTCAGTGCCTTCCCCTGGCCTCTGTGAGCACTGTAAGCACACACACACACACACACACACAATATATATATATATATATATATATATATATATATATATATATATATATATATATATTATATAAATAATATATGCAGGCCAAACACTCATGCACATAAAATAAAAATGAATGAATCTTTAAAATTAAGAAAGACAATGAATCAAGCCTTTTCATTCACTTCAGCTGGCTGTTGTCAACAACAATTAATTATCTCTAGTGCCAGTGTTATCTGTATTCACTGCTGACTTTCATATCCGTAAGGCTGAAGTCTTAACTTTCTACTTTTTTGCAGGTATTGTTTGGTACATTCAGATAACACACATATAAAGTACTGAGGTTTTATCTGGCATAAACCTTTCAAAGACGCAAATTTTAATAAGCTTCAAAAAGAGGTGCTGAAATGGAGGAAAGGGGGCAGGTTGAAGGACCATACATAGAGGTCAGGGGTGTGGCACAATCGTGAAGTTCCTGCCTGGCCTGTGTATTATCCCCAGTACAGGAAAATAATGCTGTGGAAACAGTTTCCTTCCAACTGCATCTACAACACACAGAAGTCTACCGCACTGGGACCCTGGCCATCTCCTGCACAGAGAGAATGCCAACTCAGTGCCAGAGAAAGTTGCCTTTTGGACATAATAAACTAGTTCAAGGAATTTCAGTATTGATAGCTGGGGTTGTTTTAAGACGTGGGATTGTTCAGAGAACAGTCACAGTATGGCACATGACACTGTCGTCTTTGTTTTCCTTTGAGTAAAAATGTAGATTGCAGACTAAAATGGCTAAGTGTCTCGGAAAGGTGGTCGCTGAGTCTCTCTCCATGGGTGAGGAAGCCAGTAATCCTCGGGGCTTCTACCTCAGGGCGGCTTACCTGTCACAGGCACTGTGCTGTTACTGGCACAGAGGCAGCGGCAGATTTATGAGAACTCTGTAATTGGATCAATAGTGGTTGGATCTATATTTTAAAGGGAACAAGAATCACCGAGCAAATGAAACAAGACCCCAAACAGGTTTCATTAAACCAAATAGCACAGATAGGTTGAATTCTGGCTTTAAAAACTCTTCCTATACTGAAAGTTTAATGTGGATGGTTTCCTACCATAATTTAAAAAGATCATTTATAAACGCGTGTGGGCGTGCATGCGCGTGCTCTGTGTACTAGCGATCCGGACAGTAACAGTGATATCACAAAACAAAAGCAACAGCCAGGTCTGGTAAAACACATCTGAAATGTTGCACCCCTGAGACAGAGGAATGGGGATTGTTGAGTCTATCCTGGGATACATAGCATGACCCTGTGTAAAACAACAAGAAAACAGTAACAATGCGAACACACGGCAGGCGGATAAACCGAAAGAGTTAAGAACTGTGAATTATATGGCGAGAGCTCTGACATCATGTCTCTGAACTGCCGAGTTTTAAGGGCTCCTTACTATTGATTGTGCCTGTTCCCCGCAGGAAGTTCTAAAATTCAATGATTTACCAGCCCCAGAATATATGCGACGCTCTCTTCACTGATTCTGTAAATGACTTCATGGCAAATGCTATGTCAGTTTCAGGAACATTATTTTAGTGATGGCGATTGTTCTTATTCATAATCTTAAGCATGAATTATTCATTACTGGCAGTTAACCAGAACTTCTCTTTTATTTACTTGCAGTTTCCGGCTTAATTTCAATGATATGTGGAGGCCAGATTTTTAGCATACTGTTTGTTCAAAGACAACTTTATCTATCCAGATCTGGGTAATTTTTAACAGTACAACTGGATTCATTTACCTTGGAATTGCTAAGCTATAAATATTGTGTCAGAGCTGTATTCCAAAATGAATCACTCCGTATACCTTATAACTATAAAAAGCACAGAAGTGAATGAGAACAGAGTGATCTTAGCAAAGAATTCATAAGCAAAATTTTGCAAAACTTCTAAAATGTGATGTTTCTGGAAAATGTTTTCTATAGAATATTAGTTCTGAAGAATGTTAAGGTTATTGCTAAAGGAAAAATGTTTAATATTTAAGAATATTTGTAGTATTTTGGGGCTGGAGTGATGGCTCAGTGGTTAAGAGCATTGGCTGTTCTTCAAGAGGACCCAGGTTCAATTCCCAGCACCCTTAACCAAGCAGATGACAACTTCCTGTAATTCCAGTTTCAGGGAAGCTGATATCCTCTTCCAGGCTCTATGAGAACCTGCAAACATGTGGTGCCCAACACATATTCAGGAACACACATGTATACACATAAAATAAAATAAAATAAAATAAAATAAAATAAAATAAAATAAAATAAAATAAAATAAAATAAAATAAAATAAAAAACCTTCTAGAAAAAGAATGATTTGACTCTAGGACTTAAGCAGAACATACTTGTTTCATTGCTTCATAGTCTTTTGTACACCGTTGTTAGCCAACATTTTCCCATAGATGTTGATATGTTATGCTTATTTCATGGATTCCAAGTAACCCTCCCAAAACTCTGCTGTACTAATCCGTTACTGCTTGAGAGAATTTAAAGTGTCACATACACTGTGCACTGTTTCCCTTGCATATTTAGGTGGAAAGCAATTACAGAAGAGGGTAGATTTGAAATCACTGCAGATCTCTATACCAAAATTAGATTCCATTATTGCAGCACAGTATTTATTCTGGGCGAGAGCACTTCGTATGAAATTATTGCTTTTTTTAAAAACCAGTTTCTATTTCTGTACCAGACTGCGGTCTTATAACGTAGTACTTCTACACATTAACGTACATTTAATTTACCTGGGGATCTTGTTACAGTACAGATTCTGCCTCAGAAGGGGTGAGCTGGACCCAAGATTCTGAATCTATAAAAATGCTCATGAAATGCTGGTGCTGTGGGTCTGTGGGCCACATTCCGGGTAAGATAGGTCTCCATGGTTTGGGGCCTGTTTTGAACTGTGTAGAGCTTTGTATTACCATTTCTACAATGCTTACATCTTTGTCATTCAGGATACTCTTAGTGAACTGGATTTAAATTGTGATGAATAAACTTATTTAGCTGTTTTTAACATTTACCACGTTGTTGTTGTTGTCATTAATGTTGTTTTTGTTTTTTGAGACAGGGTTTCTCTGTGCAGCCCTGGCTGTCCTGCAACTCGCTCTATAGACCAGGCTGGCCTCAAACTCGCGGAGATCCGCCTGCCTCTGCCTCTCACTCTCAAGTGCTGGGATTATAGGCCTGCGCCACCACCGCCTGGCACATGGACCACTTTTAATAGAGTTTTTAAAAAATCTCTTGATGTAAAAGAAGTACGCCATGGTTACAACTGAAACTTGAATGAACAAAGAGAGACACAGAAGGAAAACACCCCCACCCCTACCTCTACACATACGCACATATGCATTTGCGGTTAAAAAAAAATAGAAACAAAACCATCTTTTAGAATTCTCTCTGATAAGTCTTTTTTTTCACCCTGAAAATCCATTTTATAAAAGCATTCTTTTACTAAGAAGTGCTGCTCTCACTCTGTATATTTCAGGTGGTCTTCTGAAGCCTGTGTGGTGATGGCCAGTTGCTCATTTAGAAAATGAAACTCCCTGCGAACATATCAATACTATCGCCTCTTTTGCTTCTTAGGTTTTCGTATTCCCATAAGCTTTTGACTTCCATTCATGTTTCCACTCTTCCTGCTAATTTAATCTACAACGTTTGGTCACGAAGACAGCCAAACCTCTGCGAGGACCTGGAGAGATGGTTTAAGAGCACTGGCTCCTCTTCCGGAGGACGTGGGTTCTATTCCCAGCACCAACATGACAGCTTACACCTTTTTCTTTTAACTCCAGGCTTAGGAGATTGGATGCCCTCCTCTGACCTCTGCAGGCACCAGGCACATAACTGGCACACAAACATGCAAACAAAACACCCATACACATATAGTAAAGTTTTGTTTATTGAGACAGAGTTTCTCTGTGGACCAACCTTAGCTGTCCTGGAATTCACTTTGTAGACCAGGCTGTTCTCGAATTCACAGAGATCCCCTGCCTCTGCCTCCTGAGTGCTGGGATCAAAGGCATGCACCACCACGCCCAGCTGGTGCCTGAACAGGGACCTGAATCACATATAGTAATTTTTAAAAAGAGGGCAGAGGAATGAAGCCCTTTAAATGACTTTTGAGACTGGAGAGATGGCTCAGCATTAAAGAGCCCTTTTGGCTCTTGTGGAGGACCCAAGTTTGGTTCCCAACATCCACACTGTGGCTCACAACCTCTGTAATGCCAGTGCCAGTGGACCTGGGGCCTTTTTCTGACCTCCCCAGGCACTGCATGGACATGATGTACATATATATATATATATAGAGAGAGAGGCAAGCAAAACATTCATGCAACACAAAATAAAATAAATCTAAAAACAAATTAAAACCTAAAAGGAAGGGTTTTTTAAATCCTTAATGATCACAGCATACGCGGTAGCTATGAAAGTCCCACAGTGATGCTATTTGTCTCCTAATTAAAACTCTATTGGCAGCACACAGGAAAGTGACTTGTCAGGGATCTAATAAAATCCAGTCCTGCTTCAGGAGAAATGTAGAGCCCCAACCACCCGTGAAGATACTGAAGGCAGAGCCTGAGCCTCCAAAATGCACACTCATGGAGGAAATTTATAGAAACATTGAAAGTGCCTAAATAAATTTGTTAATTAAGAAAGATTTGGTTGATTAAGTACTTTTTAATATAATGAGAATTAAGTTCCACTACTAAATCAGAACAGCAATCTCTCCAGACTCCGATCTTAATATCTCATCGTTGTGCAGTGCAGCTTAATTGCCATGTTTATTTCTAGGATTAGAGTTCTGCCTGCTCAGGTAATTACCATTGTGTTAATCTTGCTGATCCCAAGAATAATAGCTTTCCTTTTTCCTTCACTAAAATGATTCTGTGACACCCCTTGATGCACTAAAATTAAAAATAAGCCAGAATGTATGTTTTAGTGCAAAAAAAGTATATTTCAGACATATCAATAAGAATCTGCATTATAATATGCACAGCCTCCCAGGGGGCAAGGATCATATTCATTTCATTCCTTCCCAGGTATCCCCTTGTTATAATTGGCCAGAATCCTTCCTAGTGTCTTGATGCATGATTTCAGGACTAATATTTTTATGTTTTTTAAGAAAGATACAAGGATACCTTTGTATATATTTTAAAATGTAAAATGTATCATGTAAAACATGTACCTATTTGCAATGTAAACCCACACATATGGTCCTTTAATTACTTTTTACTTAACCGAATTATTACTAAGGAAGTTTGCTGATCCTAACAAAATATACAGGAAGACCATTTGTTCCTTTCCAGTCTGTCCTGGGATCCTGTTTCAGGCTTTATGGGCTCTGTCCACTGATTTACCTCAGAGGCTGAGCTGGGTTGTTCTCACCTCGTGCTGTTTAGAATCAGTGAAACTGTAGAGATAGTCCTGTAAGAGGGACAGGAGGTGGGCTTATAGGGTACTTTTGATTTGGTCAAACATCCCAAGGAAAAGTAAATGTGCTTCCTGAACTTTAGAACCTGAAGAGCTGGGAATATAAACACACAACAAAGGCATCCACAGACGTGATGTACTGAAGAATCGCCATGAACGAGAGATGAGTTCACACAAAGACCATTGGACTCTCTTCCAGGAAACAACACCTAATGTCAACAAAAAGGCCCCAGAAAACATGATAAAACTTTGAGAATGTTGTACCTTTTGAATAGAAGACAATAAACTTGCAATTTTTTTCTATTTCTTATTTCTTACTTACTCACCTGAGGCTTCTTACATGTATACTTTTATTCTATGTGAATGTTCCCAATTGTTTAGCTACAAGAAACCCAAATGCATCTTAAAAAGCAGAGTTAGTTACTATGTGACATTTTTCATCTAAAAAACAAACAGGTGGGTAGAACTATCATCAGGGCTATGGGGCATTGTGGCTACATCCAGTAATACACAATGTTGTGGTGACTTCTGTGTTGGAGCAGTAATTGAAAGCAGATTTTTTTTTTTTTCTTTCATGAGTATTTGGCATTACTGGATCTTTCTGTGAAAAAGTGTTGACCCTGATTTTCAAAACAGAAAATAACAATCAGTTATGAGGGATTTTAACCTTGAAAAGGATTTCCGTAATCTTGAACTCTAAGACCTCTTTCTTCTCTCTTTATCACTTCTTGCTCACCCCTCACCCCCACCAACTGACAGGGCTGTCACAGCCCAGAAGGACCCTGCCTTGCAAACCGTCAACATCCAAGTCATCATGGTCAAGGGAACAGTGTGTGGGAATGGAAGGGGGGCGTTGCTCTCCTGCATAAGCACTGCTCTCTTAGACCTCAGACCACAGTGACTTTCAGCACTGAGTTTTCCTCTGGGAAAAGGGGTGAGGGCTGGAGACACTTTCTGTGCTCCCCCCTTCTCCCAGCAGCAGCCTGGGGAGTTCCTGGGGAGTTCTTTTTTAGAAACCTCTCAGGTGAAGCTGGGTGCAATGGTTAGTTGAGTTTTAATGGCCAACTTCTCACAACCGAGAAGTACATGGGAAGAGAGCCTCACTGAGGGATTGTCTATATCAGGTTGGCCTGTGGGCATGTCGGAGGGGATTGTCTGGAGTGCCTTAGTTGATGTGGAAAGGCCATCTCTCATGTGGGTGATGCCTTCTGCTAATGGCCCAGAAAAAAGGGAATGGAAGAAGGAATCCCTTTTGCTTGCTTGGGCTTCATGCTCACTGGTGAGTTCCTCTATCTTATTGCTGTTCTGTTGATGCTCTTGCTGACATTAGAACTAACTCTTCTGGCTTCCAACACAGATGGAAGACCAGCATCTTTCCACAAATCCTCTAGGCCTTTGGTGTTGTAATGGGACTGGTGAGGCACACAGCCTCATGGACCGAGCGACTACTAGACTCTCAGAGTGTCCACTGTGAGACAGCCATTGTTGAGCTACTCTGACAGTATTGTCTAATCCAATTTAATAAATATCCTTTTGCCGGGCGTTGGTGGCGCATGCCTTTAATCCCAGCACTCGGGAGGCAGAGCCAGGTGGATCTCTGTGAGTTCGAGGCCAGCCTGGGCTACCAAGTGAGTTCCAGGAAAAGGCACAAAGCTACACAGAGAAACCCTGTCTCGAAAATAAATAAATAAACAAACAAACAAACAAATAAATAAATAAAATCCTTTTACTAACATTACATTCTCTTGATTCTGTTTCTCTAGCAAACTCTGACTAACACACTGAGATTTGTGACTTAAGGGTGGAAAGAAATTCAGGACAAGTCAGTATAAAGCAGAGCTGGAATTAATTAAAAAGAGACTTTGTGGTGGTTTGAAAGAAAATGGTCCCGAAAGGGAGTGGCACTATTAGGAGGTGTGGCCTTGTTGGAGTAGGTGTGGTCTTGTTGAAGGAAGTGTGCCGCTGTGGGGGTGGGCTTTGAGGTCTTTTTCTCAAGTTTCACTAAATGAGACAGTTAGTTGACTTCCTGTTGCCTACAAGACGTAGCACTCTGCTTCAGCACCACATCTGTTTGCCTGCATGCCGCCATGCTTCCTATCATGATGATAATAGACTGAACCTCTGAAACTGTAAACGAGCCATCCCAATTAAATGCTTTCTTTATAAGAGTTGCCATGGTCATGGTATCTCTTCACAGCAATAAAAACCCAGATTAAAACAGACGTTAACACAGATTTAAGCATGGGAGTTTATAAAAAGAGAGACTACTGGGAGTTTGACCATGTTCCAATGAATATATGGGCAATACAAATTGGACTTAAAAGTTTGTGGGGTTTTTTTGGGGGGAGGGAGGGGGACGGGAGGATTGCAAGGGTGGAAGGTTGGACTTGGGAGGAATTGGAATCGAATGTGATCTGTTCACTACAAAATCCCCCAAATAATTAATTAAGATAGATGTTGGGGAAAAAAGAGAGAGGCACCCAGGGAAAGAATAAGATACACCTGAGAGTGTGATTGTGACTTCTCAAAGGATTCTTGTGCCCAAGTGTCTTAGCAGTAACCACAGGGACACTTTCAGAGACTTTAAAAGCTCAAAGAATTCCTGAGAAATGCTTGCTTCTTTCTTTCTTTCTTTCTTTCTTTCTTTCTTTCTTTCTTTCTTTCTTTCTTTCTTTCTTTCTTTCTTTCTTTTCCTTCCTTCCTCCCTTCCTCCCTCCCTCCCTTCCTTCTTTCTTTCTTCTCCTCCTCTTCTTCTTCTGCTCCTCCTTTTTCTTCTTTTTGTGAAAGATTATAGAGTGCATTTAGAGGTACCTTGGATAGGATTTTAATATAATCTGAGAAAACTATGGGCCACAAAAGGTTAAACCATTTTAAAACTATAAATGGTGTTCCTTGTGAGAGTCCTAAATAATTTATGTTTACAACTAAAAAAGAGAAATGCACTCTACACTTAGACCATAAACGTGACTAGTTGAGAATTTAACATTTTTATTTGAAGCATGTCTATATAAAAGGAATACTGTCTTTGTGCAGTCAACAATCATAGTAAATGTTGACTGTTGCAATTCTTGACTTCCAGCTGGTAAAAGACTTCAACCAGATTCCCAAGTGAGGGACTCCTTTTCCTCCCTGGGTGCCTTTAATTTTTCCTGTATGTCCTGCCTCAATTCTCAATAAGTTATGAAATGAGTTAGGTTTCTTTCACTCATCCATTCATTGGTACTGAAGGTGAACTCAGGGCTCATGCACTGTAAGCAAATATTTCTCCTCTAGCCCTGAATTAGGTTTTAACTGGTCATTTCCCAAAGATATTGTCAAATATTTTGAATTCCGTATTAATAGGAATCCCACATGCTTTTTCCTAAAAATGCTTCATAATCACTTCTTAATTTGGTGGGATTTTAAATTACCAGAACATTTCAGGTTTTTAGTCTTTTGCTTGACATTAGTACAACTTCAGTAAACTAAAATGTATACTTAATTTACCAAGTTAGATTTGGTAGTTTATTTTTGAGCACATTCCATGTGGTTATCAAGTCTTTTAATGAGTGCATCAGTGGTACAGGGGTATGAATTATAAGCATCTCCTTCTAGGAGATTGTCATAAGATTACATAGATGCTAATGAAATGATGCCTTATATTTGGTAGAAAACTTTCTATTTGGTTCCCTCTGCAAATATCAAAGTTTTTTTTCTAGTAATCAGGTATGACATGTCATTGTACAAATGTATCAGATGTTAGAATCCTTTCACTGATCTCTGGCTACTGATCTCGCTCTCTCTTTTTCCTCTATCCTCCGTGCTTGGTCTTTGTACAAGATAATCCCTTTGAAAGTTTGATCCTACTTTGAGGCTGAACAAATATTTTTTGCCAAAGCCAGTAATAGACCTCAATTACCATGAAAGTTTCCACTAATGAACAAGACTAGAAACAGAGCTCTAACTAAGTTGCCCTGAGACCTGTCTAAGGTTAGCAAAAGCCATGGGAATATTCGATATAAACTCTGCTGTTTCCATCTCAACATCCTCTTTCCCTGAATGTATTATGTTCCTAGGTGTTGCTGTAGTCGGGGCCTTCTGATACCCTTATCCTGCTTTCCTGCTTCTACTGCATGGGTAGGATATGATGACTTCCCCTTCCTACCCATGTCCCAGAGCTAGGTGATATTGGGATCTCCTTAAAAGTCTAAAGTGAGTGAGGGGGCCTTGCATTTCTCAGGAAACCCACAACTACAGAAGTAGTAAGAGCACAGCTCTGGCCCCTTGTGAAAGGAGTTGTTAATGGGCATGTCCCTGCTTGAACCAACACCAACACACCCCCTCCTAACACAGTCGAACTCCTCTAGAACAACTGGACAGGCAGTTTGGGGGACATATAGTGTCACAGGTCAGAGTACAGCATGAAATACATGTCACAGATCTCTCAAAAAACACAAGTCAATTGGAAAAGTATGACCCTATGGAAGAACATTTAAAATAGGAAATAATTTCAACCACAGAAGGAAAAAAAAACAGGAATTTAAAACAAATATATAAATATTCGATACTTTCCTTCAAACAGGGAATATTAATATTTGCAATGAGAACACTTGATAATCATATAAAAGCAGCTGTGTGTGTGTGTGTGTGTGTGTGTGTGTGTGTGTGTGTGTGTGTAGAGAGAGAGAGAGAGACAGAGTATTTATATATACATAAATTTAGAAATCATGAGAGTGAAATATTCAGTCATTGCTATAAAAAGATAAGTACACAGGATAATTAGTGGTATAAATATGACTGAAGAGAAAAATTAATGACATGAAAAGAAGCATTGAGAAGTGCACTCAAATTTCATCACAGGGAGGAGGGATGGAAAATATGGATGGTATTTTGAACTGTGGAAGATGTCTTGAGAAGCATCAACAAGCATTTAACTAGAGCCTGCAAGTAAAAAATGTAGCAGAGAAAAATCTGCAGACCACCGTGGCTGAAAGGCTGTTGGAAATGCAGGCCTACGTGTTTCTAGATTTAATTAATGATGTCGCTCAGATGTGGAGAGAGCATAAGGAAATTAGATAAGGAATGTGATGACCATAAAGTCATTGGAAACAGTGCAAGAGAAGAGGCTTTTGGGAATGTTGGTTGGCTTGAGTTACAGAACCCACCATCAATAGGTATGGCTCTGTCCGCCCTGCCCCGCCCCCTTGACTCCATCCCCTATGCCCCCCCCCTACCCACTGCATCCCAACTTCCACATGATCACCTAAGGATTCGGCCCTGCTGATTGTAAATCTGATTTATAAAAGAAAAGTCTGACTGAAACTAACAATCCCTAAATAACCAAGAGGAAACTGACCTTCCAAGATCTGACATTTCCATTGTCTTGAGTTGTAAATTTAAGTAAAGAAATCTAGAAATCATACAAATTTATGGAGCTTAAATAACACACCAACTGAATGATGAGTGAATCAAAGAAGAAATTAATACATCCCTAGAATTAAATGAAAATGAAAACATAACACAATAAACCTCTGGGATGGACATAATAAAAGCAATCCTAAGAGAGAAATTTGTATCTCTAAGCATGAATATTTAAAAACAAAAACAACAAGAAAAACAAACAAAGACAATAGAAAGATTACAAATAAATGGCTTAATAATGCAACTCAAGGTTGGGTTGAACAAGAATAAATTTGTGTAAACAAGAATAAACTAAACCCAAACCCAATTGACAGGAAGAAACAACAATCAGAACAGAAATTAATGAGCTAAACACAAACAAAAGAATCAGTGAATCTAAAAACTGGTTCAGTGAAAAGATAAACAAGATCAGAAGGTCCTTAGCCCACTTATGCAAAAGAAAGAGAGAGAGACAGAGAGAGAGAGAGAGAGAGAGAGAGAGAGAGAGAGAGAGAGAGAGAGAGAGAGTCAAATGAATAGAATCATACATGAACAGGAAAACATTACAACAGACACCAAAGAAAGCCAGAACATTACCTGGAGATACTTTCAAAATCTAGACTGAACTCTATTAAGTTAAGAAACTAAAAGAAGTGGAATTTCTAACTTCCGTAAAACCATCAAAGTTAAAACCAAGAAAAGATTAACAACTAAAAAGGTACATTGAAATAGTAATAAAAAACATTCCAAATAAGAAAAATGCAGGTCAGATGGATTCACAGAAGAACTCTATCAACCTTTGAAAAAATTACAACCAATAGTTCTCAAATTATTTTTAAAAATGGAAACAGAAGGAATATTTTCAAGCTTCTTCAATGAAGCCAGAATTACCCAAACCAGGTAAAGATACAGCAAGAAAAGAGAAAACAATGGGCCAATACCCCTGATGAACAGAGATAAAAAATTCTTGCAAAATGAATACAAGCACACAGGAAAAAGATCATCCATCATAAAGTTGACTTTATCCTACAGATGAGGGAATGTTCCACATATGTAAGTCAATAAAGGTAATGTACTACATAAATGGACTTGAAGACAAAAATTTACATGATTTCCTAAATTGAGGTAGACAAGGCCTTTGACGAAGTTGAACATGCTCATGATAAAAGTCCTAGAGAGAGAAGGGCTGGAGGGGACATACCTCAATATAATAAAGGTTATCTGTGACAAACCCACAATTAATATCTTCCTAAATGAAGACAAATTCAATACAACCTCATTAAAATCGGAAATGAGACAGGGCTGTCCACTTCATCTCCTCCCTTTAAGTATAAGTCTTGAAGCACAAGCTGAATTAAGGGAATACAAATAAGAAATCAAGCTAAATATCCCTGTTTGTAGATGACATGATATTATAGGTAATGGATCCCCATAATATCACCAGAAAACTAGAAATGATTGGTAATTTTTGCCAAGTGGCAGGTACAAAACCAATTTACAAAAGTCAGCCTTTCTATGAACCCACAACAAACATGCCAAAAAAGAGGTCATGGAAATTCTCCCATTCACAATAGTCTCCAAAGAATTAAATACCTTGGAATAAACCTAAGCAAGAACGTGGAAGATTTCTGTGATGAAAACTTGAACTCTCAGGGGAAAAAAAGAGATTAAGAAAGAAACTAGATAATGGGAAGATCTTTTGTGCCCACAGATTGATAGACTTAATATTGTGAAGATGACCATCTAGCAAAAGCAATTTGCAGATTGAATGCAATCCTCATCAAAATCCCCATGATCTATAAGGACAGAAAAATCTATCCTTAAATTCACATAGAAGCACAAAGGACTCTTGATAGTCAAAGCAATTTTGATCAAAAATAATTGAGCTGGAGGGATTACCATTCCAGATATAAAGTTATAGAGCCACCATAATAAATGCCACATGGTATTGGCACAAAAACAGACATGTAGATCAATGGAGTAGGATTGAAGACCCAAAGATGAGTGCTTGTTACTACAGCCATCTCATATTTGACAAAGATTCCAAAAATTACATACTGGAAGAAAGACAGCATCTTCAACAAACGGTGCCAAGAAAACTGGATGTTCACATGTAGAAGAATGAAATTAGACCCATACATATAACCCCACACAAAAACATCAACTCCATATGGGTCCAAGGCCACAATCTCAACGTGAAACTGAAACTGCTGGAAGAAAGCTTAGGCAGTGCCCTTCAAGATACAGAAATAGGAAAGGGTTTTCTAAACAGGATTCCTTCTATTCACTCAGGAACTGACTCAACTCCATAAAACTAAAAAGCTTGTGTAGCAAAGGAAACAATCAATTGAGTAAAGAGGAAGGCCACCAAGCGGGAGAGAATCTTTGTGTGCTACACATCTGATAAAGGATTCCTAGGCAGAACACACAAAGAATTCAAAACTCAAAGAATCAAGAAATTAAATTATCCAATTAAAAAAAATGGACTATGGATTTGAACAGAGAGTTCTCAAAAAGAAGAAATAATTAAGAAGTATCTCAAAAATTGTTCAAATCCTTAGCAACTATGGAAATTCAAATTAAAATAATTTTGAGGTTTTTTTGTTTTGTTTTTATCTTACCCTGGTGAGAAGGGCCAAGGTCAGCAAAACAACCAACAACAAATGCTGCAGAGGATTTGGGGAGAGGGGAATGCTCATTCATTGTTGGCGGGATTGCAGCAAAGTGCTGCAGCCACTCTGAATATCAGTGTGGAGAATTCTCTAAAAGCTAAGTAAGATCTACCACATGACCCAGCGCTACCTCTCTTTGACATAGACCCAAAGCACTCACCATCCTACGACAGAGACACTTGCTCAGCTGTGTCCATTGTCTCTCTATTCACAGTATCTAGGAATTGGAAACAACTTAGATGTCATTCAATCATTTAATGGATAATGGATATGTGGTCTACATGCACAATGGAATTCTATTCAACTGTAAAGAAAAATTAAACCTACAAGTAAAGGGATGTAATTGGGAAATACTATACTGAGTGTAGTAAGCCAGACCTAGAAAGACAAATGCTACATCTCCTCTCTTATGGCTCCTAGGTCTGAACCTTTGAATCTGTGCATATAATCTGGAGCAACTGTAGAAGCCGGAAAAGTGGAAGGGGACCCTGGGGTGGGGCAGGGGAGAAGGGCCTAGAGAGAGGGTTAGTAGAACATTGGTGCTATGAAGGGAAAAGGGGGAACACAGGGAGCAGGGAGGAAGAGACAAGCAACACTAAGGATATCAGAAAAAGCCATAGGGAATCATATTATTTTAAAAGTCTACTTTAAATAAATTGTGTGTGTGTGTGTGTGTGTGTGTGTGTGTGTGTGTGTGTGTGTCTATGAACAATGATAACTATAGAAGAAGAGATCATAAAGTTGAGTGGAAATGGGGGGCACTAAAGAAGTTGATAGGGGATAGGGTGCAGGTAGGTGGAGGTAGGAGTGGAAATGATATAAATACAGTACTTATATATGAAATTCTCAAAAAAATTCAAAAAGGGTAAAAGCCATCTAGTTCATTTTCAAGATTCACAATGCATCAACACAAAAAATGCACATATATAAAAGAGAAAAATAGTAGATTGGTTTCACTTCTGAAAATATATTTAAAATCAAGGTAAAAATTGGGCCAGTTCACAGGAAATCCAGAAAGACAGTATTTAATAGTCAATGGCTTTTGTACTCATCAAAAGAAGCTATAGTTTGGCTGTAGGAAAAGCATAACTGAAATATTGAATAGACAACACGGCATTGTGTGAAATCCTGCACACAGTATTGTGTGAAATGTTGCACACCAGTAATGCTTTTTAAAATAACCTAATGCATGAAGGTAAGGGAATCAGAGAACATGCTGGCTGTTCCTATCATCAGAATGCTCTCCAAATATTTATCATGCACAAACTCTCGCCAGGAACTGTGTTAGGCTCTGCCACTTGTGAAGCCACTGCCCTCTCTGACCTTTAGATGGGAATATCACCCTAGCTTCCTCAAAGACTCGCAGGTACCAATGTGTCCAAATGTTGACAGTGCATTGCTCTATGAACATAGCGAATTCTGCAATCAAAAGCTCTAATATTCTTATGTTCTTTCCTTTCCATAGAATATTTACTTCATGGTTTAGTCAAACCTTAATACTTATTAAAACTGAACTATAAGATAACTTCCATGTAATATTTACAAGTGTCTACTTCTCTCTCAACTGAGGTGGCTTTAATTACCCATGCTGTAGCTCACTTTGCTCTTAGCTCTGATGTAATAATGAGCATGTGCTTCCTGCCCTGCTGACTGTAAAGCACTTCCAAGTCCACCCACCCAATTGATATGGCAACTCTATTGCTGGGAGTGTCATAACTGCTCCCATTTTGTACAGGAGAAACAGAAAACCACTATTAAAATTTCAGTGGTCAGAAGTCAGGTGATCCTAATTCCAAAAGAAAAAAAAAACAAGAACAAAAACAAATATAGCTTAGAGATACCAACCAAAAAATTAGGTTAGCAGAAGAAATCTAACTCTGCATTAAAAAAATAAATATGGTGTGGCCAAATAGGACTTATCTCAGAAAGACAAGTTCATTTCAAAAGTGCAAAATTTATTAAAGAGTCAATGTACATTTTGTTTTCTTTTTTCTTTTTGGTTTTTCAAGACAGGGTTTGTCTGTGTAGCCCTGGCTGTCCTGGAACTCATTCTGTAGACCAGCTGGCCTTGAATTTACAGAGATCTGCCCGACTCTGCCTCCAGAATGCAGGGAACACCATGCATAAAATTTTTAATGAAAAACAAATGATATGATAATCGTCACACTTTCTGGTGTTGGGGGAAGCCCTTGAGAAAAAAATACCCTTTTATGACCAAAACACTGAAAAATATCTGAATTGATAAACACTTTCTTGTCTTGGTCAAGTATATATTCCTTAGTTTTGAAGCTGTAATCATCATTGGAGAATGCTGACAAAGAGCAACAAAGCATTTTGCCCAGGCTTGCTGTTAGCACAGAACAGTGGCGTGTCACACCAATGAATTCATGAGCTGAAATTGACAAATTAAATCAGTCAGAGGATTGCTCTTGGAGGGGTGAGAAATTAAGCTATTTTGAACATAATCTCTGGATTATCTTCCTTTATGCTAAAGGCAAAAAGCCCTCTAAGTATTAAAATATAATGAATACCCCCCAATGAAATGTAGGTCAACCATTCTTAATTATTTTTATATATCCCAACAACTGGACAAGTAAATACATATATACATAGCTAATAATGGGAGAGAGATATCTTGTGGTTGGAAAAGATAGTGGGAAATATGTAATAAGTCTGGAATTAGAGATATCAGTGTGAACCATTGAGACAAAGATAGTCACGTAGTTATGAATGGATATAGATACGTTTGTCTGTCTCTATATGTATGAACATGTCCTGCCTATAACTCCATTGTTTGTATATGTAGTGGTTAAGTGTGGATCTCTCTCTCTCTTTATCTTTTTCTCTCTCCCACATCTCTTGCTTCTGTTTCTCCCACTCCCTGAGTTTTGTCTTCCAAGGGTACCAAGAAGCATTTATACCCACTTATACCCTCTTAACATGAGGCCTTGTTTTCCAAACATAATACTTCTCTAAAAGGAGCAAGGCATCTTTGGGGAAATGGTAGACTAGATCTGGATTACCAAAAGAACAATACAGATTGGGAAAAAGTTGTGGTACTTAAAAATAAATAAGCAATGAAAGGCTGATGGGATATATCAGAGCAAATCAGGAGCTTGAAGGAGCTCCCCCTGGCAAAGCCTGGCACAACCTGAGTATCAAAATAAAGACAATAAAGAACTATGAACTATTGTTAAAGCATCGAGGAGCTACAGTACAACAGACAAATTTGGGAAAGGTAAACGTTGGGGATAGAATGATGGAAACATAGACATCGTGATAATTGAGGTAACTTAGTGAGGATCTGTTTTCCTTTTTTGTTTTTTTTTTAAAGGGTAAAAATACTGTTGTAGAAGAAAACCCTGCAGTAGGAACAAGCCACATCAGATAGTGGTTCAGGTAGATACTGCTGGAAACTAGCTCCTTTGGCCCCCGGCTTCCTTCTTGGCACTCAGGAGGAGCTGCACGTTGCCCTGTGGCCATCTAGTTGCACGCGGACGATCTCAACCTGGCACATGCAAGCCACCCCAACAACCCCAACACTCAGGACATTTCTACTCAACAGCTGCTCTGCACTTTACGAAGCTGCCAAGATTGGAGAAAATAAAAATATCTGAAATTCTTCAAGATTAAAGAAGTCAAAAGAAAACAAAACACACATACACCCCCAAAACCCAACCCCCAAACCCCAAACCCCAGTTATCTCAGCACATGGGAGGTTGAGAGAGGAGGATTGCCATAGTCTGAGGCCAATCTGGGCAGCAGAGTGAGCTCCAGGAAAGCCAGGGATACCATGTGAGACTGTCTCAAACAACAACAATAAATAAAATAAAATTTGAAAATAAAATAAATATCTTAGCTGGACATATAGTGCATGCCTCTAATCCTAGCGCACATGAACTTTAATCAAGAAATTCTACTGTTAGAACTTCCTTCTGCAGTTATAATTACAAAAAGCAAAAGCTGCGAAAGAAATGTTTATATAAATTATCCTATGACACAGTTATAAATTATTCTGTAATACATCGTAAATAATAGGAGTGATGTATATATGAAATAAATAATAAAGATGAGCATACATCTGTTTGGCAAAACGTGACACAACTATAATAAAGAATAAGTGACGTGTGTACAATAAAAAAATTCAAGTTAATGTGTGCATTGTGGTTTGGATACAAATTGTCACCTGAAGGCTCATGTGACTCATGTATGAGGGCTTAATACTTAATGCAGCAATGTCCTGAGACGCAGCCTTAAGATGAGTTTGGATCACAAGGGCTCAACACTCATCAATGGATCAATCCATCCGTGAATTCAGAGTTGAATCAACTGTGAGGGGTTGGGTCCAAGTTGTAGTAAGTAGGTCACTGAGAGCTTGCTTGCCCTTGAAGAAGGTGTCTTGTCTCTGATCTCTCCTCTCCTCCCCGCACCTCCCCTTCCGTCCCTTTCTTTTCTCCCGCCCCTTCTCCTCCCTATCATCCTACCTCCTTCCCACTTTCCCTGCCTCCTAGTTGCCAGGAGGCAAGCAGATCTGCTCTCATGCCCTCTCCACTGTGATGCTCCGGTAGTAGCAGAAGCAACAGACCCAAGTGGAAATTTTCAAGCCATGAGCCAAAATTAGTCCTTCATCCTTTAAATTGTTTCCTCCAGCATTTCACAGCAAGGAGAAGCTAACACAGAAGCCTGGGTGGTCAAGATAAAGAGGTAAGTGATACACATGCAGGGAGTGGCGAGGCTTCACGTCTGGGAATGTTCAGGAGGGACTGCGTACATGCTGGTTTCTAAAACGGTTTGGAGCAAGCCCAGAAGAAACCATTTATGGAAAGGGGGGGAGCAGATGTGAAGAACGAAAATGCTTTCTTAATTTTAGGCCTTCCTACAACCTGCATTATCTGTATGGAGCTTTATCACATTACTTTATAAGGTCAGAGGCACTGTAAACAATAAATAATCACAATAAAAACAATGGGATAATAGTGTCCGTGAGCCATCCATGTGCCTCAGATAATCCACAGCACCTCACACAGAATAGTTCATTTAATTTTCACACCTCTATAGATAGTAACTACCATTATCCCCACTTGGCACATCAGGAAATTCAAATGCAGAAAGTTAAGCTAGCCAGGCATGGAGAAGCACACCTGTAATTGTAGTGTGTGGGAGATCTTGGATTCAAAAACAGAAAAGAAGAGGGGAAAAAATTAAAAAAGGAGAAATAAGAAGGTGCTATGTCTCATGCTGAGGAAGAGAGATTAAATTGAGATCTCAATCTAAACCCGTGTTTTCACCCATTACTCTTAATGTGTTTTTTTTTTTCTGATTTTTTTTTTTAATAGCAAAATAAAAAGCCAAGCCAGATGTGCTGGCTCACACCAGTTATTTCAGCACATGGAAGGTTGAGAGGGGAAGATTGCTATAGTTTGAGGTCAATCTGGGCTGCAAAGTGAGCTCCAGGAAAGCTTGGGATACAAAGTGAGACTGTTTCAAATAAAAACAATAATAAAATGAAATTTGAAAATAAAATATATACCTTAACTGGACATAATAGTACATACCTGTAATCCTAGCACTTGGGAGATGGAGCCAGGAGGAATAGCAGTTCAAGCTACATAATGAGTTTGAAGCCAGTCTAGGCTACATGGGACCCTGTGTCTAATTAATGAATCAATTAAAAATAAGAATGAAAGCAGTGGATTTCTGTGGGCCTCTCTAGCACTTTGCTTCTTCCTATTCTCATGTGGTCTTCATTTACCATGGTCTCCTATTCCTTGTTCTCCCTCTCTGTTGTTGATCCAGATGGGATCTCCCGCTCCCCAAGCTCTCTTTCCCTCGACCCTCGCCCTTCACTACCCCCACTCATGTCCAGGCTGTTCATGTAGATCTCATTCCATTTCTCTGTCATTGGGAGATCCCCGTGTCTTTCTTGGGGACCTGTTTTCCAGGTAGCCTCCCTGGTGATGTGAGTAGCAGTCCAGTCATCCTTGTTCCACATCTAGTATCCTCCTATGAGTGAGTACATACCATGTTTGTCTTTCTGAGTCTGGGTTACCTCACTCCGGATGATTTTTTCTAGATCCATTCATTTGTCTGCAAACCTCATGATGTCATTGTTTTTCTCTGCTGAGTAGTATTCCATTGTGTATATGTAACACATTTTGTTTATCCATTCTTCAGTTGAAGGGCATCTAGGTTGTTTCCATGTTCTGGCTATTACAAACAATGCTGATATGAACATAGCTGAACAAGTGCTCTTGTGGTGTGGTTGAGCATTCCTTGGGTATATGCCCAAGAGTGGTATAGCTGGATCTTGGGGGAGATGGATTCCCAATTTTCTAAGAAAGCGCCATATTGATTTCCAAAGTGGTTGTACAAGCTTGCATTCCCACCAGCAGTGGAGGAGAGTTCCCCTAGCTCCACATCCTCTCCAGCATAAGGTGTCTTCAGTGTTTTTGATCTTAGCCATTCTGACAGGCGTAAGGTGGTATCTCAGAGTTGTTTTGATTTGCATTTCCCTGATGATTAAGGATGTTGAGCAATTCCTTAAATGTCTTTCAGCCACTTGAGTTTCCTCTGTTGAGAATTCTCTGTTTAGTTCTATCGCCCATTTCTTAATTGGACTGTTGGGCATTTTGATGTCTAATTTCTTGAGTTCCTTATAAATTCTGGAGAGGCCCACAGAAATCCACAAAGATACCTCCACAACAGACTACTGGCAATGGTTGAGAGACAGCCCGAACTGACCTACTCTGGTGATGGGATGGCCAAACACCCTAATTGTCGTGCTAGAAACCTCATCCAACTACTGAGGGATCTGGATGCAGAGATCCATGGCTAGGCCCCGGGTGGATCTCTGGGAGTCCAATTAGCGAGAATGAGGAGGGTTTATATGAGCGAGAATTGTTGAGACCAAGGTTGGATAAAGCACAGGGACAAATAGCCAAATGAATGGAAACACATGAACTATGAACCAATGACTGAGGGGTCCCCAACTGGATCAGGCCCTCTGAATGGGTGAGACAGTTGATTGGCCTGATCTGTTTGGGAGGCATCCAGGCAGTGGGACCGGGTCCTGTGCTCATTGCATGAGTTGGCTGTTTGAAACCTGGGGCCTATGAAGGGTCGCTTGGCTCGGCCTGGGAGGAGGGGACTGGACTTACCTGGACTGAGTCTACCAGGTTGATCTCAGTCCTCAGGGAAGGCTTTGCCCTGGAGGAGGTGGGAATGGGGGGTGGGCTGGGGGGAAGGTGAGGGGGGCAGGAGTGGGGAGAACAAGGGAATCCGTGGCTGATATGTAGAACTGAATTGTATTGCAAAATAAAAATTAAAAAAAAATTTTAAAAAAAAAAAAGAATGAAAGCAGTAAAGAGATGGCTCAGCAGTCGCAGATGCTTGTTGCTCTTCCAGAAGGACCTGGGTTTGGTTTTTAGCACCGGCATGAGGCAGCTCTCAACTGTCTGTTACTCCACCTCCCATATACCAGATACCTTCTTTTGACCTCTGTGATCAGTGCAGACGCGTGTTGTATGTATGCACGCGCATGCACACCAACACAGACACAGAACAGGTAACCATAAATTTAAAAATTAAAAGGCAAGAAAAAAAATCTTGATGAATATCACTCCATGTCCTAATATCATACTGATTTTCTTTACCAAAGCATCCAAACCACAGTGCCCTCTTTTGTAGTGGTTCTCAACCTTCCGAATGCTGTGACCCTTTAATACAGTTCTTCATATTGTGGTGACCCCCCCCCCCACCATAAAACTATTCTGGTGCTACTTCATAACTGTAATTTTGCTACTATTATGAATTGTAAATACCTGACATGTGACCCCTGTGAAAGGGTCATTGTACCCGAGACCCACAGCTTGAGAACCCATACTCTAGAGCTCCTCCCCCCCCCCCCCCCCCGTGAGACCCACAGGTTGAGAACCACTGATCTAGAGACACCCCTCCCCCAACTAATACGGTGTGTATCCATTAGGTCTTCAGACTCCCTCTGCTGAGTCCCCATGTGGCTAAGTGACTAGGTCTGATCTGGTGATTCCTTTCTAGTACAGCAAATGGTGTCGTACATTTCTCCAAGAAGTTCCTCAGTGGCATTTCATAAATGTTGATGTATCATACTAATTTTAACTTTAATTTTCTTCTAATTTTCCATGTGATTTTTTTCATTGTTCATTATATTATTAGTACATATTAGATACGTGTTTTAAAACTTTACCGATGTCGGCCGGGTGGTGGTGGTGGTGGTGGTGGCGGCGGCGGCGGCGGCGGCGGCGGCGGCGGCGGCGGCGGCGGCGGCGGCGGCGCACGCCTTTAATCCCAGCACTCGGGAGGCAGAGGCAGGCGGATCTCTGTGAGTTTGAGGCCAGCCTGGGCTACCAAGTGAGTCCCAGGAAAGGCACAAAGCTACACAGAGAAACCCTGTCTCGAAAAAACCAAAAAAAAAAAAAAAAAAAAAAAACCCAAAAAAAACTTTACCGATGTCTCCCAATTATTCATTTCTACAGCAATGTTCTTACGGGCAAATGTCACTGACACATTATATAGTTTTAATCTAAGTGATGGTATGGTGAATGTTCCACATGCCCTTAAAAAGAATTTGCATTTTTCTATTTGTTTGGTGAACTGTTCTATGAACAATTAGATGAAGTTGTCTGATGGAATTTACCTATACATTTAAAAGGTAGAGATGGATGAAAGTAGGTGCTTTTTTTTAAATCTGTTTCTTTCCCTGTGTGTTATCATTGTTAGATATTATTGATGAATATATAAATATTCAATTTTTTATTGGGAAATTGATATTCCCTGGTAACAATTTTTCTTCTGAAATCTACTTTGTCTAACTTTAAACAATACAGTCTTTCAAGCTAGATAGTGGTGGCACACACCTTTGATCCATCCCAGCACTCAGGAGGCAGAGGCAGGTGGATCTCTCTCTTTGAGTTTGAGACCAGGACAGACAGAGCTGCTACACAGAGAAACCCTGTCTCGAAAAAACAAACAAACAAAATCTTTCTTTTGAACAATATTAGCACACATCTTTTCCATGATATTTTTCACTTATCTGTTGAAAGTATCTTTTGTGTTTGTATTTAAAGAAAAACTTCAGATTTTTCTTTTCTATTTTTCTGTCTTTTAAGACAAAATCACCCTGTGTAGCCTGGGATGCCTGGAACTTACTATGTTGCCCAAGCTGGCCTCAAACTTATGGCAATCCTCCTGCCTTAGCTCCTTGAGCGATGAGCCGCCATGCCCGGCAAAAGCATATTTTTCTTATAGAGAGTATCTCATTGTACCTGTTTTCATTCCATCTATCTCTGCTTTTTAATGGAGTTAGGCCATTTATATTTAATGAAATCAATAGACCGGCATATCCCCTACCTTTTTGTCTATTTATACTTGTGTTCTGTAATCTTTGTTCCTTTTACCTTTTTATCTACCTTCCTGAATTTATTTAGTAATTTTCAATGTTCCACTTTATCTCCTCTTTAGGCTTAGTAAGCACTAAGTATTTTATGTGGTTGTATGGGGTTTATGATGTAAACATTTAACTTGTCTGGTTTACTTTCAGATAATACATTGTATTGAGTACTTCAGTTTCTCTTTTTTTTAATCTTTATTCTATTGTAGTATATTTTCCTTCTACATAAGAAATATGCACACATTAACTCACAATATATTTTGTCTTTGCTTTAGACCATTATTAATGTATGGATTTTAATGGGAAACCTTTATTTTGTATTCATCTATATTATTTTTACTAGTCTTCAGTGTTCTTCATTCCTTTGAATAGGTTCAAATTTTTCTCAGATATCATGCTCCTATCTAGTGAATATATCTTCATGTTCTTGTAGTGCTAGTCTAGTGGCAAAAAAAAAAATCACTCTACTTTTATTAGTAGACATGGTAATGCCAAATACAGTTCCATATTGTTTGTGCTTTTATTATATTTCTATAACTGTTTGCCTCATTGCCTGACTCTGAACCTCACTCTGTCTCATAGGCTGGCTATCCAGCAAGAAGATCTCAGGATCCACCTATGTCTATACTCTCAATGTTGGGGTATAGGTATGTACAGCTATGCCTGGCTATTTATGTGTGTGTTGGAGATTTGAATGCAAATCTTCATATTTGCAGAATTAGCACTCTCACTCACTGAGAAATCTCCCTAGTCCAGACACAATTTAAAGATCATATTATATACCGTCTGCCCTTTGGCTTTTTAGAAAATAACCCATTTTTTTCATGACACTCAGCCATCCATTCATTTGCTCCTCTACTTGGAACTTTGTGCTAAATCATCTTTGTATCTCAAAGAACTGATGAAGAACAAACATCCAGAGCCATTGATTTGTATAGGAGACCTTCAGATTTCTAGGCCAATTTTCTTGCCAGAATTAGGACCCCTTAATGAAAGACTCTGAAAAGTTCTTTACATGGCTGTCAGCCCTTGCCACCCATCTCATCTCTGTATTTATTGTTTTCTTCAAAAGAAGTCAAAGCAAAAATCCTAGATCACTACATTATTAATGTAGCCTTTTAGTCTTCTAGTACAAATCATTTATTGGCCATGTTGTATAATTTTGTCCTGATCTGAAGTTATTAAAAATGACCAGAATTAACATCAGAATAATTTAATGGGTTCATAAAAACGTACTCAAATTAATATGTTCTGATACCATCCAAAACACTGAAGGTTTTCTGAAAATAGAGTTGTTTACATAAGCTGGAAGCTCCCAGGCAGTGGTGGCACACACCTTTAATCCCAGCACTCAGGAGGCAGAGCCCGGTGGATCTCTGTGAGTTTGAGGCCAGCCTGGTCTACAGAGCGAGATCCAGGACAGGCACCAAAACTACACAGAAAAATCCTGTCTTGAAAAACAAAAACAAAACAAAACAAAAAGACCTAAACAAAACATAAGCTGGATGCTTTTCACATAAAAATACATAGAAAAAATGGATAAGAGAAAATGGTATTTTAAATATATAACTATGCTCACAAGACAGTGAAGGAAGTCTCTAGAAGGAAATGAAATACAATAAGAATAAAGACAATTGGTACACCAGCTTTCTAGGATGGATCTTAGACAAACTAGAGAAAAAAATTGGTGAATTAAGACTTGGAATTATCAATGACTGAAGGCTTGGCAACTAACTGAGAAAGAATCCACACTGAAATAGTTTTTAAGGAACTCTGACTATTTAGGTAAGAAAATGAAATTATTTGTTCCCAATGCAGACAGGTTAACAGAGAAAACTGTGCATCTCAGTCAAGGCTCTGTCTGAAGGGGGTGGGGGATGATAAAGCAAACAAAACAATTGTAATCAGTTTGTCAATATTGGCCTTTCTTATACCGTGCCTCACCGAAGGTTGCAAAGATGTTTGTTTGTGGTGTCTTTTAAGGTAAGGTCTCACTCTGTTGACTTGTCTGGCCTCAAACTCAGGACAACCCCCCTTTATCCGTCTCCCAAGTGCTGGGATTTGATGTGTATACCCAGTGCTATGGATATCGCTCTGTATAAATAAAATGCTGATTGGCCAGCAGCCAGGCAGGAAGTATAGGTGGGACAAGCAGAGAAGAGAATTCTGGGAACAGGAAGGCTGAGTCAGAGAGTCGCTGCCAGCCACCGCCATGACAAGCGAGATGTAAGGTACTGGTAAGTCACGAGCCACGTGGCAACTTATAGACTAAAATTTAGGACAGAGTGAATGTTTGGTGATGAGTGAGGCAGCTGAGCAAGTACCCTCCAACCCCTCGCGGCAGGAAATGCCGCTCACTGGAAAGGGCCTCCACTGTTCTAAAAGTCAGTCCTGCAGGGGCCAAGTTGAAGCCACACTCTAAGGCTAGGACAGAGTGTGGCAGAGGTCCCCAGGCAGCACAGTCCTAGGAAAAGTCTACATTCCTCAGATGGAGGAAGACTGGCTTAAGGATTCACCACAAGTCTTTGAGAACTCTTCTGAGATTTTATTATACACAACTTTGTCCTCCCTCCCTCCCTCCTCCTTCACTTCCTCCCTCCCTCTCTCCTCTCTTTCTCTTCTGTCCCTCCTCCTTTCTTCCTGTTTCCTCTCTGCTTCCTTTGTTCCTCCTCTTTCTCCTCCCTCCCCAAGGTCATGCTTACATCGTAGTCTGATCACTATAGTCCCGGCTCCTTCTCCATTTTTTTTGGTCTTGAATATTTTCTCAAACTAACCTATGGCAGTTCGATCCCATCTTGGCTGCTTGTCTCCTTTAAGAACTCACTTATACACATGAGTACAAATTATATAAAAATGTAGAAATGTTAATTTGGGAGCTGAAAAATTCCTTAGTTAGAGGGATAGCCTGGCATAGATGAAACCTTTCCTTCTACCCTCAGCAACACATAAACTGGGCATGGTGGCATACCTGTAATCCCAGCACTTGAGGAGTAGATAGATGCTTGAGGATCAGAAGGTCAAGGTCATCCTTGGCTACAAAGTAAATTCAAGGCCAGCCTGGGCTATAGGAAGCCCAGTCTTAACAAACAAACAAACGAACAAACAAACAAACAAAAGGGCTGGAGAGATAGCTGTAAGCGGAAGTTTCTGTTCCACAGCAGCTCCCAAATAACTGACTCAGAGGCTTAATACTAATTATAAATGCTCAGACAATAGCTCAGGCTTGTTACTAGCTAACTCTTACATTTTAAAGTAACCCATATTTCTTATCTATGCTTTGCCACATGGCTTGGTACCTTTTCTCAGTATGGCATGCCCATTTTACTTCTCCATGTGTCTATTGGCAACTCCAGACTCCAACCCTCTCTCTTCCCAATCTTTAGTTTGGTTGTCCTGCCTATACATCCTGCCTGGTTACCAGCCAATCAGCTTTTTATTAACAATAAGTGCAACACATTTTCATAGTGTACAAGATCATTCCACAGCAGACAGCTCAAGGGTTAAGAGCACTGGCTACTTTTCTACAGGACCTGGGTCTAATTCCCAGTAGCCACATGGTGACTCACAACAGCCTGTCACTTCAGTTCCAACATATTCAACACTCTTTCTGGACTTCCTCAGATACCAGGCATGCCAGCCTGTGGTATCAGATACCACAGCATGTGGTATACAGACATGGAGGCAGGCAAAACAACCACACACATAAAATAAAAATTTAAACACAAGCAAAGAGAAATAAAAAGAAATATTAATTTTGAAAACATATCTCAGCCGGGCGATGGTGGTACACACCTTTAGCTCACTTGGGAGGCAGAGGCAGGTGGATCTCTGTGAGTTCGAGCCAGCCTGGTCTACAGAGTGAGTCCCAGGACTGTTATATAGAGAAACCCTGTCTCAAAAAACCATGAAAAAGAAAAAAGAAAAGGAAAGAAAGGAAGAAAACATACCCCAGAAAAATGGATCTTGATTTTTGGGTAGAGGACACAGGACAAGTAGTTGGCAGATGGATCAGTAAATGGCAGGACAAGAGCACATTTCAGGCAAGGCTAGAACGTGAAGTACATGGCCAAGTATAATGGGAGGCGATGGTGCCAAGGTAGAAGGGGCCATGGGAAAGCTCTCAAATACTGGGGACTGAATCAACTACAGCCTTGCGCATGCAAAGCAAGCAGCCTACCGCTGAACTGTTCCCTCAGTTGAGAAATTTAGTATTATTTTAAAGCATTTCAGCATTTTGAATAGGACAAGTTGGAAAGTTTATCTCAGACAAAAGGCTTTGTGACTGTGAGTAGAAAATCTAGTTCATTGGCTTTAAACAGACTTTATTGGTCCAAGGCAGTAGTTTCTCAATCTGTGGGTTGCGATGCCTTGGGGGGAGTCAAACAACCTTTCACATGTGTTGCATATCGGATATTTACATTACAATTCATAACAGTAGCAGAATTACAGTTACGAAGTAGCAATGAAAATAATTTTATGGTTTGGGGTCACCACAACATGAGGAACTGTATTAAAGGGTCACAGCATTAAGAAGATTGAAAATCACTGGTCCAAGAGGTAAGGTGGGCATTTGGGTGTATCAATCAAATCAGGGGTTCAAGTTTCTCACCTTTAGCTTCATTTTGTTCAATGTTGGCTCCTCCTTAAGACCAAACTTTTCAGGAATAAAGATAGTTCCTATAGCATTAGGGATGCCACGCTCCCTGGTTTACATATGCCACACCAGTGGATTTGTATGAGTCTTGAGGAATGAACATTTCTAATGCCACAGACCTGCCTGGCTTCTTCCTTAGTTAAACCTGAGTCACAATATTAGTTATTCTTTTCCTTATTTTGACAAAATACTGAAGAGAAGCAACCTAAGGGAAGAGTGTTTATTTTGGCTCATGACTTAAGAGGCAACCCATGACAAGATGGTTCTGCAGCAGGAATATGAGGCAGCTGGTCAAATTGCATTCATTCTTAAGGAGCAGAGAGAAATGAACGCTGGTGCTCAATTGCCCCCATTTACCCTTTTTATTTCATCTAGAACCCAGTCCATGGGCTCCTGTTGTCCAGGTCCAGAGATGTGTATTCCAAATGATTACACATTCCAATGATTCTAAATTGAGTCCAAGTTGACGATGAAGATTAACGGTCACAGTCTCTATGACCTGTTTCTTATTCAGTGCATGGCAAGGGTGTGCTGCTGCTATCATACCAACCAGCTCAGTCAAACGCCTTCAGCTAATGAACTATTGGGGTATGAATGGATAAAGACTAGTAATCTCATTAGAGAAAGCTGGAAAGATTCTGTCAAAGCAAGAAACACATTTTTTTATAATGGTAAAGAAAGTTTGAGGGAAGAGGCCCTTGGGGGACTGTGATGGCTATTCTTGGTTGTCAACTTGACCATCTGAAATTAACTAAAACTCTGGGTTTGGCCCTTAGCACTACACAAACTAGGTGAGGTAATAAATATCTATAATCCCAGCCCTTGGGAGGAGAAGGCAGTAAACAAATCAAACGCTGAAGAACATTATTGGCTATAGCAAGTAAGAAGCCAGTCTGGCATGTATTAAGAACCATACTCGAAAGAAAGAAAGGAAGGAAGGAAGGAAGGAAGGAAGAAAGAAGGGAAGGAAAGAAGGAACGAAGGAACAAAGGGAGAGAGAGAGAAAGAGAGAGAGGAAGGGAGGGAGAGAGAGAAGAGACAGAAGGAAAAATAAAAGAAATATATATATATATATATATATATATATATATATATATATATATATATATATATATATATATAGAACAACAGCAGAGTTTAAGATTCCAAAGAGGAAAGGGTTTTATAGAGGAGTGAGAACATGTAACTGAGCATTAAAGCATCAAGTCAACTTGGAATTGTCCTTGTTTTCAGCTTTAAGCTCTGCTTCCTTGGGGGAAGGTACCTGAAGCATGGGACTGTGATCTAGACTAAGCATGGGTCAACTCCAGCGCCAAACAGCCTAGGGTTCATACCCACCTTGCTCTACCTGCTAGCTCTTAAACCATCTTGGGCTCTTAAAGCCTCGGCTGGCAGCCACAGCAGCAGATAATAATATTCTCTGACCTTTCATTTACCGACTGTTGTTTGTGTGCGGTTTGTTCCCGACATTGCCAAGCATGTTATTTCGTATTGACAATTTGGAATGTGAAATTGTGGTACATGCTACTAAGAGACGCCTCTGGTGGTAACTAAACGTGATGCTTACAAAGAACTAAACTGTGTCTGGGAGTTAAGGAGGCACAAGCTAGTGATAGCTATGACCTTGGCACCAAAACTGAGAAAGTCTTAGTTTTGGTAATGAGGACACCATACACAATGTTTAAGAGTCAAGTCCTTGGTGTAACAAGAACAGCAAACAAACTGCTAAGTTTTTAAATTTGTAGGAAGGGAATGAGGGGGAGGAGGTGAGCTTCAGCCACGAGGCTGAGCGAATGGGCCTGGGGCCTGTAGTAGCAGCAGGTGAATCTCTCTATTCCTGCTTCTCTGGTGTTGGAATTAAAAGTCGTAGGACAGGGCTGGGGTCAGATATGGCTCGGACATTAAAGTGCTCACCTTGCACACCTGACCCTGAGGACCTGAGTTCCATCCCTAGAATACATGAGAAAGGAAAAGAGAACAAGCAAATAACAAAACCCAGTCTGGGACTGGTACCTAATTGTTATTCTAGTGCTGGGAGGAAGACAGAAGGATCCCTGGGGCTTGCTGGTTAGTCTAGCCCAATTGCTGAGCTCCAGGCTAATGGGAAACTCTGTCTCAAAGGAGAAGCATGGCATGGCATTTCTGTGGCCTCCAAATTCACGCAAACACACACACACACACACACACACACACACAGATTGATTGATTAAAAGGAGGTGGCAGAAGGTATATAAGTGCCTAAGTAAGACCAACACATTGTCCTCATTGTCCTCTGTCACATGCTCATACGTGGTACAGAAACACATACACAATAACCACAGAACGTCTCTACCCTCATCATCTGGTCTTGTCAAGTCTGCACAAAGCAGCTCATATCGTCCCTTTCCAGCTATGGGATCTTTGCTTTGGTTGATTCTGAGAAAGCTCTTTCCCCTTCCGGCATCACATCCTCTAGGAAATGTGTCTAGATGAATGGACCCCATTACTTTTCCAAGTGGCCACCCCGTAGGAGGATTCCTTCCTGTGCCGCCATCTCTTCTGAAAGCCTATGATAGCAATAGGGCAGATGTCGACAATCATAGACACAAATGCACCAGTTAGGAAATACTTCACTGCTAGTAGTCAGACAGAATTCAACTAGAGACAATTCGAAAGCCATGGTGATAACGTGGTGAACCCTGAGGAGTCGCAGGGTGGGTAGCCAGATGGGACTCGGATCTTAGGAGACACTCAGCACTCCTAGGGGGAGATAGAAGGATGTGGAGAAAGGAGCAGTGGGATGGAGAAAGGGGGAGGAGGGGGGAGGAGAGGGACGAGGAGGAGGAGGAGGAGGAGGAGGAGGAGGAGGAGGAGGAGGAAAAGGCTTTCCCGCCCCTTGGGACTGGATTAGTGAGACCAGGAGACACCTGTAAGGATCCTGGAACTTCCTGACTCCCAGCTCATTTTCATGTTTCCCAATGAACTTAAGAAAAATAATAATTGTGCTGGAGGAGGGGGGGTAGTTGTGGGGCACACATGCCATAGTGTGTTTGTGGAGGTCAGAAGACAACTTTGTAGAATGGATTCTCTCCTTCTGGGGATGAAACCAGGTCTCCAGGACTGCCCAGCAAGTGTATTTGCCTGCCAAGGCATCTCAGAAGCTCTTTCCTCGGGACTTTTAACAGGCTGGGCTTTCAGGCTATTTCAGGCTCTTTGAGCCATGAAAGCCTTTTAAATTCGCCCTCTGTGGACTTGACAGTGTAACAGTGTAGCAGCTTTACCAAATGAAATAATTTCTTTATCCACAATCCATGAAGAGACCTTGTTGGTTTCAATGGTGGCAGAGTACAGGCTGTGGACTTGGCTTAGCCCCAGCAAGGGAAGTAGCATGTTAGGGGGCAGGGAAAAGAGAAGGGGAAAAATGACAATTAAAACGTCAAAATACAAACCACCAACAGGCCAATTTGCTTATGGTGGAAATGTACAGTGTATTCTATGTTTAAATACTTGTCTAGCCCAATTGGGAAGACAGAGGTCAAGGGCCAGGGTCTTTGTTCATATGAAATTGGAGAACACTGACTCTCCAGTTATGAGTGATAAGCAGATTACCTACCAAACTTGGAGTCCATCCTCTCACAAACATTAAGAGTCCTTGCCCTTTATCAAGCATGGAGCAAAGATTTATGTTTACAATCTGGAATTAGCAGATGTTCTCTGCTGACACTAAGGGTAACACTGAAGTTTCAATGTGTATGTTATTAAAATATATAGATTAACCTATATATCAGCATAATATATAAATTAACATTTCCATCTCACATATTGCAAATCACTTTATAGAACACCGTTTTAAGATAATTAGTCTAGGCAACAGATTATACACTCAGAGATCAATAATTTTGTGGTTCATTGCTTAAACTTTCAAACACAGGCAATTCTATACCTAAGCCATCAATGATAGTAATGGGTTTCACTGCTTATGCCAGGGGCGTTTGACCCCAGGGGCAATTTAATTGCACAGGGACAGTTAAGATTAAAAGCTATCGATAGCTTCCAAAAAACGGTCCTGTCAACCTGTCAAAAGAATTGCTAAATCCACAGCAGTGCGTCTTTGTTTTTCTTTTACAGCAGAAGGGCAAGGAAGGAGGTCATGCCCAAATTTAAAATTACCTCCACCGAGGTACTCATGTTGTACCACTTCCTCAGTATCCCTTTTTCATATTTAGAGATGTCAACAGTTGACAGGCAGGCCCTGGAGAGACAGCTGGGGGCTGAGCATGCTCAGTAGACCGCCGCTTTCTGTGCTTGCAGAGAGCTTCCCTTGGCACAGCAGTTCGCTCTAGACCTGAAGGCAGCCGGCTTGTGCGCAGCTGCTGCTCCTCGCTGGAACGATCGCTGCCTAGCGCCCGGCTTTGGATCCTCAGTAGCAGCTGAGCAGCCAGGGGTCCTGAGTATGCACCAGCTGAAGCTTGTGCAGGCTCGGTGCTTGCGGATCCTCCTCCTCCTCCTCCTCTGGAGCCCACGTGCCCGCAGTCCTTAAAACAGCTGCTGGGATGATGGAGCAGAAATGACGGGTTCCGGATCCCGATTAACCGGAGGGGCCGGTGAGAGACCCAGAGAAGGGGTGTCGCGCCCAGAGTAAAGCGACTCTCGCTGAGCACTCGTGATCATGTTTTCTCATGATCACATTGCCTCACTGCTTGGGACTCTGGGGTCCCCTGCTCACGACCTGCGGAAGACAGTTACAGCCGTGACTAGGCTCGCACACTGCTTTCACCGCAGGTAAGGCGAGCGTTTCTGCACGTTTGGTTAACTTAGAGGGTTGGCAGATCTCAGAGGGAGGGTTAAAGGGCTTTTAACTATTGGTGATATTCCCACAGCAGCGTTAATAGTTTGTTCCTAACGGAGACTGACGAAGGGATCTTTCTAGGATTAAAAATAATAATAATAATAAAAAAAAACAAAATCCTTTCTGATTGAGATTAAACACCGCATTCTTGTTTCTTTTGACTTAAATCTCTTTGGACTCCACGGCTGACCGACCACCTTGGTAGAATCTTGCCTTGACCCTGCCATTTAACTTTCCATTTGCAAGCTCAGGATGAAGGTAATTTATTATTTTTAAAAATGAAGATTACTTTTTTTTTTTAAAGGAAAGGAACTTCATGCAATACAGGCAAATTGCTTAAAACAAAACAAAAACAGCAAAAACCAAAAACCCTCCAAATAATTACCATCTCGGCCAAAAAGAGAGCAGCTGCTATTGAGGTTCGACATTAACTTGGTCAGCACTGAACTGAGGCAGATTGGGTGCACACTGCACTCATCTGACGTTTTTATTGCTGTCAAAAAGTGTCCAGGATTTATTTCTAAGAAATAAGCACATAACTTTGTATAATGTTATCATTCATATATCACATGAATATCGTGCAAAACAGGCTCTCTGCAGGAGACATCAGCTGAAAAGCGAAGGGCCATTTTCCAAATGCAGTTAGGGGTGTGTGTGTGTGTGTGTGTGTGTGTGTGTGTGTGTGTGTGTGTGTGTGTTGGAAACTGTGGAATCAGATTTCCAGATGGCTCTTCATATAAGGAAAGCAGGAGAATGGTGGGCCTTTGAAACTTAAACCGAAAGCTTTTGAATAAAATTAAACACACATTTCCGAAGAAAATGCATCCAAATGGCCATTTAATTGCAGCTACAACTCCCTTTGCTACCAGTTTGCCTGGATATTTGCAAGAAGGATGTACTCTGCAAGCAAAGGACGTGGGGATATAGCTTTGTGAGTATTACCTGATCTTCAGCAACCTGATCAGTCGGCCAGGAAGATGCCTTCTTCCGACTTTGACATCAGATGTCTTTCACTCTTACTTAAATGATGAGCATTAATAACTTACCCAAAATAGTAACTTACTTCTCTTAGATCTCAAAAGATTAGAGGTTGTTTTTTTTTTTTTTTTTTTTTTTTTTCTATTAAAGCTAAAACAAAAAGAAAAACTCTGGGAGCTAAAGAGGAAGCAAACTGCAAGGCTGCATGTGTCTCTCAGTGGTTAATAGTTGGAGAAAAGTTGAACTTCCTGGGCAAGGCTTTTAAAGTCTTTATGAAAATGTCCGCTAGCACTTACGATGCGTTCCCTTGTGGGCACATGTAACCGTAAACAAGTGACACTGTCACTCTTGGCACAATCAGCTGTTGCTTTAACACCCGCTTTATTACGGAATTGATGCTGACCCTTCCCCCTCCCCCCTCTCCCCCATCTCTCCTCCCCCACCCCCACCCCCGTAAGCCCTTGCTCTTCTCCACAGCAGATCTATACAAGTTGTGAACATGGACCTGACACATGAAATTAAGGCAGGTAGACGAGGCCCGGGAGGTGTGTCTCGGCCTCGAAAAGGGCCAATTAAGGATAATGACTGCAGACAGTCAACACCTTGTGACAAAGCTAGATGAAAGGGGACACAAAGCACAAACTTGAGCACCTTGCCTCTAGGGAGGGGGCTAAAACTCCCTGTTTCTAGTTTGTTCTGAAGTAGAAGGCCCTAACTGCATTGAATTAAGCAGTTTTATTGTGCAAGAGAAAGTAGCTCTTTGTTGGTTTCCCTGGAGACCCATGCCACCCTCCTCCTCCTCATTACCATTACCATTACTATTACTATTATTATTATTATTATTAATTATCTAAATACACAGGTAATACCATTAGCAACAGCCCCACTATGAGCACTTTGCTTACCTGTGACCCTACAAAAGCCACCAGGAATCCCCTGTTAAGCCTGCCCTCTGACTTGCTCACAGTGTAGATCTCCAAGGTCTCCATTCACAAGTCTCTCTGTGCAGTTAACATAAGCCATGCCTTTTTCAGAATCGCCCAATGACCTAATACCTTACTTGAGAAAATAACAACCACAAAACAAAACAAAAAAGCCATCTCCCAGACCCTTGCCTTGGCTAGTCTTTTCTCTCTGTGGGGCGATGGCTTTTGGAAAGCGTATTTCTAAGTCCTTACTTAGAAGTAACTGTCCTGAGTGTAGTTTGACATGTAACGCCCTGTTAAACTCTCTTTTAAGCAGTCACCTGGAATATCTTCATCAAGAAGAAGAAGAAGAAAACAATAAATTTATTTGAACGTGCAGGATAGACAGTGTTTTGGGCTCGCTCACTCCTCTTTCTCCATTTCTTAATTCGGACACAGGAGGAGGAGTCAAACTGCAATGCAAGTCTTGGTGCTTTCCGTTTTAATGATTGTGAGACTCGTCAGGGCTAGGAGACTCTCCTCTTTTACTGAGTTCCATCCTCACTGGGCACCATCAGTGTATCTCCAAAACTACACAGGAAAGGGATGAGGTTTCTTACAGTGAGTTAAGATGTGAAGCAAGACCTGGTGTGGATTTCATTTTCTCTTAGCAATTCAATAGGACTAGACAGATCTCCAGCCCTAACACACCTAAGAGCATGCTTTCTTTGCCCTTCATTGTGTGGGAATGTGTACCTGCCTCTATTATTTCTCCCGTTTTTTTTTTTTTTGTTGTTTTTTTTTTTGAGATGCACTTAACCAGTGTTTAGTATTTGTACAAAATTTACCTGTGGCCTGTTTATTCTCAAATCCTGGACAGGAAAATAGCCAAGGAGTTTCATTAGACGTCTTCATGAATAAAAGTGGTTCTGTTCCATTAATGAAGTCTAGGTCTTTCAAAACTAAGCCCCTCATCAGGTGTTTTCAGTCAGTTTAAAGGAGCTAATCAATTATATTTGTATAACATTCAAGGTTTTAGTCCTGGTTCTTTGCTGGCTTATTTTCAGTTGAATGAAGGAATTTTCCATTACTTAGATGACCCCCCTAGTTTTCATCTTAGTGATTTATAAAAGAAGATAACTACCTCAATGCAGGATGAGAAATAAATGTTAACAGGAATCTAGGTAAGAAACCTGAAATGTGCAATTAAGTCTAGGATTGATATACTTGTGTCCAAATTTGCCAAGGAGTCCATACCATCCTAAAGAATGTTGTTAGCTCCAGTCAAGACTTTCGGATTGCCACTGCTGGGAATACAGCCTGAGAACACACATATGCTGAGCTTTGAGAAAGCCTGGCCCTGGTTCTCTGTGGCATTATTTGGTCAAGTAGCCCAGCAAGGGAAGATAAGTGTTGGTCATGGCTAGCATCTTCCAAACATTCTAGTCCTCTCATGTTGTGGATATCGCTCTGTATAAATAAAACACTGATTGGCCAGTGGCCAGGCAGGAAGTAGGCGGGACAAGGAGAGAGGAAAATTCTGGGAAATGGAAGACTGAGTGAGGGAGACACTGCCAGCCGCCGCCATAACAAGCAGCATGTGAAGATGCCAGTAAGCCACGAGCCATGTGGCAAGGTATAGATTTATAGAAATGGGTTAATTTAAGATATAAGAACAGTTAGCAAAAAGCCTGCCATGGCCATACAGTTTGTAAATAATATAAGCATCTGTGTTTACTTTATAAGTGGGCTGTCGGACTGCTGGGCCTCGGCAGGACCCAGAGAGAAAACTCCAGCTACACTCTCAGAATCTGAATATTTGGACTTTCTTAGAGCTGTGAAGAGCTAAGAAGTAGCATGGAGTAAAGCTTTAGACAGATTCACAGGAACACCACCCCCATGAGCCCACCCCGATGCACAGCAGGAGCTGGAACTGATCCAGGAGTAGCGTTAAAAACAGGGAACATAGTCTTGTGTTTTTTGTTTGTTTTGTCTTTGTCATAGAGATGCTTTGTTACATACAGCAGAGTTCACTGAAGGATATAGCGTGTCCATAATAGAGTCAATGTGTGTGTCTGAAATAGGCAGCGTTAGCAATGTGTGTAAGCAGGGTGAGGAGGTAAGACCCATCATGTGCAAGACACGAAGATGTAGGAGACCAGGCCAGTCATGGACTGCAAAAACTGAAATTTTATTTTCAATTTAAAAAAATCTGAAAATTTCATACCTGATTACTGTATTTGCATTTTTCACTCTCCTCCTCCCCACTGCAATTCCTCATTATATCTCCCACTCCCTCTCAAATTCATATCCTCTTTAATTATATTGTTGTATGTATGGATACACACACATTCACACAACCTACTGCATCCATTTAGTGTTACTTGTATGTAAGTGTATATCCTTGGGATGGGATAATCTATCAGGGAACTTGTCCCTAGAGAAAAATTGACTCTTGCTCAGCAGCTATTGATTGCCTGGAGCTCTTCATCTACAAGAGGGACCTTGTGAATTTTCCTCCGTTTATGTTGACATGTTAATTGGTGACGTCATAATGCAGGTCTTATTGAGGCAACCATATAGTTGAGATTTCACCGCTAAAGCTTCCTTTTCATGTTGAGAACAATACATGAAATTTGCGGGTAAATGCATAGAACTGGAAAATGTTATACTGAGTGAAGTAACGCCGACCCAGCAAGACAAGTGCAGCATGTTCTCTTCTCCTTGTGGGTCTTAGTTCCGGGTCTTTGGGTTTGAGTATATAACCTGAAGTAACCAAAGAAGCCAGGGAAGCAGAAAGGGATCATGGGGAATGGAGAGGAGACTGGACTTTTAAGGTACAGCAGAATTCACCGGAGTGTTTCACATTTGCAAGTGTGGCGGCTTCGTGAAAGAATAATGCACACAGTAGGACTGGGAGAGAAGTTATGCAGTCAAAACCAATGCTCTGTAGATATTGTCGTGTCTGGATTGTTGCTTATTAGCAATTTGTATTTTCAAGCTCAAGTGACTTTTCACCTAACTTGTTTTATGAAATAAGGTTGCACTGGTTTGTCTTCAGGTATCTAAAATTCAACAGCCATGACATAGCACAGTTTGTATTGGTAACCTAAGCTATTCTTCATATTGCATTTCCTGTCTCAGTTAGGAGTTGCAACCTTTTTTGTTTGGTTTTGGTTTGGGTTTATGAGACTGGTCTTGAACTTATGACCCTTGGAGCAAAGGTTCCCAAGTGTTGTAATTGTGAGTGTGCACCAGCCCACTCAGCCAGGAGTCTTACTTTTCTTTTCTTTCCTTTTAATTTTTATTTTCCAGTCAGGGCTTCTCTGTGTAACCCTGGCTGTCCTAGAATTCACTCTGTAGATCAGACTGGCCCTGAACTCACAGAGATCCACCTGTCTCTACCTCCTGAGTGCTGGGATTAAAAGGCCTGTCATCACTTTCCAAAAGAAAAGGAAGAGGATTCGTCCAGAAGACTGAGTATCTATGCAAATTCAGAAAGACCATGCATAAACATTTCTCCCTTTTATTCTACAAGTGTTTGCTTTAGTTCAATCAGCCCTTGACTGTTTGCTGTGATAAACACTATCCTGGAATGGTCCCCGTTGACATTTGATATCAAAGTTCCCCCACAGGCTTAGATGTGTGAATCCTTGTTCCTCAGCTGGTGGCACCTTCTGGGAGGTTTTGCAACCCTTAGGAGTTGGAACCCAGCTGGAGGAAGTAAGTTGCTGAGGTGCAGACCTTTCGGGTCTGAGCGCCACATCTGGCCCTGGTCTCTGACTGTTTCCTAATCTGCAAGATCTGAGTCAAAGCCACATGCTCCTGTGACCACTGACCACACCACCATGGACTGTGCCCTCAGAAGCCACAAGCCAAAACGAATCCTTTCTTCCTTAAGTTGCTTCTGTTCAGGGTTTTGATCACAGTGATAAGAAAAGTAACTAACACAATCCCCTATTGTGTCCTCTGTGTTTGAAGACCGTTTTCTTATCTTTTCTTTTCTTAAGCTTGGTCTTGGCAGTTTTAACTTATTTAATACCACATATCTACACAACTCTCAACTTCTCAGACGTACATGGTCCACCTCGGTTTATCCTAGTTCTCTGTCTTCCTTCCTTTCTTTTACGAGCTCTTTTCCGACTTCCTCAACATTGAGCTGTAAGTCCCTGTACCTGCTATTTCCTCCAGCTAGATTTCTTTCTTTTAAACTTTTGTCTACAAGTGGCATAATCGTACCCACAGATTCAGACTCTGGCCTAATGTCATCTGTTTTGTGACTCCAGAGCTTGGTGCTACCATATCCTCACCTGTAGAATAACATGATCAATAGTAAAGCATTGTTTCTAAGTGCTTAAAGGCTTGTCTTCTTCTGGACACCCGTCAATGTGACTTCAGCTTCAATGTTTGGTTCTACGTATGTGGATGTACCTAACTGGTATTTTATTGGTTCAAAAGCGACATGTGGACAAATGACATATAGTACCTCTTTCTTTAGAGTCTATCCTTAAGCAGCTTCCAGACTGGAGACGTTTGTGCTTACAAGAGAGTGCTCATTTCTTGGTGTGAGCTGGTTATGTTTTGCTCTGTTTCTGTATTTCTTCCCGGGCTGTTCCGGATTATTTTCTTACATTTAGGAGTTGGATGAATTATAGCCCTGGGGCCCAATCTGGCCTGCTAGCTGGTTTTGTAACTGAAGGTGTCATCAGAACAAACTGCTTCTGTTCACTTCTGGATTGTATGGGACACATTTGAGTATTTGTGACAGAAGCCACAGGACCTGTAAAGGAGAAAATGCTGAAGTTGTAGCTGAAGTTCGCTGACCTTTGCTGTAACCTGAGGAAAAAGCTGCAAGGTAAGACCGGGGCAGCAAATGTGATGACTGTAAGGACATTTTCAAAGTGGCAGCTGCTAGGCCCTTTTACGGAGTAATAAATGCTAATGTTCATGGTGATTGTGAATACAGAAAAAAAAAAAAAGCTGGAGCAAGGTCTGATAGCTTTTAGTTATTATAATTACCTAAGGGCTTGTAGCATCACTCCCTTTGTCCCCTCAGGCCTGAAGGGTCCCTAATTTAGCACACCTGAGTGATGATCTGCTTTGCATTAGAAGTCAGTTCTCAGCTGGCTCTGGTCTCCAGGTGCCATTCTCAGAAGCATAGCTTAGAAGAGTGGTTCACAGCTCTAAGCTATATTTCAGAATCACCTCGGAAGTTTAAAAAAGTTGTTTTCTAAAAATGATCATATGCCTCACCTTGGTCAGACTTTCCAAGTCTGAAGCTCCATGGGTGTCCTGCATTTTAAACAGAATGATCCTAAGGCAGTGGTTCTCAACCTTCCTAGTGCTGCAACCATTTAATACAGTTCCTCATGTTGTGATGACCCCTCATCGTAAAATTATTTTCATTGCTACTTCATAACTGTGATTTTGCTACTGTTATGAATTGAGAGGTAAATATTTTTGGAGATGTTTGCCAAGGAGTCTCAACCCACAGGTACAAAACAGCTGTCCTGAAGTATGATTAGCTTGCTTTTTGAGCTATCTTTTATGTAGGTTTTGTCTCAGGTGTGTTTGAGATGTTTTGACTATAGGTTTGAAGCAACAATTTGGTAGGGATTTCATTACATTATAATTTTAGGAAAAACTTTAAACTGGAGTTTTGTTTATAGAGTGGCTGCTGGGTTTGTCAGAGAACTGCAATATAACTATCAGCTGGAAAGGTATGCCGTATTCAGCAACACAAGAGTCTTTCCGTTTTTCATAGTGAATTTAGTAAGGGTGAATCTGGAAACCTATGTTGGGTTCTGTGTGTGAAACTCCTTTTCCCCCTTCCTGGAAAAAGAGTAAGACTTTCTCTTGAAGGGGACATGGGTGATTCACATTTACCGCTCTTACACAAAGTTCGCAGCACCAGTTGGCTTCTATAAGTGGAAACATCACTGGGGAAGTCTTCCTTGATTCTTCCCACACTGCTAATGGGAGAAATTGCCTGTTCTCTAAACAGTTAAAGGTCCTGTGCTCTGCGTATACTTTTGCTTGGAGGTTAGTTTCCAGCCTCTACCACAATATTTGCATACTCTATCATTCACTGTTTATTTCTTTATTAAATTGATCTTTTAAAATGTCTTTATTTTTATGTGCATGTATATGGGGTTCACATATGTGTGCAGGTGTACAAAGTATACATGTACAAGCTAGAGGTGGATACTATGTGTTCTCCTTTCTAGGTATTTATCTTATTTTTGAGATAACATCTCTCGATGAGCTCACTGTTTTGGCTAAGCTGGCTGGTACACAATCCCCCAGGATCTGCCTCTTCTCTACTTCACCCCCCAAGATGGACAGTGTCACACAGTCTGTACATAGTTGTTGTGAATCCATATTGAGGTTCTCCACACTTGTGAAGCATGTTACCCACGGAGGCATCTCTCCAGCCTTCATTTTAATTTCTTTTGTTGCTATTTGTATTTCTTTGAAGCTGAGTATTATGCCAGAATACAAATAAGGAAAAACAACAATGAAATAAGAAATGTAGAAACACCAATTCCTTGATGCTTTGGCAATCAGCATAGTGACTGCCAAGTGTGAACCACGTCCAAAGCTCCCAAGTTCTGTGTATGAAGAGCTACTGGGACATGCTGGGGCCTATATACTTTTTTTAAAATTTTTGCTCTTAAAAGTCTAGGAATAATTACTGAAACTTTTTTTTATAGATTGCCAAATCTATATGACTAAATAACTACCAACTCTCTAGGTATGTAATTCTATACTATGAATCATGAGTGTTGATGTATAGTATAGAAATATAAGCTTGACAAATGGCTGAACAAGAATAATGATCTACAGATTGGAAGGGCTCATGTATTATGTGCATTTGGATTCTTTCAAGTTTTGACCTGGCTGGTTTCAGTGAACGTTTATATGTTTTCTTGGGTGTTTCATGAAGATTCAAAGGGATATTTGGAAGCTGTTGTTAAGATAGACCTGTTGTTTCTCTTCTAGTACATAGATGCCACTCATACTTGGCCTCCTTTTGCTCTATAAAGGGGGTCTTTTCTTCCTAAGGGCTTTCCTTGGGAAGGGGACTTATGACCTTTCTGTGTTGTCTCAGTTAGCCTCATTCTCATGCATTATTGAAGTCCACCTGCCTCAGCCCATCTAGCGGGGACAGACACACACCAAAACACTTGAGAGAATATTAATATATATTAATATATCCAATCTTGTCAATTAAAAATTAGAAAATGAGGGCTTCCTAAACGGCTCAGTGGGTAAAAACACTGGCTGCCCAAGCCTGACAACCTGTTAATCCCTGAGGCCCACGTGGTGGAAGGAGAGAACTGTGCATTGAATGTTGCTCTCTGACCTCCACATTCATGCTATGACATGTTCATACCCATATCTACTCACATTCATAATATGTAAATAAAACATTCAAAAAAATTAAAATTAGAGAACGTGGCTGAGGGGGTGACTCTATGATAAAGTATTTGTACAAGTGTGGGGACCTGAGTTCAAATCCTCAGAACCCACATAGAGTTGGATATGGTAATATGCGTCTGGAATCATAGTGCTTCTGTGGAGAGATGGGAGACAGAAATAGGAGAATACCTAGTAGCTCTTGGGTCAGATAGTCTGGCTTATGCAGTAGTGAACAATGGAGAGACCCTGACTCAAACAAGGTGGAAGTCAAGGACCAACTCCTAAGGTGATTGTCCTTTGATTCTGTGTGCTGTGCCATGCACATAACCACAGCCATGCCCAAGAATCATGTATACACATATACATGACCATATATCACATGTATGTTTTATACACACACACACACACACACAGAGAGAGAGAGAGAGAGAGAGGGGGGGGGGAGAATGAATAAGGGGCATATCAGGATTGTGAGTACTATAAAGAAGATGCAAATATGAAAGATTACTGATCCTATAGAGGTTCCTGGGAGTATAAAACTGTACTTTTCTTTCCTTTCTCCAAATACAGTTACTACATGATGTATTCATTTGTTAAGAACTTTATTCTCCTATGTCATAATCTACTCTTGATCAAGACATTGCAGACTTGAGCAGTGTGACTTATGGGGCTTACATTGAGTTCAGTGCTGTCTATCATGCCAATACTATAGTATCAAATAGCCCATTTCCAAATGTCAGAGGTATATCAAGTAAGCGATACGGTGGTTAGCTGTGATTGCCAACTTGGCACACTCTAGAATCACCTGGGAAGATAAGTCTCACTGGGGGATTCTCTAGATCTGGTTGGTCAGTGGGCATGTCTGTGCAGTATTGTCTTAACTATATTAAGATGGGAGGATGGTCCACTATGGGCAGCACCATTCCCTAGGTAGAAGATGTGAAACTGTATGAGTGTGTGAAAAGGCTAGCCACTTCAAGTTCCTGCTGTCTTGACTTTCCCACAGTGATGGACTGTAGCCTGGAATTGTAAGCTAAAATAACACTTTCTTTCCAAAGCTGTTTTTGCCAGGGTATTTTTAAATCACAAAAACAGGAAATAAAACTAAGAAAATGCTAAATCATGGGAGATTACACTGATTTTACTACCTTCATATTTCTTATGACTGTGTTTGTCTGATAAGAAAAATAAAAGCAAAGTATCAGAAGTTTATTACTATCAATATTTAAGTTACTTGTGGCATGTTTCTCTCTAATTTACATTGATTAATATAAATTAATAGGATGACTAATAAGGATATATTTTAATTTTCAGTATTTAGATATTATGGAGTAGGAAAATACATGGAATCTAGCAAGTGGCATGATGTTGCTTAATTTAAGAGAGAATACATGGTGCACTTGATGCTTCATTTATGCAAGAATGGTTGGTCATCTTAAATATTTTGAGGTCTAAATTAGTATCTTTGCTCTTACATAGATAACATTCTTTAAAATACCACTTAGAGAGTCTAACAGAAAAATTCTACTGTGCCCTAAATACTGGTGTCTTGCCCAAATGCAGAGGTTGATACACATAACCTCATGGGAGTGATATTAGAATAGGAGATTGTTGGAAGCAAGCAGGCCTGAGGTTAGGATCCTCTCCTGGTTTGAGTGTGAACATTTACCACAGACTCGCATTTTGAGTGCTTGAGCTGGTGGCTACTGGGGGGAAGGCGGGCTATATTTGTTACTTTCCTTGTTGCTTTGACAAAATAACTGACAGCAAGCAACTTGAGGAGGAAGTGTTACTTTGGCTCACAGACGGCACTTTCCACCGTGGAAGGGACGCATGGTGATAGGGATGAAAGGCTGGCTTGTCCCAGCCCACCTGCACTTAGGAAGCCAAGTACAAACAAGAAGGCAAGCCAGGCCCTAAAACCTCAAGGCCTGCTCTCAGTGACCCACGTCATCCAGCAAAGCTCCGCCTCCTACACATCAGTAACCTTCCCAAAGCTGCCTCTAGCTGCGGATCAAGTGTTTGAATGCATGAACCTATATATTTAAGCCATAATAGAGGCTGAGGGACCTTCAGAAGATAAGGTCTAGGTGATAGACGTGGGTGACTGGGGGGTGGGGGTTGGTTGTTAAAGGTTCAGTCCCATTGTCTCTTCCTGTCTGCTGCTATGTGAACAGCGACCACCTCACTCTCCCACATTCACCTCTACAGACAAAGCCACTCTGCAATGCCTTCCCTGTGGCGGCAGACTGTAACGGAGCCCAAATAAATCTGTCCTCACTTAAGTCCTTTCTGTCAGGTATTTTACCATGGCGACACAAAAATAACTGTTACAGTGAATGCCCTCCTAAGAGGCCACAGAGAACTACCTGGACATCCCCATGTGATGACACAGAACAAGATTGTATTTTTGAACTAGAAAGTGGACCTTTACAAGACACCTACCCAGTCTGCCTTGATCTTGAACAATGAGAAGTTTCTATTTACTATCCATCTAGTTTATAATATTTTTGTCACAGGCAGTTCAAACAAGTGAAAGCAAACCCTTAGCAAATTCCTAGATTTCCCATTCATATCATAGGGTAATAACATTAAGTTACATCTCGGACCATCTGATACAGTCACTGTTGTTTGCATCTAAGGGAAACAGAGATAAGAGCAGTTAAACAGCTTGCTTTAGAAGGTAGAGATTGCTCCCTTCCATTGGGATCCTGTTTCAACGGCTTATAAGAAGAATGGCAGTTTTCTCATCATTACAACATTCTCAAAGTTTTTGTCTGCATGGGGCCCGTTTTTGTGTGCATACTGGGCCAGTGTTCTACAGAGCTGCATTTCGGAAACTGAAACCTGCTCCTCCTCTTGCCTCATGCACACTAGCTCTGTGACTTACTCCTGTAAGACTTTAGTAATATGTAGAGGTTCTACATTGTAGTGTATGTAGACAGCCACATTGTATTGTGTGTAGAAGTCTACATTGTATTATTGTATGTAGAAGTCTACATTGTGCAGTATGTAGACAGCTACATGTAGAAGCCTACATTGTATTATAGGTAGAAGTTTACATTGTATTCTATGTAGACAGTTACACTGTATTGTATGCAGAAGTCTATGGTGTATTCTATGTAGACAGCTACACTGTATTGTTTGTAGAAGTATACCTTGTATTATTGTATGTAGAAGTCTGCATTGTATTGTATGTAGATGGCTTCATTGAATTGTATGTAGACAGCTACATTGTATGTAGAAGTCTACATTGTATTTAATGTAGACAGCTACATTGTATTATTATATGTAGAAGTCTACATTGTATTATTGTATGTAGAAGTCTACATCGTATTGTATGTAGAAGTCTACATTGTATTGTATGTAGAAGTCTACAGTGTAGTCTATGTAGATGGTTACATTGTATTGTTTGTAGAAGTATACAGTGTATTATTGTATGTAGAAGTCTACATTGTATTCTATATAGACAGCTACATTGCATTATATGTAGAAGTCTACAGTGTAGGCTATGCAGACCGCTCCATTGCATTGTGCATACACTGTAGAAAGGTCATGCTCCCCTGCCTTCTGGGTTCTTGTAGGAGTAACAGTTAGGGTAAGCATAGTAGAAAGTAGAGGACAAGGATAAAGGAAAATGATTGATTATTGTTTTAACCAAATACTTATTCCAAAAAGATTTTTCAAGAAGATGGTATTTTATCAAGGTGTGGCTGTACATGCCTGTATTCCTTCTCAGGAAGGTGAGACAGGAGGATTTCAAATCTTAGGTTAGCCTATGCTACATGATGGGATCCTGTCTCAAAAATAAAAGTTCTCTTAGAAGAATATGATAGAAACACCCTAACACATTTTCCTAGTTATATGTGATTAAAGAACTCAACCTTTATACTGTAGCAGACTTTTATTGAATTTAGGTGTTATTAAATATTGGTTTTTGAACAGTAGTGTTAGTACATGTACCAAATAAATAACTTTTTGGTGTTTGGTTTAAGATTACAGCAAATACTTAGGAAGTTCTAAATATGGTGGCTGAGATACTTATGGTAGATGAGGTGCATGTGTCAATACATGTAAATCTCACAAGATAAAAACAATGATAGGTATTAATGGTAGGTATTAGTAACCCTATTGGACAGATGTTGAAATGTCCCCATAGTGAACTAAATGTAAAGCCTGAGGTCACTTAGCCAGTAAGTGTGAAGAATGATAGGGCTGAGTTCACACTTGCTTAAATGGCCATTGCTCTTGCCCATGACACCGTACTGCATTAACCCAGGGGAAGAACTGTTAGAGAGTAAAGCAACCATAGTTAATCACCAGTCTGTGTCTGAGTTGCCCATATGGGTCACAATATTACTTCAGTGTGAAAGGTGGCTGTTGCCAGTTGACACTGTCATAGATTATGGGGTCTATTAGGCACTTTGGTATTCTTTCCATTTTTTTTTCCATGACAACTCTCTGAGGTAACCATGACAGATAGCTGGTAGATATGATACCCATTCTACAGATGATAAAATGCATCTGGATGAAGTATCTACATTACCCAAATTCTCAGTTATTGGTCTAATTTCAACACCACTGTATGGCTTAATTCTTTTATATTTATGTATTGTGTGTGTGTGTGTGTGTGTGTGTGTGTGTGTTTGTATGATGTGGAGTGTGTGTTTGTGTGTGGTGGTATATGTATATGTGTATATGTGATTGAACATACAGAGGCCAAAGGAAGATATTAGGTGCTATGCTATTTTAGATTAAACATTACATTTCCTGCTCTGTCCCAGACTGCTAGGCTGGCAGACGGGAAGCCCTAGCCAGCCTCCTGTTCTGGGGTCCATAGTGCTCGGGTTCGAAACATGTGCCACCAGGCCACCAGGCCTGGCTTTCGCACGGGTGAAAACTGAACTCATCCTTCATTCTTGAACACCAAGTTCTCTTGCCCGTTGGCCGTTTCTCTAAGAACCTTGTGTGTTTCCTAGTTTTGTTCCACTGAAAGTGTTTGGTTGATAATGATGAACAGTGAAAGTCAAAAATCCCAGAATACTAAGTCAAATCCCTGATTTGTTAGTAGTTATCTGTGTTGCACACCACCAGAAAGCAGCAACTTAGCTTCATGGGGAAAAAACAAAGGCAAGGCATTGAACTAGATACGGTCTTTGTTGACTAAGGCTTTCGTTTTTTCCTAGCCAGGATTCAGCATGAAAATTCAGTGAACTATTCCTCCAATGACCACTAGATGGCGCGTGAGAACAAAAGAGATAGTGACATTTATAGGCCACATGCAACCCTTCTTTCAAACAGTTGTGGAATTATTTTCTAAGTGTCTTGTTGAATTCGGACTAATAACCAATGTCAGGAATGCCTGATCTTTTATTTCTCCAATATGAAACTCTGCGTTATTTCCAATTTGGGATGGAACTTAGATAAATCTAAGTAGAAAGCCAATTCTTTATTTTTCTTTTCTTTTCTTTGGCAGAGGATTAACCAAAACGAGCTCCTTGGCATAATGTCTATTCAATAACTCTGGCCCTAGCTGCAGCAAAATTACAGTAAATTGAATGTATGAAAAAGATGACAGAGTCCAGGATTGTTCCTGTGAACTCTGTGAAATGAATTGCAATACTATTTTGGATGACAATATGTTTGTTATCATGAATACAGGCTTCTCACATTACACAAAGCACCGGGCCAAAAATCTTCTGAGCTCCGTCTGCAGAGGTGAAGCAAAAAGCTAGAGAGGACTGTGTGTTTAGGTTGTAAAATTGGCAGATGGTGGATTCTGTAACTCAGTTGGTTTTTATTTCGACTATTACTTATCACTTTAATTTTAAACATTCCCTTATAGTTATTTATTATGTGTGCTGTGGTTTACATGTGGGGGGCATGGGCATGGGCTTGTGCATGTCATGGCACATATGTGGAGCTCCAACACACACACACATACACACACACACACACACACACACACACACACACACACACACACATATATGCGTAAGGAGGTCCAGAAGTAAGCCCAGGGACTGGTGGTTATCTGTCAAGTGATGGTGCCAGATCTGATTCCTTAAGGTCCAACTTGCAAGCACATCAGTGTCATCTTTCTTGAGATAAGTGACATTCAAATGTTTGGATTAGCATGTTCTTTAGCTGACACCTCACCTCTCTGGTCCTATGCCCTTCCCTCCCTATTCCAGTGACCCCAGAGAAGTAGGTCACTTAAAACATGTTGAAGCATCTTTGGGACCCGCTGACCAACAATTGCACAAGGGACTTTTTTTTTTTTTTTGTAACCTATGGCTTCAATTAACAGCTGATGGCCATGGACAGTGAAGGTCAGTTTTCTTCAACATTGTGGCCCATGGCAGGTGCCTATGCTCCAGTGGATGACACCCCCCACCCAGGAGACTATGGGCAGCACTCACTAGACTCACTGAAAGAAGAAGAAAGAGTGGGAGAAGGCAAAGATAACAACACAAAGTTGAGAGAGTGATGGAGGAAATGCAGGGAAGGAGAGTGGGCAGGTAGATATGATCTAAATACATTGTATTGTGTGTGAAATTACCAAAGAATTAAAACAGATTTTAAGATGTAGATGGAAAAATAAAATAAACAGTTTGACCTGTTTTTCCCCACCCTTTACAAATTAAAGAAATTGTTGGAACCCAAATTCTAATGGTAGTCAAGTTGACTTCTCTTTTGTAGAACTTTTGTTTTATCTCTTTATGGATGTTCTGCCTACATGAATGTCTGTGCTTTGCATGTGGGCCTGGTGCTCTTGGAGACCAGAAGAGGGCGTCAGAGCCCTTGGAACTGGAGTCACAGACAGTTCTATGCCACCAAGTGGGTGCTGGGAATTGAACTTGAGTCCTCTGGAAGAGCAGCCAGTGGCTCTTAACTACTGAGCTGTCTCTCCAGTCCCTAAAGTAGACTTTTCGGTGCTTAAGGTTCAGTTTCTTGGGCTTAAGCAGTTTGTGTCTTTCATCTCCAAAATGGTATGCCATTGACCATAACCAAGATGATCCTTTCTTCATTGTTTTGATTCCCGGTGGGGAACATAAATATTACATAAAACAAATTCAAGGAGGGAAATGCCTTGTCCAAGCCTTCAAATGAGGCGTTATAAGGTTATAATATTATATTATATTATATTATAGTATAGTATAGTATAGTATAGTATATTTTATTATAACAGGCATTCCTATCTACTTGTCAGCTTTATCTAACAAAACTCTTCCCATGCTATTCTTTACAGTAACTTAGGGGAAAGTGGGTAAAAGATGAAAAGGATTTATTTTGGCACAAGTGTGGGGAAGGCCTTTGGGGTGCAAGGCACCTTCACTTGACCCATGGTTCTTGCACATCAGGGGAAATCAGGCATGTCCCGAATTGCGCAGTCTCAGAAATTTCATCTTTAACATGTGAGGGAGGAGCCTTCTGTGCTCCAGAAACTAACCTGCTGGGCTTCTTCAGGCCCCACACCTGAGGAAAGTCCCTGAAAGGAGAGCAAAGACTTTTAATCAAAGCTAAAAATATTATTTCAAGATCATATTATAATTACTACTCAAAAGTTCTTAGAGATACTTAGATGAAAGCTCAAAAGGAAAGAGGATCCTGGCTTAGAAAACTGCATGAGTAATTAATTGCTGATGACTAATGCTCTTCTGCCTGCAGCCCTCTCTCTCTCTCTCTCTCTCAGGAGCTCAGAAGTAGGATAAACGCTATGCCTGACTCAAACCTCCCTGCACCCAGAAAAAACAGCTGAGAGGTTTCGGATGTGATTCAGTAGATACGCTTTTCTTTCTTTTTCTTCAATTGGTTTTTAAAATAAATTTCTTTGCATGTGTGTGGGAGTGCACACATGTGTATGCTCCATAGCATGCATGTGGAGGAGGTCAGGCAACATGTGAGATTCAGTCCTCTCCTACTCGTGGATTTTTGGGTTTCCAATTCAGGTGGACAGGTTTGATGCCAAAGCTCATGTCTGCCACAATATATCACCTGTCTTTGTAGTCATTGTATTGGCAGAAAAGAAAAATGGAAAGCAGATAATTTCATCCTGTCAGTCAAATTAGTTGATCCCCACCCCCATTTGTTGGTCTTCTACTTTTGTCTTGAGTTATAGGAACAGTTTTGTACATTATGGTGTTTACAACATCTGACCAATCTATCACTTTCAAGAGAAAAGATGTATAGAATTAACTACCTTTAAAAAATGCACTTTTGGATGAGTTTATCATATATGCTTTAACATTAGTGTTAAAGAAAGTAATGATAGTAATAACAACTAGTGATCTGGTTGGAATGCTGCATGTGTTTGTGGAGCTGAAAATAAAACCAATGTATTATTAAGACGGGCTGCGAACAGCCATTGAGTGCAACAGGCCAGATCAGTGTCTGTCAGAACTCTTGCATAAGACAAAAGCAGCCTCACTGAGGGCACCCATCCCTCCTGCCAGGAGCCTTCCTGTGATCTGCCTCCGTTCTGTCTAGTGTGAACAAATGCAGCCCAGTGCTGCTTCCATTAACTCATACCGAATGCATATGGTTTTGCAGCAGAACAGGAAAATTACTGCTAGTCTGTAGTAGCTCTAGAATTTTCTACTTCCACTCGTTTCCTCAGAAATACAGAGCAAACCAGTTCCAGATCACAGGACCTAATCATCTTTAATTGAAATGATTTATGTATGTATTAATTTTTCTGCACTGTCCTCTTGAACTAGGTGGCTCCAGATCAGTGCAGATTAACCTCTCTCTCTCTCTCTCTCTCTCTCTCTCTCTCTCTCTCTCTCTCTCTCTCTCTCTCTCTCTCTCTCTCTCTCCCTCCCTCCCTCCCTCTCTTTCTTCCTCCCTTCTTCCCTCCCTCCCTCCTTCCCTCCCTCTCCTTCTCTCTTTCTCTCTCCCACTTTCATCCCTTCCTCTCCCTCTCTCTGAAGGGTTTGAGTCAGAGTCTCACTATGTAGCCTTGCCTGGCCTGAAACACACTATGTAGACCAGGCTGGCCTCCAACTCCTCGTGATCCTCCTGCCTCTGCCTCCCAAGTGCTGGAATTAAAGATGTATGACACCATGCCTGGCTTTCATCTTCTTCTTTAAGTAAATGAAATCTATTCCCAAGACTTTGACCACTGGAGCTAATACCCAATGCAGAGGACTGAGGCTGCACACCCGTCATGTGTTATCATGTCCTTGGACATATTGTGCCTGCTCTTCTCTGGAATCCAGGAACCTCTAGAAGTATCTAGAAGTTTCTTCCATTTTCCATATGGATGACAATATAAACAAGTTGGGTAACTCCAGGGAGCTTAAACCTTGCTTTCTTTGCAAATCAACTTTTAGGTACAGTACCTAATGCATAGTAAATGCCAAATATGTAAATAGTGGCTGCTATTTTAGCTTGTCTAATAAATAATTCAATCATCAGAGAAGAAAGAATTGACTAGGGCTTGTTTGCCTGTTTTATTTGTTTAAGCTTTAGTGAAGTATAAGATTTATTGGAAAGGGGAAAATATTCAGCTCTCAAAAGAATTGCTATGATATAATGAAAAGACCTAGTTCCAACTCTGTACGCAGATCTTGTTGAATTGGTAGTTTACATTGTGGCAAAGCTAGAATTTTTCTTTCATGTTTCTTTCCCATTGCATTTTTTTCTTTTTTAGGTAAACTCTTTAAAAAGTACAAGAAGCCATCCTTAGGATATTTTCCCCTTACATACTTGGGAATGCATTCTTGTGCTTAATAAGTGCCCTGTCCCTTATAATCAACAGACAGTAAAGAGTCTCTAGTCTGGTGTTGGGAAGTTAAGTGATGGTGCCGGTTCTTGATGTTGGTTGATACCAGCAACAGACATGCTTGGCTAAGAGCCAGGCTGGGGCCAAACATTGAAAATCCACCAGAAGGCCAGTGACTGGGAATGATAAGCAAGTCTATGGGCCACTGATATCAGAAAACAAGCTCAACTTTCTATTCAAATACTACAGGTAGGGCTGGCAAGATAGCATCCACCAACAAATCTGATGACCTGAGTGGGAGCCCCAGAACCCACGTGTTGGAAGGAAAAAATTTACTTCTGCAAATTGTCCTCTGACCTGTTCACTGTGATATGCATGCATGCACATACACTCACACAAGTGCACACACAAGTGAATAAATATTAAACATTTAAAATACTATGGGTAAAGCTAGACCAAAAGCAAAACATCACAAACTGTGCTGCCAGAAGTAAGAGCCTAAAGACTTCCAATGACTGATGTTCTAGCTCCTAAAAACCGGGTCTTAGATGCTGGAAGCTGAGTGGCAGGGGTAGTTCACCAAAGTCATTAGCCTTTGTGAGCGCTCCGTCAGTGGGGATCAAAAGTAATTGTCCTGAAATGTTTAGGTATTGATTTTCTTCTCTGTTTTGAGACAAGGTCTCAATATGTAGCCCAGGGTACCCAGGAACTTGTGATACAATCCAGACTGGCCTGAAACTCACTGTGATCCTCCTGCCTCAGTCCTTCTGAGTGCTGGGATTACACGCATATGTCACCATACCTGGCTTAGGCATTGATTGCTTTTTTTTCTCTATGTCTAATCTCATGGCCCTTTTCTTTTCTTTTTGTAATTAATGAAAATGTGGTTATTGAAAATGTTGTAGTCATGTAAAATATTCATTAAAAATGAAATGATATATGAAAGTTAAACTGTTTGACAGGTGTGGAGGGGTATATGAGGAGTGTGCACTCTTGTGTTGCAGGCATGTGAGTGGACTGGTGTGTACACACCCTTGTGTGTACATGTGCACACACATGCAAGGCCAGAGCAGGATATCAGGTATCTTCTTCTATTGGTGTCTATCTTATTGCCTTGAGAAAGCATCTCTCACTGAACTAGAAGCTCACCATTTTGAGCTGGGCTGGCTGGCGAGCAAAGCTCTCGAGATCTCTCCATCTCTGCCCCCAGTGCTAGGCTTCCAGGGACAGCAGTCATGCCTGGCTTTTTACATGGGTGCTGGGGATTAGAACTAAGATTCTTGTGCTTGCCGAGTAAGTTTTAATTTTTTTTTTCCCATGAGCCATCACTCCTGCCCCACAGCTTGGCAGTCTCGTAATGCTCATCCTCACTTGATCCTCTGTGCTATGTATGACGTAGCTTTGCTCTGGGATTCTCGTTTTCCTTCACTTTGACTCACAATCACTTTCTAAGCTGTGTTATACAAAAAGAAGAAACTCATTTCCAGCTTGCTGTGTGCATCTTCCCATATCTTTCTCTACACTCATACAGCACACACACACACACAGACACACACACACACACACACACACAAAAACCATGGACAAACACCGAGCTTGAAGTGTAATTGTTCTATAAATAAAAATGTTGTGCCGGAGCTAAAAGCCTCCTCAGATGTGGTTGTTGAACCTTTGATTTCTATTATTTCCCCTTCATTGTGTGTCAAACTTTCTCCATCTTCAGCAGCTGTTTCTCTTGGCGCCCTGCTTTTCTGCAGGGCCCACATGGCGTTCAACTTAGTTTTCACAGAAATATTTTTTTCCAACTCATATTCTATGAGTGTGAATGATATTATATAATTTCCCCATTTAGAATAACAGAGATAAGTAGTCCGAACAGCTGACTCACTCCTGTTAAGATATAACTCAAATGAGGAGGGGAAAGCTTCACTAGCCCAGAGAAAAGTTCCTGTGTGCTCCCCTGCCAGAGGTCACCCTCACTTTTACACATACTTGTCCTGTGCCTTTTTCCCGATTGGTAGGAACGATACATGCTATTCCACATCTCTCTCACCATTAGTACCTTGATATTATCTAGGGATGCTTTCAAGCATGTGGTTATTTGAAGGAAACCGACGGACTTGTGGAAAGCAAGGAAGTTTCCTCTCTCCTCGCTCTGAACATACTATACCTCACAAGACGTTCCGGGAGCAGTTCCCAGTTCGTCCTGCCTCATGCCTTGATGAAAGCCTTATCTGATGAGATGTCTTTCTGGAGAATCTCTCGTGTATTTCTTGGTTGGCTAATCGGATTCAGTCTTCACTTCATATACTTCTCCTCTTGAATCATGGGCCTTCTCACACATCCTCAGCTCTGCAGATTTGTCTCTTTCTCACTCTTGAAAGAGATCGGCATGACTGCAAAATAACCTCATACTCTGATTTATGTGGATTATTTAGTCGAGACATTGTAATGGAAGTAGCAGGCACACATCTGGAGTTTGGCCAGGTTGGTATCATGAATCTGGAGTGTCTAAAGTCAGGGCGAGGGGCTATTGGCTAATTTGTGAAGAATGGGCCGGGAAATAGTGCTGGCAAATAGTGTCAACTCCAAGTCAACCAAAGGATGAGTCAGAAGCTCGAGCATATCCTCTCATGGGCAGAGAAGAGAGTTACCCACATCTATGTGTAAGGATATAAAGTAGGCTACAAACAGAAGCAAAATAACAGGATTTGATATTGAAATAGTTTTGCAGGAGTGGTAGGTAGCCCCATGATAAGGAACAGTGAATGGCAGGCCAGGCGGACTTGGTCTGCAGCTTTAATTTTGTGCTAGTTGGTTAGATTTCTACAAATGTACCTATCCAGTCAAGATCTTCAAAGAAGTTGGAAACCGGGGCTGGAGAGATGGCTCAGTGGTTAAGAGCACTGGCTGCTTTTTCAGGGGACATGCGTTTGATTCCCAGCAACCATGTGGCAGCTCACAATTGTAATTCCAGTTCTAGGTGATCGAATCTGGAATTCTGGCCTTCATAAACATCAGGGTACACAGACATACCTGCAGACAAAACACCAATATGCATTAAAATCAAATAAAAATCTAAAAAAAAAAACATTTAAAAAAAGTTGGGAACAAACAAGTGAGAGGTAGTAGGGAGTTCAATGTCTGGAGTTCAGTGGGTCATTGTCTGCTCAGTGGAGTGAACAGGAAGAAGCTGCTATTTGGTTGGCCATAGCAGTTATATATAAACTGTTGTGCTACTGTTTTTGAGTTTGGGTTATCTGATTCAGCAAAGTAGTGGAAAAATAAACTCATTCCTTTAGTGTAGCCATTAAAGATGGTGGTATGCCTGTTTCCTGTTGCTATTACCAAATACCCGTGGCTGGGTAATTTCCTTTTTAAACACAGAAGTTTAGCTCATGTTCTAGAGGTTTGAAAGTCAAAGTGCATGGTGCCAAACATGAAGTCTGAAGTCTGCCTCATGCTGGGCGTTGTATTCCTTCCTGTCATGGTAGAGGGGATTGAGTGGTGGGCTTGAGCAAGGACAGCTCTGCTTTTCTTCCTCATCTAAAGCCACTAATGGTGTCCGAGGACTCCACCTTTATGACCTTATCCAATCCTAATTATCTCCCAAATGACTCACTTCCAAACATCATTGATACAAGAACTTGGGGATTAAGTTTCCAGTAGGCGCTATGGTGGGAAGATACTCTAGCAATGGCATCTTTTAAAAAGCTATGAAAGAGCAGGGGTTCCTGCCTCTATCTCAGCAACAAGATGCTTCTCCTACCAAATCAGGAAACAGATGATACTTTTCTTGCTTATTTATTTTTTGCATTTGATTAAGAAAAAGTAACAGCCATAAAGAAAATTCCAGCATTTTCCCTTTCCTTAAGAAGTTATTCCTGCTGCATCTGTTTCCCAGAAAGCACTTTTCTTGTTGCTCAATGACACATTTTATGCCATTAGTTGTTTTTTTGTTTTTTTTTGTTTTTTCCTGCCAGGTCTCACTATGTAGCCCAGGCTAGCCTAAGGTAGGTATGCAGACACTTCTGCTAGAATGGCAGGGATGCACCCATTACCTGCTCTAACTGTATTTCCCCCTACTGTTCTGTCAGTTACAGGTTGCTTAGCTTAGAAGGAAACTCTGGGAAGTTGCAGTTGACCCGGTTTTAAAGCATACTTCATTTCAAGGAACATCAGGACAAAGACCATGACCCAAACCAGAACGTGTTGGATCTGTCTGCCGGTTAGTTAGGAGGATGACAGGTCACATGTAAGTGCAGCAGCTCTGTCCAACCTGTGCCACAAATGCCAATGCTTTCAGTTGCAGAAAGTAGCTCCTGCCTCCTAGAACTTTACACTCACTCCAGTGCAGATAAATCCACACGTAGAAATGTCCCCCGCGGAAGAAAATTTACGAGGAGTAAATGGCTGTGGGATCTGTTTTGACAACTATGTCTCAGCTGTCAAACTGCTTGCAAACCACAGGCCTGGTATATCTTCTGGAAGAGACTTACGAGCCACATTTAAACAACCCCTTTCATAAACAACGTTTATATGGCATTTGAATGTACTCTATTGTAAAACCAGTTAACTAACTCGGTAATCAACAGCGCGCTATAAGCCACCCCTTGCAATAAAAACTGGCACTAATGGGGATGTCATTTGCAGCGACTCTGTTCTTATTTTCTCTAATTAAGGAGCTGTTTTAATTTCATAATAAAACTACATATCTTTGTTTTTCTATTGCTTTTTCCGATGGCTTTGCTTTTGTCCTTGGTTTTGTTTCAATTTCGTATCAACACATTTAAAAACTGTTGGTCTGGCCATGGGTAGTGACACACACCTCTAAACTCGGCACTTGAGGCATAGACGTAGGACAATCAGGAGTTCAAGGTCATCCTCAACAGTATAGTGTAAGGCCTGTTAGGGTTATATAGGAACCTGTCTCAAATAACAATAGTAACAACAACAAAATTGTCGACCTTCTCAATGTGTTTCAAATCACTGTAGGTGTTAATGTTATTCGGTTTTTCTTTCCTGTAATGCTCAGATAAATACTCATTGGCTTTACTATTGTGTTGAAATGTTAAACAGCATAAAATTGATCATTTTAACTGTTTTTTAAATGTAGAAATCAGTGGCATATAAGCTGCTTTTTATTCTAACACCTTTTTTCTTTATTAGTGATATTTTTATTATTTGAGAATTTCATACATGTACAATGTATATTGATCATATCCCACTATTAAATGACAGTGAACCTAAAGTCACCAGATCTGTTCCTGTCTGCTGCAGGAGGAAGCTTCTCCAATGATGACTGAATAAGGCACTGATACATGAGTATAGCAGAATATCATTAGGAGTCATTTTATTATTATTTTTTAGACCAGTAGTGTTTGGTTTTTCCTTAGGTCTCTGGGATACTTAGTGTCTAGTTCTTGATCACCCAAGCAGTGTCGGGTATGGGTTCCATCTCAGGGACCGGCCTTAAGTCAAATCAGACAGTAGTTGGCTACTCCCACAACTTCTGTGCCACCATTAGCCTAGCGTGTCTTGCAGGCAGGACAGATTGTAGGTCAAAACTTTTGTGACTGGGGTGGTGTTTATGTTTCTCTTTTGGTAGCCTACAGAGTATCTTCCCACACCAAAGATACTGGAACATAGGGGTGAAGGCTCCATGGAGGCACCAGCTTATCTTCTCTATGTTCAATGAGTTGTGTGGGTGTTGTCCTTGGCAATGGGGCTCTGCTGTCAGTTTGCAGAGAGCAAACTATTGTCTTGGCAACAGCCTGGGTAGTTTGAGGATCTCCATGGAACCCCCATAGCCAATAACTCAATCGAATGCAACTTAGTTCCACTACTGGAAGCCTTGTTTGGTGACAAGAGATGGGCAGTTGGGATTCTGTATCCCCATTATTAGGAAACCTCATTAGGATCACTTTTCATATATTTTAGGAAGCTTCCACTGCACTGGGTTTCTATACCACCCCTCAAATGTTCCCCATTTCTAACTATCTCTCTCTGCATTCCTTTACTCAATGCAACCACCCATCTGCCTCCCTACCTGATCTTCTTGTCCCCACCCACCCCCAATCCACACATAAAATCTATTCTGTTTCCCCCTCCCAAGGATATCCATGTGTCCCCCTAGCTTCTACTCTTCCTCTATACCTACTCACTCTGGGTCTACAGATTGTTGATTGGTTATCATTTACTTAATGACTAATATCCACATATAAGTGAATATATACCTTATTTATCTTTCTGGGTCTTCAGTACCTCACTCAGAATGATTTTTTTCTATTTGCCTTCAAATTTCATGATATCATTTGTTTTTAACAGCTGAATAATACTCCATTGTGTAAGTGTACCACATTTTCCTTGTCCATTCTTTGGTTGAGGGACATCTAGGTTGTTTCCAGTTTCTGGTTATTAAGAATAGAGCAGCAACTGAACATGATTGAGTAAGTGTCCTTGTGGTTGGGTGAACTGTCCTTTGGATATATGCCCAGGAGTCATACCTCTGGATCTTGAGGTAGATCAATTCCCCGCTTTCAGATGAACTGCCGTAGTGATTTCCATAGTGACTGTACAAGTTTGTACTCCCACCAGCAAGGGATGAGTGTTCCCATTATTCCACACCCTTGCCAGCATGAACTGTCACTTTGCTATTGATCTTAGCCATTCTGACGGGTGTAAGATGACATCTCAAAGTAGTTTTGATTTTCATTTCCCTGTTGGCTAAGGATGTTGAACATTTCTTTAAGTGTTTCTCGGCCATTTGAGTTTCCTCTACTGAGAATTCTCGGTTTAGATCTGTACCCTTTTTTTTTTTTTTTTTTTTTTTGAGTTATTTGGGTTTTTTGTTATCTAGTTTGAGTTCTTTATAAGTTTTGGATATCAGCCTTCTACTAGATGTGCAGTTGGTAAAAAATCTTTTTCCATTCTGTAGGCTGCTGTTTTGTCCAAATGACAGTGTCCTTTGCCTTACACAAGCTTTTCAGTATCCTGAAGACCCATTTATTAATTGTTTATCTCAATGCCTGCGCTGTGGTGTTCTTTTCAGGAAGTTGTCTCCTGTGCCAATGCATTCAAGGCTATTCTCTTCTACCAGATTTAGTGTTTCTGGCTTTATGTTGAGGTCTTTGATCTACTTGGACTTGAGTTTTGTGCTGGGTGATTAGACATGGATCTATTTGCATTCTTCTGCATGCAGACATCAATTTGACCAGCACCATTTGTTGAAGATGCTTATTTCCGGTGTGTATTTCTGGCTTTCTTATCAAAAATCAAGTGTCCATAGGTGTTTGGATTTATGTCTGGGTCCTCAGTTCCATTCCATTGATCAACATGTCTATTTTTATATCAATATCATACATACTCTGTATTACTGTAACTTTGTAGTACAAGTTGAAATCCAGAATGGTGAGGCCTTCAGCAGTTCTTTTATTGTTCTGGATTGTTTTAGCTATCTTGGGTTTTTGTTTTTCCACATAAAGTTGGGAATTGTCCTTTCAAGGTCTATGAATAATAGTATTGGAATTTTGATGGACATTGTACTGAATCTGTAGATTGCTTTTGGTAGGATGGACATTTTTACTGTTAATTCATTTGAGCATGGGAGATCTTTTCATCTTCTGATATCTTCTTCAATTTCTTCAAAGACTTGAAGTTTTTATCATACAAGTCTTTCACTTGCTTGGTTAGAGTTACCCCAAAGGTGTTGTTTCCCTGATTCTTTTCTCAGTCCATTCGTCATTTGTATATAGGAGGAGGGCTACTGATTTTTGTGAGTTAATTTTGTATTCATAAACTTTGCTGAAAGTATTTATCAGCTGTAGGAGTTCCCAGGTATAATTTTTAGGATTATGTGTGTGTGTGTGTGTGTGTGTGTGTGTGTGTGTGTGTGTGTATATATATATATATATATATATATATATAAAATCTTCAAAAAAGATACAATTGACTTCTTTCTTTCCAATTTGTATTCCCATGATCTCCTTCAGTTGTCTTATTGCTCAGGTTAAGGCATGAGGTACTATATTGAATAGGTATGGAGAGAATGGACAACCTTGTCTTTTTCCTGATGTTAGTGGAATTGCTTTGAGTTTCTCTCCATTTCAGTTGATGTTGGCTATGGGTTTGCTTTAAATTATCTGTATTATATTGAGCTATGTCCCTTGTATCCCTAGTCTCTCCAAGACTTTTTATCATGAAGGGGTGTTGGGTTTTGTCAAAGAACTTTTCAGCATATAATGAGATAGCCATATGGGTTTTGCCATTCAGTTTGCTTATATGGTAGATTACATTCCTTGGTTTTTATGTGTTGAACCATCCCTACATCTCTAGGATGAAGCCTACCTGATCATTGCGGACGATCTTCTTGATGTTCTTGGATTGAGTTTGCAAGTATTTTATTGAGTATTTTTGCATCTATGTTCATAAAAGAAATTGGTCTGTAACTCTTTACTTGTTGAGTTTTTATGTGGTTTGAGTAACTGTGACATCATAAAATGAATTTGACAAGGTTCCTTCTATTTCTGCTTTGTGGAATAATTTGAATACTATTGGCATTAACTCGTCTTTGAAAGTGTGTTAGAATTCTGAGCAAAATCATCTGTCTCTGGGTTTTTTGTTTGGGATATTTGAATAACTGCTTCTATTTCACTCAGGGTTGTAGGTTTGTTTAAATTATTTATATGATCTTGATTTAACTTTGGTAAGTGGTACTTATTGAGAAAATTATCCATTTCTTTAAAATTTTCCAATCTGATAGAGTACAGCTAGGTATGTCCTTATGATTCTCCAGACTTTCTATGTGTCTGTTGTTATGTCCCCCTTTTCATTTCTGATTTTTTTAATTTGGATATTCTCTCTCCACATTTTAGTTAGTTTGGGTAAGGGTTTGTATATCTTGTTTATTCTCTCAAAGAACCAAGTCTTTGTTTCATTGATTCTTTGTATTGTTCTCTTTGTTTCTATTTTCTTGATTTTGGCCTTGAGTTTGATTATTTCTTTTCATCTCCATCTAGTCCTCTTGGCTGTGATTACTTATTTTTGTTTAGAGCTTTCAAGTGTGCTGTTAAGTTGCTAGGTTGAGATCTCCAGGTGGGGATTTTTGTTTGTTTATTTGTTTTATATAGGCAGTTACTGCTATGAACTTACCTTTCAGAACTGTTTTGACTGTGTCCCATAAGTTGGGGTATGTTGTATATTTATTTTCATTGAATTCTAGAAGGTCTTTAATTTCTCTCTTTATTTCTGTCTTGATCCTTTAGTTTCCATGAATTTGTAAACTTTCTATTGTTTCTGTTGTTGATGTCCAGCTTTAATCTATGGTGATCTGATAGGATGAGGGGAGTTATCTCAATCTTCTTACATCTGTTGAGACTTGCTTTGTATCTGTGTATGTGGTCAGTTTTGGAGAAAGTTCCATGCAGTGAAGAAAAGAAGGTATATTCTTTTGTGTATGGATAAAATGTCCTGTAAATATCTGTTAGGTTCATTTGGTTTATAACATCTGTTAGCTCCAGCATTTCTCTGTTTAATTTTTTGTCTAGATAACCTGTCTATTGGTGAGAAAAGGGTATTGAAGGCTTCCACTCTTGGTGTATGAGGATCGATATGTGATTTAAGCTGTAGTAGTATTTCTTTTACAAACTTGGGTGCCCTAGTGTTTGAGGCATAGAGTTAAGATTTGAAATGTCATCTTGGTGGATTTTTTCTTTGAGTATGTAGTGTCCTATGTCTTCTGATTAGTTTTGGCTTGAAGTCTATTTTCTTAGATATTAAAATGGCTACATGAGCTTGCTTCTTAGGTCCATTTGCTTGGAAAATCTTTTTCCAACCTTTACCCTGAGGTAATGTCTGCCCTTGAGGCTGAGGTGTTTCTTGGATACAGAAGAAGGATGGATCTTGTTTTCACATTCATTCTGTTAGTCTGTGTCTTTTTAGTTGGGGGATTGAGCCCCTGTGTTTTCATGATTATAATTAACTTCCTTCTAGTACCTTCCATAGGGCTGGATGTGCAGATAGAGATTGTTTAAATTTGGCTCTGTCATGGAATATCTTTTTTCTTCATCTATGGTAATTGAAAGTTTTGCAGCTTATAATAGTCTGGGCTGATATCTCTGGTCTCTTGGGGTCGGCAGTACAGGCCCTTCTGGCTTTTAGCATCTCCTTTGAGAAGTTGGGTGCAATTTTAATAGGTCTGCCTTTTTATGTTACTTGGTCTTTTTTCCTTGCAGCTTTTAATATTTTTTTTTCATTCTGAACATTTAGTATTTTGTTTATTATATACTGAAGTGACTTTCTTTTCTGATCCAATCTATTTAGTGTTCTGTATGCTTTTTGTATCTTTATAGGCATTTCCTTCTTTAGGTTAGAAATTTTCTTCTATGATTTTGTTGAAAGTATTTTCTGAGCTTTTGAGCTGGGCTTCCTCTCCTTCCTCTATTCCTATTACTCCAATGTTTGGTCTTTTTATAGTGTCCTGGATTCCCTGGATGTTTTGTGTTAGGAGTTTTTTTAGATTTAACATTTTCTCTGACCAATATATCTATTTCTTCTACTATATCTTCAATGCCTGCAATTCTTCCTTCCATCTCTTGTATTACATTGCTGAAGCTTGCTTGTCTAGTTCTTGTTTAATTTCACAAATTTTTCATTTCTAGAATTCTCTCAATTTGTATTTTCTTTATTGATTCTATTTTTATTTTCAGGTATTGAACATTTTTATTCATTTCTTTCTGTTGTTTGTGTTTTCCTGGATTTCTTGAAGGGATTTATTTATTTCCTTACACTGTTTATTTTTCTTTTTTTCTTTTACGTGAATTTATTAAACCGGGTGGTGGTGGCGCATGCCTTTAATCCCAGCACTCGGGAGGCAGAGCCAGGCCTCTGTGAGTTCAAGGCCAGCCTCGTCTACAGCTCAAGATACAGGACAGGCACTAAAACTACACAGAGAAACCCTGTCTCAAAAAAAAAAAGAATTTATTAATTTCCTCTTGAAGGAACATTGTCATCTTATACGGGTAGTTTTCAGGTCTTTTTCTTGTGCTTCAGCTATGTTGGAACATTCAGGACCTGCTGTGGTAGGACAGCTGGCCTCTAATGGAGACATATTGCCCTGGCTCTTACTGATTCTTATGCTGGCATCTAGGCATCTGGGATTGGGATGGCTATAGGTCTAGTTGCTGATTTCTGGGTTTGTCTTTGTTGAGTGTTTTGTTCCTTGGATTCTGTTTCATCTATGGATTTTCAGAGAGTATGATGGCTGTGTGTTGCCTGGTAGGAATTTTTCTTTGGACTTGATAGTTGTGGCCACTGGAGGTTCCAGATAAAATGTGTTTCTGGGTATTGTGAGCTAAGACTTAGGAATGGGATAGGTTAGGGGTCTGGAGGGGTTCACTGGAAAGAGGAGAGTCAAGTGTTCGGCCAGGATCTGCTTATTTTGTTGTCTTGGAATGGGGGGGGGGAGACAGTGATGAGAGGTTACCCAAAGGGTCTGCTATAGTACTGGGGATGAGATTGGAGGGTTGGATCTAGAGGAACAGAAGGAGAGGGGAAGATCTACAGAGAGCCAACCTATTTCTCTGGCAAGAGTAGTCTGTGGGTTTGTGGGAAGTGCCTGCTGGAGTTGGAGGCTGGAATAAAGCAGCAAGTGGGGAGCAGAAGGGTAGGAGGGAAAGGTCTGTGGCATCCACAGGAGATGGAGGGGACAGGGAAGGCTGCCTCAGACGTTCTGCTGCAGAGCTGGGAGAAGGCTGCCTCAGATGTTCTGCTGCAGAGCTGGGGATGAGACTAGGGGGTTGGATCTGGGGGAAGAGAGGAAGAAGATCCTTCCTGGAACTTAGAGGAATAAAGGGCATTTGCTACCATAGTGTTCACCAGGAGTGGCAGTGGAACCACCATCATGTCCTCTAGGAGTGGCAGTGAGCTTGCTGTGGTGGCTCTCTGGGTATCTCTGAAAGACTGTAGCGTTGAAATCAGAGTTAGTATGCACCCGTAATCTGGTTTCCAAAGTTATAGCTTTGCTTTGAGATGTCTTCAGCTGTCATTTGGGAGAAGTAGAAAAACTTAGGCATCCAAATACACTTAGGGAATATTCCATAGAAGCATTGTTTTCTGTTGTAGGATCTTTTGAGGAATGACTTCAGTGTGGGACTTCTGATTTCCCTCAGGTGAAAAAAGACACAAACCTTTTCCTTATGTGCATTGAACACTCTCCTCCCCCATCCTGGGAAAGGGCTGCCCGGGGCCCCGACTCCCACTCATGCACTTGACTCTCAAGACTTTAAAGTTGTAGAGCCCTTATGTGTTCAAAACCTGCAAAATCTGCATTTGTAGTCTCTGAAACTGAGCTGGCACAAGACCAAGCAAGTCTCAGCAGACTTGGTTGGTTTTAAAATGTGATTGGAAGTGACTGTAAATGTCACAAAGACCCCTGATCCCTTTATTTAGTGTAGAAAACTTTAGGCAAAACATATCCTAGCTGTTTCCTGTTCTGTTTTGTTCTTTTTAATGAGAAGTAAATCAATTAGAATTGGATTTTTTTTTAATGTTGGAAAGGATCCTTATATTTATGGTTAAAAATTCCTTAGTAACTTGGGTATATTCCAGTAACAGAGCAAATAGTTTATTTTGCCAACATGGAAAGAAAATATTCTCAGTGGTGGGACTATAGACAATTTTCTTCATGCTTATTTGGATTTTCTCAGGTTTTTTTTTTTTTTTACTCTGAATACATAACTACTGTATATTCAGATAGTGTAAATATATTAAACTTTAATATAATAGGATATAATAAAATAGGATGCCAATAAGGAGTGCATCTAGAACATCACTATTAGTGGTTTTTCTAGTTATGTATGTTATTCTGGTTAGAAGAAGTTTATAATCGCTATGTAGCACTCAGTTTTCTTCTTTCTTAATACAAGTTCTGCTTAATGCTTGATACTCAATGGTTATGATAATTCCCTGGCGGTAGAAAAGATTTCTTTGAAAGGTGGCCACTCTTTTTCCTTCAGCATTGGACTTTAGACATGGTTTATGGGTGCACAGAGCAGGTGTACTAAGTGCTCAGCTTGATGAGCATATAGGAGTCTGTATGATGTATAGTCATCATCTGAGGTCAGGATGAAGAGCACATCCACCCCAGTAGATATCTCTCCTGTGTGCTTTTCAGTCAAACCTAGCTCTAAATCCATCATTCTGATTTTTCTATCATGATTGATTGTTGTTATTTTGCTGGATTTTATTTAAAATAGATCCACAAATTGGTGCTTAGCATTTTTAAAAGAAAATGTATTTCATAATTAACTTAATTTCACATATCAGCCACGAATTCCTCTGTCCTCCCACCCCCCCAGTCCTCTCCCCCAATCCACCCCCCCATTCCCACTTCCTCCAAGGCAAGGTCTCCCCTGGGGAGTCAGCCCAGCCTGGTAGACTCAGCCGAGGCAGGTCCAGTCCACTCCTTCCTACACCAAGGCTGAGCAAAGTGTCCCAGCGTAGTCCCCAGGCTCCAAAAAGCCAGCCCATGCACCAAGGACAGGTCCTGGCTCCACTGCCTCCCATACAGTTCAAGCTAATCAACTGTTTCTCTTATCCAGAGGGCCTGGTCCAGTTCCATGGGGGCTCCTCAGCTATTGGTTCACAGTTCATGTGTTTCCACTAGTTTGGCTATTTGTCCCTGTTCTTTTTCCAGTCGTGGTCTCAATATCTCTCGCTCATACAATCCCTCCTCTCTCTCGCCGATTGGACTCCCGGACCTCCACCTGGGGCTCAGCCGTGGATCTCATCCAGTGTCTGATGGAAGCGGATGCGGGGTGCTTAGCATTTTTGTGTGCATTTTTCTTATGATTTTTTAGATACTCCCATATTCTTGTTTTTAAAAGATACTAGTTTTTAACCTTTAAAAGTTTATTTCTTTTATCTTTGAAATTATAATGAAATCATTTCCTCATTTCTTTTCATCCCTCTAAACCCTCTAATGTGTACCCCTGCCTTGCTCTCTTTTGAGTTTTTTGTTGTGCCCTTTCCTGGGGAAGACTGTTTCTCCCACTCTCAGCATTCCTTAGTTGTCTGTAGTTCTTTGTGTAGGGTTGAGGTACTCGTGGCCCTCCCCCCCATCCACTTTAGCATTTCCATTGTTGTTGTCCTTGTTCAGCTCATGTTTAGTCAGTCATGATGGTGAGACCTTATAGATGGAGCTTCTGACAGTACTAGGAAACAACCCCTCTTCTCAATGTTCCTGAGTCTTAGGTATGGGACTTGTTTTGTAGCTGTGTCCATTGGGATTGGGTTCAATAATTCTGTGTTTTGATTGGTTGCCGTTTTGCACAATGGTCTCCATCTGTTGCAAAGAGAAGTCTCCTTGATGAGGGGTGAGGACTACACTTATTTCTAGCGATAAGGACAAATATTTAGAACACCGTTAGGATTATGCTGGTTATGTAAGGTGGTAGTTGTGTGTTCGCCTCTAAAATCCATGACTTTACAAGCCTTGGGTACTTGGCTAGGTTTCCAGTGCCAGGCATGTTTTCTCTCTTATTGAATGTGTCTTACATCCAATTAGAGAGCTATTGGTTACTGCCAGTGTATGAAGGCCACTACTCTACCCTTAGGGTTATTGTGCCACGCTGGTCATTGTGAATCATAGGCACTATAGCTGGGTAGGACTGTTGGTTGCCTTTGGAAGCTTGCAGGGTGCCTTTTGGCACCATGAAAGCTAGTCCTACCATGAAAGCTGGTCCTTGTGGAGGAGGCATTCAGTCAGTTCCAGCCCACACACCTTCAGATCCTGCATCTAAAGTGCACGGTGTCTTCAGTAATAGGATCTTACCTTCCTCTGGGAGAGGGGGAGCAACTAAGGGCAATAGCTATAGTCTGTAATGTTTGGGGAGTCTTTTGGACAACCCCAACTAACACTCAAAAGAGGGCTTCTCATGCCTGGTTGGGGTTTTTGTTAGATGGTCTTTGGGTCTTGGAGAAAGTATTCCCATTCCAGATGAGAAAATTTCTCTTTAATGATGTATTATATTTGTAGATAGGCTTATGTGCTTTTATAGGCTTATTTTTTAGATAGTTAATAGTAGATTCTTCATGACTTTCAGACATCCTTATTTCTATTTTACTATCCTCTCTGAGTCTGTATTTAACTTTCCCCTCCCTAATTAGAGTCCCCCTTTCCTATTTCCATAATTAGGTACTTGTACCTGTCATTCCCTGTGTCAATGAGTAAATTAATGATTAAGCCCACAAAACAGAAATAATTACTTGGCCTGTAGTAATCCTTATATTTAATCTAGAATAAGAAAATAGCTTAATGTTTCCTGCATATGATATCATGACACCATATATTGTTAAGTCCCGTTGGTAAGGAAGTGTATAACCATGTAAGAAGAAGATCTAAATAGCAATCATTTGGGAAAAAGACAGCGAAGTTCAATCCCCGAGTCCTGCATGGTGGGAGGAGAGAACTGATTCCCATAGGTTGTTCTTTGGCTGCCACATCTGTGCCCATGGCAGGTGCACCCCTCTATACACTAATATATATCCACACCATCAATACATTTAAAAAGAAATATGTGTTTTAAAAGGCAAACTATCAATGACAGAACAAATAAAAATAAAAACAATCATATACCCTAAAGCAGATTCTTGGAAGGCCTGATAAAATAACAAAGCACTTCTTAGATGAAGAAAAAAGGCTACCACACTAATAATGAGAAAAACAACCAAACAAAACATGGTATTACTGTGCTTAAGGGGCTTCCATCAGCAACTTTGTACTAATACATGTTGATGTTTGTTTTTGGCTCTTTTGGGACCCCCCCCCCCGCCACTGAACTCCCAAATAAATCACACATGGAGGCTTATTCTTACTTATGAATGCTCAGCCTTACATTGGCTTGTTTCTAGCCAGCTGTCCTTAACTTATTCTACCTACATTTTGCCTCTGGGCTTTTCCTGTTCTCTTACTTCTGTGTATCTTACTCTTACTCCATGGCTTGCTGTGTAGTTGAGTGGCTGGCCCCTGGCTCCTCCTCTTTCTCTGGTTACTTCTTTTGTTCCTTGGTTTTTTTCTCCTCCCAGATTTCTCCTTCTGTATCAGTCTCTCTGCCTGCCAGCCCAGTCTATTTCTCTTTCCTGCCTTGCTATTGACCATTCAGCTCTTTATTAGATCATCAGGTGTTTTAGACAGGCACAGTAACACAGCTTCACAGAATTCAACAAATGCAACACAAACAAAAGTAACACACCTTAAAGTAATATTCTACAACAAACACATTTGAAAAGTTACTTCAAATTTATACATTACAAGTAGGTATAACATTAAAGAAAAAAGACATTACAAAGAAAACCCAGGAATTACCATATCGGTTGAATTTGTAATTAAAGCCTCACTCACAGAGTACCCTCAGCCCAGCTGGCTTCATGTATGAACTCCACAGAACACTTAGGATGAGTGTTTCCAAAGAAAATAAGCCAGAATCAGAAAAACAAATATACCATGCGTTTTCTCTTATAGGTGGAATGAACACTTAAGATGGTATATATATGTAATTATATGTGTGTTTGTATGTGTATTCATGTGTGTGAATGTATGGGGGTCATGAAACTAGAAAGTGGATGGTGAGGGGGAGGAAGAGATCTTACAGAAGAAGAGAAATGGAGAAAGGAATGAGATATATGCAATAGACAGAAGGGAGGGCTCACTGAAGGACGAAAGGGAATCTGTTGGACAGGGAAAGGGAATCTGGAGAAGACCCTGGGGGAGCGAAACAAATGAGAACTTAACTAAACATAATGAAACATTGTCCAAAGATGTCATAATGAAGCTCTTTGCTTTGTATGCTAACTTGAAAAAAATACTGATGTTTACAGTATTTTTAAAATATATGTGTTTTAAATGAGTATTTCTTAGACACAAGACAGCAAAAAAGGGAAGCACTGAACGTTTTTCATGAGACTGGAATAACGGTGCTATCAAACACTGGGAAGATTATCATGAACAGTTAATCTGACCGTTCCTCGGGTGTCTTTGTAGAGAAACTATCCAAACACAAGCAGTACTTTTCTATTGAAGCTGTAAACAAAGGACGACCTATGTAGCATCTAAAGTGCAAGTGTTACAGCTCTGGAGGGAAAGGTATCCTGACTTGTTGGGAAGTCAGGCTATACCTGCAAGTGTTACAGTTCTGGACAGAAAGGTATCCTGACTTGTCCAGAAGTCAGGCTATACCTACAGCTGTGAAGGGAAGGTATCCTGGATACCTACAGCTGTGAGGAGAAAGGTATACTGACTTTTCAGGAAGTCAGGCTATACCTGAAGCTGGGGTATGGTGGGGTACGGTCTCCCCGTAGTGTGTGGCAATCCTGCTCGTCTCTGAAAGAAAGAGCTGTTATACCTGAGCTCTGCTCCACCCCTTAAGGGAGTTTTCCAGCGGGGGTATCCCTTTCTTCTTCTGCTCTGCCCCCCTAAGGGAGCTTCACAGCAGAGGTATCTGTTTCTTCTTAGCTCTGGCCCAAGATGTTACTTCTTCTGCTTCACTCTGCTAAGAGAGGAACCCCTGCCGAAATGTAGCAATCTGCTCAGGCTCCAGCGAGAAGTTGTTACTTCTCCATTCCCAAGGGAGCTTCCCAGCAGAGATTCTGCTCTGCCCTAGCGAAAGATGATCTTCACCCAAAACTCTTTCACCCAAAACTCTTTCAAGAGATTTTTTTTTGGGAAGGAGTCCAGGAGACTGGCTGCCTCTGCCAGGGTGGAGAAGGACAGCTTATGACTGAATAGGCAGAGGGGCTTATATAGGAATTCTTAGGGGCGGAGTTTTTCCCGGAAGATGATTTTCAGGGAGGAAATTGATCAGATTTTTATCTCCTTGAGCTTGGACAAGCTCAGATTGGCTAGATTTCGTGCTCAGGGATTGGTTGGTTTTGTGTTCAGCTGGTCGGGCAGATTTGACTCTGGTTTCAGGGCCAAAGCATGTTTCTTTCACTGGCCCTCAGGGCCAGGGTGTGTTTCTTTCACTGGCTCTGATTCCAGGGCCAAATTGTGTTTCTTTGGCTCTGGTTTCAGGGCCAAATTGTATTCCTTTGGTTCTGGTTTCAGGACCAAAGTGTTTCTTTCTCTGGCTCTGGGTTCAAGGCCAGGGTGTGTTTCTTTCACTGACTTTGGGTTCAGGACCAGGGTGGAATTCTGTGGCTGGTCCTTTTGCCCTATATAAAGTATTCTGGATTCATTATCTTACAGTTATATGCATTACAAATGGAGCTGAAATCTGTGAAGGCCATGTGTCTGCTGCAGGTTCAAGTGGAGAACCCTGACCACTTTTCCAGCTGCCTGCCTGTCTTATCTCTGCAGCCAGCTTTATCTAAATGCCAACAACAGCAATCTAGTCCTCACTGTGTGCTATCCTTTGGACCTCTTCTGCTTCCTCTCTCTTCTAAGGATTTTTTTTCTTGTTTCTGATTAATATGGATAATCCAGGCCAGTTTCCCGTTTTATGGTCAGTTGATTGTCAACCTTGGTTTCTTATTGCTGTATAGTATGACCTTCACATGTTCCAAGGATCAGGACGTTTTATGGAGAAGGGCATTATTGTGCCTGCTATGATGCTATTCATGAACCTAGATGCACATAAATTCTGATAAAATACAGAAAGCCTACCATATAGCCACCATGTAGGCTTACTCCAGAAACCTTACACTAGTTTAACACCAAAAAGATTCATACAATTTACCACATTAACAAAAGATAAATGATTGTCTGATTAGATGTATGCAATGTTTGATAAAGTTCAACTCTATGATTTTAGACTAGGTGGTGATGCAGACATGTAATCTCAGCATTAGGAAAGCTGAGGCAGGGTCATGAGTTGAAGGCTATCTTGGACTACATAGCATGGTCTTGTCTAAATGAGAAAATCCTCACTTAATAAATTGGCTACAATTCAAAAGGCTGACAGTGTCATATGATGGCAGTGTCACAGTGTCAAACCCTCTGGGAATGGTTTAGAATTTTCTGCTAAAGTTGATGATATGTGTGCCAATGACCCAGCAAGGTGGATACCCAACTGAAAAGTGTTTGCGGATGGGCTGATACACAAAGAATATTCATCATGGCAAATTCTTTATATGGATTGAAAAAATGGAAACAGCCCCAATTTCTATTTATGATAGAGTGGATAAATAGCGTTATACCTGTAATGGAGTGCTATGAAGTAATCAAAAAATAAACATCATTTAAAAAATATGCAGATATTATAAGCATAATTCTAAGAGAAAAAGAAACATTAAAGAACAGATACTATATTTTTGTACTTGCAGCAATTTCAGAAAACAAGTAAATCTAAACCACCATCTTAGGATTGCATGCTTAGGCATTAAATTTACTTTTTAAAAGTCATAAGTCCTGATCATAGAGACTGGTTACTGAGAAAGAAGAGATGGAGGTTCCTGGGGCTGTCAATTGCCTATTTCTTCACTGTGGGTAGAGTTACTTTACTATTTGTGTTGTGATAAACCACGTCACTGCATAGTTCTGGATTACATTTATTTGGCTTATTACAAGGGTAAAAGTATTTAGGAAGGTGTAGTCAACTCACATTCTTGTTTATATATCTGTGTGAGTGTATATAGCAGTCAGCCAGAAGAGGGCATCAGGTGTCCTTTATCACTCTCCACCTAGTCCTTTGAGGCAGGGTCTCTCCATGAATATGGGACTAGAAGCCAGCAAATCCCAATGACTTTCCTGTCTCTGCCCTCCTTGGAGTTACAGGTGTATGTGTGATGCCCTGCTTGTTACCCAGGTACTGGGATCTGAACTTGAGTTCTCATGTTGCACAGTGAGTACTCTTAACTGCTGAGCCATGCCTATCCTATCAAGTATGTTAGAAGCCATTATGTTTACACACTATGAGCAGCTACTGTTTACGGTATGACTATGACAGAGATGAGTACGTTTTTTACTTCTAGGCTCATTGGAAGCCATGTCATTAAAAAAATCAACAAAATCAAGACTTTCTATATATACTAGTCTTAGGATGATCCCAATTGACTAAATCTAGCTACCTCATGTCCAGCTGGCATGGCTCTTGGCCTCTTGGACATTTCCCTGTACATCTGTCCCTGTTTACCTCCATTGTCTCCATTGTCCAGATCTCTCTTTCCTGGATTCCTTGGCTTCACATCATCTTTCCTCGGATATACCAACTCAATGCATTGTAAACTAGTCCCCTAATTATCCTCTTGCAATCCTAGTTGTTACTCTGTCTTTCAGGTCAACTTTGAGTCCATCCTAACACATTTTCAATGCCCCTGGGACATCTGTCTATAATTTGCACATACAGGATGAGCAAAGAGAATTAGATGCTGAAGGGATTTCCATAGGGCATGTCTACCAGGTCATCTAAAGTGCAGAAACTGGCATTAAAATGGAGAAATTCAGCAAGGGGAGCTAACGGGCCCTGGGAGCCCTGCTTTGTCCATGGCAGTCCCAGTCTTGTGCTGGCCCAGCATAGGTAGACTCAGTTGCTGTGTGGTCATGATTGCCATGGAGACATCATACCCAGAAGGCAGCATTCCAAAACCCTTCTCCCTGTCTTTTGCCTTTTAGGTTCTTTTGGGGAATCCCGAAGGAAAGGCAGCCTTTGTCTTTATTGAGTACTCATGGGTGAGCCCAGCCCCATGTACTGGACAGCCCCAAGCTCACAGTGACACAGCCCTGCTTCAATTAAACTCGGTGGATCACAAAACAAAAGACATAAAGAGGAGAAAGGGATTTGTAGGAGAGAGTGGGGATTGGCAAGAGTGAGGAGACGAGGAAGGGTGGGGGACAAAAAGAACCAGAATGCAGACTTGTAGACATGTATGAAACTGTTAACACATTTAATAAAAATTAGAATAGAATGGAGGGAAATTAAGATAGGAATGACAGTTTTTAATTTTTAGAGCGTAATGGGTTTTCCATCAATATCTATTTTTAACCAGAACCTTGTTTTGATAGAAAAATAATGAGCATTATCATCAAAAAGTTTAAATCTTCTCTGAGAAAGCATTGTTCAATATAGGCTGTCAACATGAAAGGTTTTTTGCTGATTGTGGATGTTTGAAAACATTCTTCATCTGTAGTGCCAAATTATATTTCAACTGTTTGAAATTACTATTGTAATTTTAGCAATTGAGGGACTCCAAATTTGATTTGTTCTAAAGACATTGCTTCAAAGATAGAAAAATAATAACAATTAGAATTAAATTTAGAATTTTATTAGAAAATTTGAATCCAGACTTGGCTTTCGGTTCAGTGTGCTATTAGGAACCACATCAAATATATTGCTAAAATGTCAAGTATATTCAACGCTCACTGAGATTAAGACCTGTAGTTTCACTCATTTATTCTCAGTCTACACATTTTATTGTTTCATTTTACACAAAGGGGCACCAGAAAAACACATACATCATAGACAATCTCTGCGTGATTTCATTCCTCCTAATTGTACCATCACAGCCAAAACAGAACAAAACAACAACAAAAAAACAAACAAAACATACAACTTATTCCAGTTTGATATACCCATAGTCATATAAGTCCTTATTTGTGCATGGAGATCATAACTGGCTTAAAGCCATATTCCCAGGCTGGAGGCAACAGTTCCAATTAGCACAATCTGCAGCCGGGCTGGGCCCTTGTCTAGGGAGGACACGGTTTCCTAGAGTGGCCTGAAAGGCTGGAATGTGAGACAGATCACAGATGTGTCACAGCCCCTCTTGCCAACCTGGGATCTTGGATAACTATGGAGTACTGAGTATCCTGGTCCTCAATTTCTTCATCTGTAAAGTTGAATCATACCTCATGCTGTAGCAATCACTAAACAACATAATATAAACCATTTAACATGCTCTCTGATATACATCAGAACATCAGACATGCCGGGCAGTGGTGGTGCATGCCTTTAATTCCAGCACTTGGGAGGCAGAGGCAGGCAGATCTCTGTGAGTTCGAGGCCAGCCTGGTCTACAGAGTGAGTTCCAGGAAAGGCGCAAAGCTACACAGAGAAACCCTGTCTCGAAAAAAAAACAAAAAAAACAAAAACAAAAACAAATCATCAGACACATTCAGTAAACATTTGTTGCCATCTATTATTTCTTTTTAAATAATGATTTAAAAATATTTTATTGTGTGTGCACATGATTAGTGTGTGTGTAGTCTGGGGTGTGGAGGCCAACTGATAACTTTCAGGAATTGGTTCTCTTGTTCCACCTTCTGGGGTTTTCTGGGACCGAACTCAGGACACTGGGCTTGCTTAGCAATGCTTTCTACCTGCTGAGCCATCTCGTCGGCCTGGCTTTTCCTTCTTGAAGGGCCGTGTCCCTAGTTCCTTTCACTTTTTCTTATAGAATATGTTTTGGGAATTTCATACCGCCGTGATGATCCTCTCTAGATGAACATTTCTCTTGAACTGTTATGTTAAATATAATTTATTTAGCTTTAGGATAGAGTATCATGCATGCATTTTCAGGAGGTTGGCAGTGATTAAGAAGTATTTTAGGACAATAGAAGTTGTAATATCGCTGTAATTTTCTCTTGGGTCCTCAGCGTATACACATGGTACTTTTCATTCTCCCTATCACACTTCCACGTTTCTCTGGCCTGTATCTAAAGGGTCTGTCTTATGATATGGTGGGGAAAAAAGGGGTTGACTTTTAATCACCAATTCCCTGAGAAGTTGAATAAAAGGAGTCAAAGAAGAAATGCCTGTCAACTCACTGGTGATCATTAGCTGTGATTTTGTGTCTATTTAATTTTGGACAGGTTAATTTTTTCTGATTCGTCTTCCTCATTATGCACTGCCTTTGCTGTCACTATTTTGTTTGATCAGTGATAAGTGCGAGTCATAACTACCGCTTTCAATTACAGCAGTCACCGACGAGCATGAGAAATGGTTCCGAAATGGTAATCATTATTCCTTTCCAAAACCTCCAAATGAAGTCTCCCCTGGGATAATTGTGTAGTGTGGGGTGACTTTCAGAAGGGTGCTGGATGTGGATTGTGATTCTCACCTCTTTCCCATGGACTCTAGACTATTAAGCTGACATTTGAATTTAGCCCGCAAGTTGACAGCTGTTCTGATGTGATTAAACCATGCCGATGAGCAGTCAAGTGTTTCTTCAAAGTGCATACAAGCACTCGCTGAGAAGTATGGTCATCGTGTCTCATCTATAGGGGTGTTTCTTCACGCCAGGTTTTCCGTGGAAAGGAGCTGGCTTCCAAGTTAGAGGAGAGGAACTCCTGGCTTGGAGTAAGCCTCCTTTGTGTCAGCTCATCTGTAGTTCTTCTCTCAACAACCTGATCTCGAGGTTCCTTATGCAATGTGTAGGGTTATTTTTCATGTTTGTGGTGGTGTGGTTATTCACTCGATTTACTATTACTAATGTGGAGAGGGTGCGTATGCCAGGCATAGGCGGAAGTCAGTTTTTGGGAGTCAGTTCCAGGAATCCAACTCACATTGTGAAGCTTCTGGGCCACACACCTTTACCTGCTGAGCCAGCTCTCCATCCACCTGATACCATTGTTCTTGTTTTCAAAGTCAAATGACGGGGATGATAGGAAACAGGCTTAACGGATAATCTAAGAGTTAATTCCCCTTCTGTCTTTGCCTGCTGCGTACCTGCAGAGAAGCTGATCAGTCACTGATCTTTCTCTCTCTGTTCTTCTGATCAGCTAGAACAATCACCCTTCTCTTAGAGGTTACAGATGTGAACCGTGCAGGGAGCCTGGGTTTACACACCGCTTCTATCATTTGAGAGGGCTTTGTGGAAATTCCACAAGCTGCTTTCCTTCACATCCATTAAAGAAAGAGCAAGATACCAGTTGTCCTCTTAAAAACGCCAGTGCTTTCTTATCACCATGTGAAGATTTAGTTATAAAGTGCTGAGACAATGCCTGACACGGTTAATCCCTCAGCCATTAGCCACCCAGGAATGCCTCTCAGACCCAAAACAGAGATAGCAGAAGGGCAGAGGAAAGTCCAGTATTGATGTGCCTGTCTAGCCAGGCCATGAATTGTCTGAGACCAGCCCTAAACGTTGTGTGTCTCAGGTAGCAGCACCCAATCAGTACAGGGAGTCGTGGGAACGTGGGTAAGCATTGAGTGGAGCAAATAAAATAGGCATTCCCTCTTCTTCCGTAATCATTTTAGCTGAAGAGTTGACTAAGTGTTTATCATGAATTTATATTTAAAAAAATTCCTGATCCCCCATTGCTGCCTCTTACGGTGTTCTTAACTCTATTGCGTTTTTTGACTCGTTAGCACCGGCTCCCCCTGCAGGAGCGATGGAGTGTTTTCCTGGTCTGCCTCTGCTTGGCTGGGAAATCCTCTGAATGCTTTGTGACTTGGCAACCCCTTGCAGCCCTGCAGTGTGGCTTTCAGTCAGCATTTTATATGTGCTGTAAGGTTACCTGGGCATCCCAGGGTGGAGGAAACTTATGGGATGATAGGATATGCTGGGGATGGAGAAACACTCTGTCCGGCTTGTTTTGGGATTCATCATCGCTCTTTGGTGGTATCTTCTGATGCCAGTTGCTTCTCATTTCTTTCTTCAAAATGGTGGGCTGTCACATGGGTTATGGGTGAGTACAAGCGGCAACCCGTCTGGAGAATCAGTGTAGCATCAGGCCTGCAACACACACACTCAGTATCGGCTCCCCTCTAATTTACAAGGAAGCCCAAACTCATCCGCTATTGCTCTGCTGAGGGTTAGGATTTCTTTTGTTTACATGTTTCCTTCTCAGTCACTGAGCAGTTTCTGCGGCAGAGAGTATTTTTTTTTTTTTTTTTTTTTTGTCTTTCAGCCAGCAGGTGGCAACCAAATTAAAGCTAAGAGCGTACCTTATTTCAACACAGGTGAAAACATTGACTTTTGCATAACGGAAGTGACAGAGAATGGAGAGCTTTTGCAACTGAAGGGCAAGCACACCATGAATGTTCTCACTAGACTGTAGGTGGGAAAGCTGGGTTTCTTGTGCCTGCCTTTGATTTCAGTTCCTACATATCACTGTCACGCACCTTCTCAGGAGATTGTTGGAGGAATCATCCAGCATTGTGCTTAAAGTAATGAATATTCCCTTGATCTGGCAGTTGAAAGAGCGGGATGAAGAGTGAAATCATGAGTTGGTGTGATAGAATGCTTATACAGATCCCATTTCATTGTGCTTTCAGTCCCGGTCTGAGGCTATGCGTTTCTGATTATCTGCTGTTTGTTTTAGTTTTTCATTTATAAAATGATGAAAATGTCATCGTGATTCTGAGTATTAAGGTAGACATGAAAATGCACTTAGCATAGTCCATGGCACCTAGTGAGCATATGTTGTGAGCTGCACATTTTAGATGATGTGTGCTATGCCTGTAGACATACCACTGATGGAAAGTGGTAACCCATGTGGTCTGATTGGCCTTTCCCTTGTTGGCTGAGGCAGTGGAGACCTGGGAAGATTAATTTGCATACAGTTACAGAGCCTATTAATTTTTTTGGAACACAAATTATGGGAAGCACAACTCCCAAGCCAATAGTCTTTTGTATCCCAATACCCCAGGGTTACTTATTATTTCTAGCTGGAGTCTGGTGGTACTGAGCCTGACTTACCTTTGAGGGCTAACTGTTCTGTTTTGAGAGATTGTGGCTAGGTTGGGCAGTGTGGCAGCCACCATGATGGCTACATTCAGAAGTGTCCCAAGTCACTACACATGATACATGCTGTTGACATCCCTTAAGATAAAGTCAATCCTGAACAGAAGAGATAACCTCCCATACTAGTTTTCTCTTCCAAGGAAAAGTCACTGCTGGCCACCTTTCTCTCCATTAGAAGACTATACCCACTAGCTATTGCCTTGATTACATGGCCAGTGTCATGTGATTGTAAGAATGGATAGTAGATATTTCTACTGCTGTATTCCAGGGAAAGGAATCACTGACACTCATTGGCCTAGCAGCTGTCCTATAGGTTTGCTTGGGATTAACCAAATCCTCTAAAGGACTAGCTAGGAAGGCAAACATTTCCCCCATTTAATTTGCTGCTGACCACTATATGATATTTGATATCTGTAGAGGTAAGGAAGAGCTGGTCAATGTCTCTCTGGTTAGCTGATGACTGTCACTATCCTTTGTATATACTGACAATGTGTGGTCTGTGGGTTACCAGACGATCAGTGTCAATCAACCGATCATGGACTTACCATATTGGAGATGAAAGAAGTTCCAAGGTTACTGAGTGCAACGTGGCCCTCCTTTTTATTTTATTTCTAAATCTCTGTCTGTCTGTCCCTACTCCACTCCCCCCCTCGTGTGTGTGTGTGTGTGTGTGTGTGTGTGTGTGTGTGTGTGTGAGAGAGAGAGAGAGAGAGATGGTTGTATACACATTCCTGTGCATGTGCAGGTGCATGCACAGAGGTCATAGAACATTAGATGTTAGTTCTTACCTTACTTATACCTTGTTAGTGACAGGTTCTGCCTTCTGTTGTTTGACACAGTATGCCAGGCTGGCTGGCTCAACGCTGGAGATTCTGCTGCTTCTGCCTGCCATCCTGCCATAGTATACAGATGTTGGTTACTGTACCTGACATTACGTGGATTCTGGGGATTCGAACTTAGGTCTTCATTCTTTACCCAATGAAACCTTTCCCCAGCCCCACAACCTTCCTTTTATACATGGAGAATCTCAATATGATGTCATTGGACCACCAGCTTTCAGATGACCAGAATATTATTTTATACTATTACTTATCGCAGAGATAACACATTTCAGTCATTTCAATTTGAATAAAATGCTCCAAACCCAATAGAACATAACTGATGGTGTTTGGAAACTAGAAACAAGAGGTTTACCTCCTCTGCTATGAACTTGTGTGTGTTACAGTACAAATTTATCTCTTTTTGAGTCTTTTCCAGTGTCAGGGTTTTCTCTCAGGCTTTCGTTAAACTCACAGGGCTTAGGTTTACCACATACCACATGATAAATAGATCAGGAGACTGAAAAAACAAAATCTTAAACTCACGGGGATAAATGAAGTATAAAGAAAAGTGAGTTCTGAGTGGGAAGCATTCGGATGCCCTGTCAGAGATTCCATTTCATGTCAAGTGATAGCTGGTCCTAGAGCTGGAAGATCTTGATCGCCTGTCTGTTTCCACGCTAAACAGAGGAGGCAAGAACCCACAAAGGAGGTTTCCAGCCTTGGAATAATTTCAAATAGCAAAGTTAATAATGTCTCTAATGTCTAGGATTTATAAAGCAAAGGTCTTCTAAAATTAGGTACTTGTAATTTATAATTAGACTTAATTATAGTTGTTGATTAGTTGGAAGTGGTAATTTAATGCTGTGCTAAGGAGGATTACGGACATTGTGTTCTTGTGAATTTTTTTTTAAGCTTGTATACTGAAGCTTCAATAAGACAAAGACAGGTTGTGACTATTGACAAATTAGTCAGTTCTAAGCGGTAATGATTCTGGATTCTTTACAAGGGGGCAGATAAAAGAACGGAGGGAAGGGCTGGAGAGATGGCTCACCAGTTAAGAAGACTTTTTGCTCTTGTGGAGGACCTGGCTTCAGTTCCCAGCACCCACTTGGTGGCTTGCACTATCCCTAACTCCAGTTCCAGGGTATCTGATGCCCTCAACTGACCTCTGTGGACACTAGGCATGTGTGTGGTGCACATAGATACCTGCAGGTATAATGCTCACACTCATAAAATAAATAAATCCAAAGGAAGAAAGAAAACTAGATTCCTTCTTATTTCAGAATGTATAAGTAGGCACTGGATTTCCTTCTCAGGCGATAGAAGATTTTATTAACCATGACCAATTCAGTAATGGTTTATTCTTAACTACAGACTTCCAACATCTATCCTACCAGGGAAGAATTTGCCTATCAAAAATCTGAATATACTCCATTTCTTCATTGTGTTCTCACCTGCCTGTGCTCTGGAGAAGCAGGGCACCTGACATCCTGTGTCCTTGGCCAGATCTGTGGCACTTGGATTAGCAACAACATCAACAAGTAACTGTATCCCTGGTATTACTTTGAAGACAGGGTGACAGTGGGAACTTTCAGCCCTCAGAGAATGTAGAGTTTGATGTGGTCTGTATATGTGGCAGGCAAGGAAGGCTTGAGAGAAAGATAAGTCACTTCAGTATGGCATGGTAGAGGTAGGATGGAGGGCTAGAAGCACTGAAAAAGAATATAAGAGAAGCAACATGATTATACACTGAAATGTCACTCAGATGTCAGTGATTAGCCCTTTCTAGAAGGTGTCTGAGAGAGATCTAAGTTAATGCCTAGGTCTTATATATGAGAGCACACACACACACACACACAAAAAAAAACAAGCTTTAACTTTAAGAACTATTAGGCTCTGATGGTTTTAGTCACACTTATTTAAAACACCTAAAAAAAGCAGTCTTAAGCAATTGTTACATGGGACAAGGGAGCAGGCAGGAAGTGGGTATATACTTTCCTGCAATGCTGACTTTGACCCAATGTGTTTGGATTATTGGACCCACAATTTTCTCAGTGTAAAAGTGGGTCACTTTGGGAAGTGGGTCCTCATTATAGAGTTGGAATTCATTATAAAAAGGTTATACTGCTGGTTACCATGGGGACACCTGTAAGTCCAGTACTCATGTGTTAGAGGCAGGTAGATTTGCTCCACATTTGAGACCATAGTCTATGTAGCAAGTTCTAGGGCAGCTTGAGTTACATAGTGAGACCTGTTTACACCATTCCCTCCAATACACACGAAGTATTCCAGAGTTATCATCATGCCTTTAAAGTATAAGAAGTCTAAGAAATATTCATGCTTAATATTTGCTTGCTGTGAGTACAGCACAAAGGTCTCTGAGCCCACAGATCTCCGGGGAAACCAGAAGTATTAAGCGCTTTGGGTTGTCTTTCCAATGGGAAAGATGTAAAACCTGTTTTTCCATCCAGAAAGCTGGGAATTGGAGGTGGTTAATACCCTGGTGATCTGCGTCATCTGTTGGGTCAGGCCATGTCAAGCTCCTGTAACTGGGACAGGAGGCAGCTAGTAATCTGAATGACTCTTACTGCCAGGGACTCCCTAAGCTTTCACAACCAGGACCCAGAGATACCTAATAGTTTAAATGACTCTTCCATTATTTATATAGCCAGAGGCTGCCCCAAGCTCCCACAACCAGGACCAGAGGTTGCCAATAGCCCAACTGACTTCTACGTTATCTGTATGACTCAGAATAGGCCAGACCCTTAGGCCCTTAGGCTAATACAGGTAGCCTATCTCTAGAAACTATCTTGGAAGAAATGTCATGCGCCCCGAGTTGAGTTTCTATGTAATTACGCTTCCTTATGCACCAAGGATTGTATTATAGCAGGAAACTTTTATTTTCCAAATTATAGTGTTTAAATTTGTTGGGAATAAACCACCTGGCATCAGACTCCCGAAAGTCTTGGACCAAATTTTATTCACCTCTTTGTGGATTGCATCCCTGCCTGCCATAAACCACCTGCAGGTTCCCTCTCATTTCATTTCCAAAGGTAAGACTAATTTACTGCAGAGAAAATATATGAAGCCCCTGTATGATTGCCTTGGATCTGTGTTGTTTTCCTTTGTCAGATGTAATAAGCATGCAGGCATCTTGGTTACCTATTTCTCCAAAAGCCCTCACAGTGTTTAGAATGCTGTGGTGGTTCTGGTTGCTTTTGTACTCTATGGTTTCATTAGTCACACAAAAGGATGCTCAAATCTGACCCTGTCGCAAGGATTTCTGGGTTACTCAGTGAGGCAGCCAGTCTTTAAGATGAAGAAGGATACCTAAATAAATCTAGAGTTGGAGTTGCTGGGCTGAGAAGACAGCAGTCTGTAAAGTGTTTGCCTTGTGAATATGACAACCAGGGTTCAATGCCCAGAACCTATGTCAAAAGAGAACCAGGCATGCTAGCACGTGCTCGGTAATCCCAGCACTGGTGAGGTGAAGACAGATAGATTCCCGGGGCTCTCTGGCCAGACAGTCAACCTATTACATAGCCTAGTTAATAAGTTCCAGGCCAATAAATGAACCTGTCTTAATTTAAAGAAAAGGAGAGGAGTGGCTCCTGAGGAATAACACCCAAGACTATCCTTTGGCCTCTATAAGTAGGCATGTGAGCATGTGCATATGTACACACACACACACACACACACACACACACACACACACACACACACACACATACCTTACCTGAGTAGGGGCTGCCATTTTGAAATGAATGCCAGTTATATTTTTTGTACAAAACAAAAGGGGGTAACTACATGTAACTAACCTGCTCTGTGTGTTTATCACAAAAAGATTGATGTGTGTTCTGCTCCCAGAGTGACCTCCATTGCGTGTGCTCTCTTACCTTTTCTGTCATCTGTTCTCATCATCAGAACATTTAATTACCATTTATCAGTAACATGCCTCTTTCCTTGAGGGTCAGAACAGTACACAGAATTTTAAAAGATTATTGACCAAATACATGCATATATTGACCGTACTTATCTGTATTTACATTTATGAAAAATACAAAATACCTACTGAAAGAATCAAATTTGGTAAAATTATCCTGCACAGTGGCTTTCCTCTACAATCACAGTACCCAGGAGGCTGAGGTGGGAGAGTAGGTAGGGGGATCACCACCACCATGAGTTTGAGGTCAGCCTGAGCTACCTAAGGAGGTTCCAAGCTAGTCTGACCTATAACGTGAGATTTTGTCTCAACACCCCATTCCCCCAACATTAGTTACACTGGAACATTTTATTCCTGTGTTTTATTGATCCTGCGATGTTTCTTTTATTCATATTAGTACTTCTCAAATTGGAGTGCCAGATATCATTTTTGGTATCCATAATATTATTGCCCATGCTATTTATTTACCTGTGACAAGCAAAGTAATGAATAATCATACAACTAACAAAGGGGAGCTCCTTTAGATTAGGGAAGTTATCGAATCACTACTAAACTCCCCTTAAAAGTCCCCATGATGTTTTGTATGTAGGCTAGAATAATGGAAAATCTAGACTTTCAGATCAAAAGAATTTTATTCTGGATTCTAGCCCTGCCTCCTTTCTTTGTGCCTTTCTCTTTAAACCTGACCCACTGATCTTTGAATGTGGTGGGGGTGAAGCGCTGGTGTGAAACAGGTGCCTTGTGGAGATGTTCAAAGAAGAGAAGCCAGGGATGCCCATCCTGTCTCCCCAGGCCAGTTGTACTCCAGGACAGCCCTGCTCCTGCTCTGTAAAAATGCATCATTCCCACAGGCTCCAGAGCAGGAGCTTAGTGGCACCAGTGAGTGAAGACAGAGGCCTTCCAGGAGCCTTTGGCTTCAGACTCTCCCTTGCTCCCTCCCACAGGCTTCTCCCAGGCTGCCGCTGTTGAGTGCTTGACTCCTATCCTGATAGCCTACTTGAGCAGCTGATGTGACAGCTTCACACAATAACTTCATAACCCTAACAAGCACTGCATCCTTTTTGGGAAGAATTTTTACCTCTTGCCCTTATCCTGTAAACAAGGATGGCCTCTGTTTAAATGAGAGGAAAGGGAAGAGGGAAGAGGATGTTGTATCACCTGGCCGGCTGGTTTGGGGGAACAGATGTTTTCCTTGTTTCATTGTTCACAGAGAATGCTTTCAGGATAGGATAAACTAAATGCTCAAAAACACTGTCTTCCGTGAACGAGCTCATACTTTTCTGGAGTATTAGAAGACGAAACCTTCTTGGATGGATTGGGGGGGGAGGGAATTATGGATACTTTTTTAAGACTTCTGAGTCTAGCTTCATATATATATATATATATAAAATTTTAAGGCACAGTTTTGCTATGTAACTAGCTATGGCTCACTACAATACTCACTATATAGCCCAAGCTTGCCTCGAACTCTCAAATGCTGAGATGACAGCCAAGTGCCAGAATGCCTATCATTTTCAATTATGAGATTTTATTTTGCTTTAGTGTTTTTCAAGTAGGCTACACAGTGTCAAATAACAGGAAATAGATTTACTTCAGTAATAAAATATCAAACCAAAATGAAGAAAATACTGGTGGCTGCTATAAGAAGTTCAAGTTAAGTGTCTGAGTGGGTCTAGCCTATTCCCTGGCTATCACGGCTCGGCTGTGTGATGCCCTGGTTCACCTTTAACAGCATCAGCATGAAAGGCAATCAGGCAGTACAGGAGAGAAAAGAGTTGGAAGGGCTTCTCAGGAACTTCACAGCTGCTCAGTAAGTTCACAACTCTTTAGCCTCAGATCACAAAACAAACACAAAGGAGTTTGAAGTTAAATTCTCCAAGGAGACTCTCCTAATAGAAGTTAAGCATCTTTGATAAATGACCAAATACAACATTCAATAAGGAAGACACAGTAACAGCGTGCGCACGCGCGCGCACACACACTCACACACACACTTTGCAAATTACTCTCTTGGGGAAGAATGTCTAGAGATCTGAAAGTTCAGTCATGAAAGCTTTACTGCGTCCCTTCTCCTGTCACAAAGACAGTTCCTAACCACATGTCTTCTGAGGCCTTCCCACTATGGAGTCATATCAGGGCAGTCCCTCTCACTGTGTGTTAGAGATCTACATTCATCCAGACTATAAGCTTGTATAATTGTGTGCACTCTTCTAGTTCTTGAAGATTCTTTTGCCGTGACGTCCCTCTGCATCATCCCTGCCTTGAGCAGCCCAGGCTGGGCGGAGGAGATGAGGTCCCAACAAGTCTGTCACTGCTGAAACAGTGCCCCAATGACCCATACTAACTACAGGGACCTTATAGCTGATCTCTGTCCTCTGTCTTCTATCCATGTGATTCAGAATCAGGCAGCATTCCTTCTTTGCATGGATCTGATTATGTTTCTACTCTGTTCATTCTATCCATGTGATTCAGAATCAGGCAGCATTCCTTCTTTGCATGGATCTGATTATGTTTCTACTCTGTTCATTCATTTTGGATTGTTTCCTACTGCTTCCAGAATATAAATATATAATGCACTAGAAGTTCCTAATGGTCTGGTACAAATTTATTTATTATAAATTTTGACTCCTACTACCTCCTCCTCTCCATAGCACACTCTTCCCAACACGTTTTAGAAATTGACATATGGTAATCATGCATATTTATGGAGTATAATATGATAATTTATACATGTATACAATGATCAAATCAGTGTAATTAGCATGTCTATTCCTTAGTTTATCATTTCTTTATGTTGAGAAACTTTGAACTCTTTTCTGGTTCTTTATAAACCGTGTTACAAAGCGTTGTAAACTATAGTCACCTTACAATACCAGATACAGAACATCAGCGCTAAACTCTTATGTAACTCACACCATGTTGACTTTGAACATAGACAGGACCTGTGCCTTGGCTTCCAATGGGTGTCACTCTCTCTAAGGGAGCCTTGCTCTTCCACCATGATTCAGTTCTCTGTTGCCATTGCTTTGTGTATGTTTGCAAGCATTTCTCTAGGCATGAAGTAGTAAATGTTGTCATGCAGAAACCTCGGAGCAGGTGAATCACATGCAATGTTCAGTGGTGCCCTCTTCCTTGATACTTGGGTACGCCCTGAAATTATTTGCCTTTTATTTGACATGTTCCCTCTATTAATATTGAAATGTACTTTTTTTGCATGTCTGATCTAATGGTCAATATTACAAATAGTTACACTGTAGCCCACCCTCACTGAAAATAAATGTCAGAGGGCTGTGTAGTATCTAGCTGATTAAGCCTCTCCAGAAGTGTTTGTTAGTATCTATGTAAGATGAGCCGGCCTGTGGCTTTAATGGAGACATGGATTGTGACAGCAATTATATATATATATATATATACATATATATATATATATATATATATATATGTATATAGATATAGATAGATGGATAGATAGATAGATGGATAGATAGATAGATAGATAGATAGATAGATAGATAGATAGATAGATGGATAGATAGATAGAGGCAGGCTTGCTCATCTCAAAGCACTTCATGGAGGACATCATTAGTGGGCGGGGCTTCCCCTCTGATAGTGGGGTACTCTGCGATAGCTTTATTCTATGGCTCTCATTCACATTTGAGGTGGTAGAATTTTAGCTCTGGACTGAAATCTTTGAAAAAGCCTTTTAAAGAACATGTCTGATGGTGGACTCCACTGATTTTCTTTTGATATTCCTGTAATACAGGTACATTGCCGACAGGCTGTGTAGAATAGGGTAAAGGCAGTCTCCCTTGACAGAAATCAAAGTGTCCCTGTTTTTGACTGCTTCACTGTGTGTGTGTGTGTGTGTGTGTGTGTGTGTGTGTGTGTGTGTGTGTGTGTTTCTGAGTGATGTATTCATTTCACCCACCACAGCTTTTGTTTTGATGATCTTTGCAAGGTTAAGACAAATATTGCTTCTGAGCTAGCCAGGCTTACAGTAGGGAGGATTTCGGAATATGACTCATCTTTCTGACCAAACGTGTGATTCTACTGTGTTGATTCAAGTCCTTGATAACTTAGAGAGAGATGCATTTCTCAGAACAACATCACAGCGTGGAGTTTAAATTCAACGACTCGGAAGGTTATATTCACCTTCTGGAAAGATTTTTAAGACTGCTTCTGTTGAAGCAGAAGAGGCAACATGTTACCACATGTGTGTGTGAAGACTCCCAGAGATTTCATCACACCTAGGTTTCCTGCTTTCTGCCCTTCACACCAGTTGTGATGGAAAGCTGTGTTTTATGAATGTCCACTGTGTTCTAGACTATTTTATGTATGTACGAAAGGTATTGCCTCACACTTGGAAGATGATGACCACATGGGATTTTATTATGTTTACTAATGCTTATTAATTCTTACCTGTAGGAATGGGATGCATTTAATATTACAGTGTAAGTTTTTATTGAGAAAGGAAAAATATATAATAGATACTTTTAAAGAAAGCTATAGAGATGAAATACTGGGAAAACAGACTGAGGGAAAATAGGCTTACTTTGTAGTGAAATTCACTTGAGTTTTTTGTTTGTTTGTTTTTCTTGCTATTTGAATTATAGACAATCTTAGAGTTTTGCGGAGATTTTATTTTTATTTTCCCTAGGAGATAGGGTATGACACAGGAGTTTAAAAAACGAAGTTATTTAAAAGTGTTTAGTTTGGCTAGCAAGATGGCTTAGCAAGTAGGGAGACTGGCCACTAAGCCCAATGACCTGTGTTTGATCCCTGGAACCTATCTGCAGGAGAGTTGTCCTCTAACTCTCCACACATCCTGTGATGCACGCCCTCCCCCACTACACAAAATAATTGTTTGAATATGGATTCATAAAGGCTGCCATAAATGCTTATAGTAGATTCTTTTGACTGTACTGAGGCAGGTCCTAAACTTGAGCTATTTAGGGAAAGTATATTGGTACTTTGGTACCAGGAGATGGAATTTTCCTGGTCTCTCAGTCTTGGCTCTATAACCATTTGACCTGCTCCTCCCCAACCCACCCCCTGCTGACCAGTAGCTGCTTCTATAAAAAGAGTAGCTTAGACTGGATGTAGATAACATTTGAATAGCCTCAGCCCTATAATTTTGAGTCTCTCTTTAAAATTTCATAAGGCTTAGATCCCCTTGATTATAGCTGTGTTCTCAGAGCCTTGGTAACGACCAGAGGTCAGCAAATTATTAAACAGAATGATGGAAAATGCTTTTCTATGTATTTTCAGAGGAGATTTCAGGAGCACAAGCTGTTTGGGCACAAGGACATTTAAGGATCTTGTCTCCATTTGAGTGAGAGCAGGGTGTTTGGGGGAAATCCTTTGTAGTAATAAATCTAAAGAATGGTGGTTCTTGAAGCACTGTAACAATCTGTGGAAACTTAGGCCATTGACCTGGTTTCGAAGTGGGATTGCTATGTGTGTCCAACCAGGCTTCAGGCCACCCACCCCAGGGTAGCCATAAAGCCCAACACAAAATTGTAAGGTGCCTTAAAACACTGAGAATTTTTAGTGTGTGAAAAAATTTTTTTTTAGCAGATCACATAGTTCTTGAGCACGAACCTTGTAGATGACAATGTCTGTTGCCACATCAAATGTGGGATTCTCTTGAATTAATTGTATTCCAAATTTTCTAACTAATTCGCTAGTTTTCCTGAAAATTCTTTCACAGAGAAAAAATGCAGCCAATGATACAAAGACATAAATTCAAGAAAGAAAACAAATCATACAGAAAGATTTTTTTCCCCATGTGACTCTAGGCTGCTATTCGTGGATGAGTCAACTTTAATAGATTCTTGGGAAATAAAGTCTTGCCACAATATCAAATTGTTTCGAGGACTTAAAAGTACATACCATATTAAATAAAAAAAGCTAACAGTTATTTCCAAGGACTCTGTATTCACACACACACACACACACACACACACACACACACACTCAAAACTGAGTCAGTTACCCCAAATAAATTTTAAATAAATCTTTGTTTTTAATTCAGAAATAATTTTACTTTCATTTCAGTAGCAGTAAGTTCTGTAAAGCCTGATTCTGAGTTCTGTGTGAGCAGAGGAAGTGACAAGTCACGTGACTAGCTCTGCTGGACTCAGGCCTATGTGAAGGCAGGCCTACGTAGAATCCTCCAAGAACCAGAGTGGACATCGTATCGGGAAGTCAAGAATGAATTTTTGTTGAGCAGAAAATCCTGCAGAAGGGCTCTCAGATGTTTGTGTACAGAGACATGGAGAGGCTCTTCTCACCTACACCAGCCCCCAAATTACATTCTATGAAACATGGGCTTCAAAGACTGGCTTAGTACTTCAGCTGCCAACCTTGGTGGACAAGGAGGCTGCTGGTTTTATAAAAAACAATGCCACATGTTCTCTATCTTTTGTTTTTAAAAAGATTATTTTTATATTTTAATTATTGAATGTGCGCATCTATGTAGGTATGCAGGGGTCAGTGCCAGGTGCCTACAGAGACCAGAGCTCTGAAGCTAGAGTTCCAGACAGTTGTGACCTGCCCAATGTGGATGTTGGGAACTGGACTCAGTTCTTCTTGTGCCTTTCACTACAGAGGCATCTCTCCGGCAACCATGTGCTGTATCTTTAAAAATGAAAGGAGTTTCTTATTTAGCTCAGCAGAAAGAATTACTATTGAATAAGCTGAGCTCCCCCCCAATTAAGTTCCTCACTGAAATTACTGTTAGAGATTCCTCACTGAAATTACTGTTGAAAAGTTTTTTTTTTTTTCCTCTTGGAAACTGAAGCTTGTCCATAAAGCACAAACATGTTTAGATATACTCTAGCGAATTACTCAAGAAGTAAAGTCACTAAAGAAGGGATACTAGGATTTTCCTGTTGTTTCTTTTTGAAAAAGATATTTATTTTCTTTTTATTTATGTATATGTGTCTGTGTGCCACATTGTGTGGGTGACCCCAGAGACCAGAAGAGGGCACTGGATCTACAGCCTCTGGACTTACAGGAGGCAGTGAACCATCTGTTGGAGGTGCTGGAAACTGAACTTGGGTCCTCTGGGAGAGTAGCAAGTGGCTGCTGAGCCATCTCTCCAGCCCCTTCCTGTTGTCTCTGATGCCCCAGTCTGAGAACTCAGTGAACAAGGCCCAAGCTGTGGTGATGCTGATAATCACAGTGGTCCTGGGATAGCTGCTTTCGCCTTCAGACTGGGTCCTTCCAGAGAGCACGAGACAGGAGCATGTGCTTATATTGTCTTCACTAGAGAAAAAGTGGGGGTGTGGTGCTGATGTTTGAGGTGCCCCGGTGGTGAGTACAGCATATAGGACGTTTTTAGTTCTAGTAGATTACTTCTCCAGTTCTGAAGATCTCCCTGAAATTCTAAGCTTCCGGTAAGCCTCACAACACAAATTCCTTTGGATGGCACCAGTGCATGCAGTTGTAGGAAGTGTTATAGTCAGTGTGCTTATTCTGGATGTTACTGTGGAACATTGGAACTGACTTCATTTGGAAAGGGATACCACCCTTTTAAAAACAAAACAACAGAACAAAACAGGAAATGGTTTTTATTTATATTTTCCTCCAAGGCACAAATCAACCCATCCCTGTTCTTTTGCTCTTTAATTTACTTTTTTTTTTTTGAGAGAGAGAAAGGGGTTGTGCCCTTGGTGTGTAGGTCAGAGGGTAGCATGCAGGAGTTCGTTCTCTCCTTTGACCATGTGAGGTCCCTGCCTTCACCTCCTGAGCCCTCTTGTTGCTTTACTCTCTCTTCCTGTACAGGAGACTTCCCCAAGTTTCTCTCAACACTTTGATCTGTCTGCCCCCCTCCCCCAACTTCTATCCAGGATGGAACCTAAACCCCTCAGCGGTTTCTTTCTGTGAGGTAGAAGCATCTCTGGAGCCTTTGCCATCTATTTCTAGCTAAGACTTTTGTATTTGGACAAATCTACAGCTACAACTCTAGATTTTCCAAATTGTATCTCTATGCATACACAAAACTCAATTTTCTAGTATGTGGAGCCCTAGAATGTTCTTCATTCATACCTGATTCTTCAGTTGTATCTAAAACAAAGCTCTCATGAAACTGAGTAATGAGGAGAAAGAAAACATATTTTTTTTTTCAAAAACAATGGAAGGATGTTGACAATGACCAAGGTGCTTTTGTTTCATTTCTATGGACAGAACACTTTCAGATAGGTTGTCTCTTAGCATGCCATACACCTCTAGTGTTTTGACGTAAGAAACAGTTTCCAGGTACCAGAAAACACATTTGTGTGCTGGCTAGAATGCCAATCTCCAACCCGGTGCATTTTTTCTGTTGGCTTGAACACGATAGATTTGCTCTATGCTCTTCTCCTTGCTTGTCATCTACAGGACTCTTTCCATAAAGGAAACGGCGTCAGTACTGAGACGGCTGTAGCTTTAACACTATCTAAGACTCACCAGTCACACACACACACACACACACACACACACATATGCGCGCACATGCACACACGCACGCACACGCACGCACGCACGCACGCACGCACACGCGCGCAGGTACACTGGCTCCTATCCTTGCTTCTGCTACCTACAAGCTAGATGTCACAACCCTCAGGTCTAGAGTAGGCATAATTCTAATATATCTTTTAGGGTTCACGTATGAGTAAATAAGAAATCTTATCATCCAGGTCTAAAAAAGAATAAGTACACAAATATTAGCAAGTGTCATTTTTTAGCAGCAAACTCCTTAACTGTAAGAAAGGACTTTTCTTTCCCCCTTAAATTTAGTTTGCAAGAAGCCCTAAATTAGCCCCCAGCTGTAACAGTTGCCTATTATTCTGGGTATGACTCATACATATTTTCCCTGGAGGGACAGTTAAAATAACTTTGATAATGAGGTAGAAATGTTTGAAGCTGTCCAGATAAAGGCAGACTCATCCCTCATTGACCCAGATAGAATTAGTAACGAGTGACATTTCCAAGGAAGTCCATTTCAGTTCTGTAGACAGAATGTTTTTAGCTATAGTTCCTTTGCACAGAATTGACCAGAACGGAAGCTTTCAAGAATTATTCATGATAAAGGCCCAGTGAAACATCAGCAAAGCAGCACAGAAAACTCCCTTCTTATCACTCAGTACTACTCTAGATCCATTTTATCACTTAGGTTGAAAAAATAAAATTGTGACTGATTCATCTATTCCAGTTCTTGTTATAACACATAATTAGAGATGGGGTTCAGTGTTGCCATTTGAAAGATCATTTTCCAAATGACTTTGTTTCTATATAGGTTTTACATCACGACATAGAAGTGGATGATTTTCCTTCACTTACCGGCATTTCCTTCACTAATGTAGACTGATGAGGAGGGAAGATATTAATAAATGTGTTAATGCCCCTGCAATTTTGGTTTCTTCCCAGTCTAATTCTACATGACTAAATAAAGGCCCATGTCAAAATATGAACAGTTAGTAAATTCCTCCATACTAGTAGCACTGAACTTACGAATTTTTAAAATGAGTTTTGAACATGGTTGTCAAATTGTGAAACACTTCAGCACTGTATCGCCAACCTATTTTTAACAATTCATTTGAGTGCACAAATTACAGCTTTCTTCCCCCTTTCTGTGACATCCAGCACACCACATTTGAAGGGGATGAATGAAGTGCATGGTTCAACTGTCTTGATGTTTTTAATTACTTTCTAAGATGACTCACAACAGGAAGTGTTTGGAATGAGCTCAACAGCTTGGAAGATTCACATTTTCAAGGACATGAAATGTCTGAAATAGGAAACACTAAAGTGTATGTTTATGGTATTCTACTCTTTTATAAAGATGATCTGTACAAGAATACTGGCTGGTAGAGAACCAAAACTGAACTATGAATGTTGGTAGAGTTAAGGTTACGAAATAAGAACACTCTTTCATTGGCCCATGTTGGTGGTTAGGTTTACTTCCATGATGACATAGTAAAATTCTGACACTATTTTTAACTCCCTTGAGCTTAAGTCTGAAGCTGGGTACACCAATCCTACTAGCTGTCTATCTGCCTGTGGCAGGCATATCCTCAGACCAGTGACAACAGCATTTGAAAGAAATGAAGAGGAGCATGAGGAATTCCCATGTAATGAGTAGGATTCAAAATTTATAATGTTTTGGAGTTTAATCTGTATCACAGCTCATTTTCTGCCTCAACCCAACTATTACTTGAACTTGTGAAATAGTTACATTTTAACCTATGCATTATGGTTGATTTATTAAATAAGTGAAGATGCTATAATTAGGTAGAGATAGGACTTAATGACTGTTTTGGTTCCCAGTGGACAACATCTGTCATTATCAATTGACTCATGAGAGCTGGCAGTGTCCCCTGTGTGACATCCAGAGACTGGAGGTTCAGTGAAGGAAGGAGGGAGGAGAGAAGAGAAATGAAGATATAAAGGAGGCCCAGGGAAAAGAAGGGAGGGAAGGAGTAGAGCAGAGAAGAGGAAAGAAAAAGAGAGTTTCCAAAACACAGAGGGGTTACCTTTAAGCAAGATGGTGGGATGGGCGGGCGGTGGTGGCGCACACCTTTAATCCCAGCACTTGGGAGGCAGGGGCAGGTGACTCTCTGTGAGTTCGAGGCCATCCTCCTCTACAGAGTGAGTTCCAGGACAGCCAGAACTGTTTCACAGAGAAACCCTGTCTCAGGGAATTAAAAAAAAAAAAAAAGATGCTGGGATGTAGGAACCCTTCACCATTTTCCCATACAAGGTCATTTAAAGGCAAAAACACCCAGTTTAACCTATATACCTTCTGGCTGTCTCTTCCTGTATTTTTTTTTTATTTTATTTTACCTGAAATGGTAAACTCTTCAGGGGTACTAGTATGTACATGGGAGCCACTTGTCTGGCCAATTTTAATTCCAAGTTGATACTGAAGGAACGTGCAGATTCCCTTACCTCTTCCTCCATTTAGCATTGACTTAAAAGCCTGGGATACGGGGGGGGGGGGGGGGGGGGGGGGGGGGGGGGGGGGGGGGAATGAGAGGTCAGATGCGGAGGGAAGATAAAGGAAGACAGTGTGCCCCAAGGGAAGAAGGATATGTAGGTGAGGTGAAAGCCTCACTTAGGGCAGGAAGTGACTGCAGATCAGGGAACTAGGGAATCAGTGAAGGTTTGCAAGGAGTCACATCATCTCAGTAGCGCTGGGGTAGATTCAGTAAGTACGTGCAGAGTTTAGAGGAGGTGACAAGATGGGCTAAGGATTCTAAGAGTGGAGCCATCAGCCAGGTAGTGGCTCACACGTTTAATCCCAGCACCCAGAAGGCAGAGGCAGGCAGATCTTCCAGTTTGAGATCAGCCTGGTCTACAGACTGAGTTGCAGAGCAGCCAGGGCTACAAAGAAAAACCCTGTCTTGAAACCCCCCCCCCCCAAAAAAAAAAAAGAGTAAGTAGAGTGTAGCTAATACTAATTCTAAGTCCCAGTGGAGAGGAGAGTGCGGCAGAGAGCCCTCAGGAGGAGGGGTGGAAATATCTAGCAACCAATTGTGAAGAGAGAGGAAAGAATATATATAGTAGGGTCTTTTAAAAGCAAGACGTGGCTGGGCGGTGGTGGTACACGCCTTTAACCCCAGTGCTCGGGAGGCAGAGGAAGGTGGATCTCTGTGAGTTTGAGGCCAGCCTGGGCTACAGTGTGAGTTTCTGGACAGCCAGGACTGTTTCACAGAGAAATCCTGTCTTGAAACCCTCCCCCCTCCAAAAAAAAAATTAAAAATAAATAAAAGCAAGATGTGTGTGTGTGTGAGTTCACTACAGACATGACAGAAAAGACGTTTTTTGAAAAATGGAGATACATCAGAAGTATATACGTGTGCATATATATTTATTTATATTTATATATTAATTTAATATTTATATTTATATGTTTATTTTATATATTTTTTTCATGACAGGGTTTCTCTGTGTAGCCTTGGCTGTCCTGGATCTTGCTCTGTAGACCAGGCTGGTCTTGAACTCAGAGATCTACCTGATTCTGTTGGGACTAAGAGTGTGTGCTACCACACCCAGCTGACAATGGATATTTTAAATATGAATAAAATTATTTTTCAGTTTTAAATAATGAAAAAAATACAAATCATATGTATATGGAATGGCAAAATCAAAGGCAAAAATCCTCTGAGGAATTTTAGCTAGATTAACCAAGAGTGGTCACAAAGATAACCAAGAATTTTAGCTAGATTAACCAAGAGTGATCACAAAGATAGTCAAGAATTTTAGGTTGTGGCTGGAGATTTGGATCCTTTGGTAGCTTCCTTCCCTTGCAAGTTCTGGATCTAATGACCCCACCCCCACCCCCATACACTGGCAGACATGGGGACAACTGGCCGGCCTGCTGGTGTATGCCTGGCAAGAGAATCCCAAATTTAATGTGGTTTTCAGCTGGGTAGCAAGTTCAAGTTCGAGGCCATCTTGGCTCTCATGAGATCTTGCCTCAACAACAACAATCAAGGCAGAAAGATGGCTCAGTAGTGCAGAGCACACACTATTTTTCCAAATGGCTCCCGGCACCCATGTTGGGGCAGTTTACAACTTTCATATAACTTAATATCTGAGGAATCGGAAACTCTCCTCTAACCTCTGGGGTACCAGAACACATGTAGCAGACACATAGACAGACATACAACCACACACATGAATAATCCCCCCCCCTCCACATCAAACAGTAATGACAAAATAACAACAACAAATCCAGGTGTGGTGGTGTGAACAGCACTTGGGAGGCAGAAGCAGAAGAATCTTGAATCTCTGAGTTTGAGGGCGGCCTGGTTTACACAGCAAATTCCAGGCCAGCCAGGGTTACAAAGATCCCATCTAATAGAGATATAATACACATGATAAGGAAATACGTATCAAGCAAAAAGTGTTTCAGTTCTGATTGCTACATAGATCAGAGTAGAAATTTTTGTTTTTAATTTTTTAACTTAGAGAACACAGAAAATGATTTTTGTTTGTTTTTTTGAGAGAGGGTTTCTCTGTGTAGCTTTGGAGCCTGTCCTGGAACTCACTCTGTAGCCCAGGCTGGCCTCAAACTCACAGAGATCCGCCTGCCTCTGCCTCCCGAGGGCTGGGATTAAAGGCGTGCGCCACCACCACCCGGCAGAAAATGATTTTTTTTTTTTAAATCACTTTTGAGCTTGCTTTTTTATCAAACAAAACAATCTAGATGGGCTTCAGCTGCCATTTACTGACTTATTTTGGTCAAGGTATTTCACCTGTCCCTTGGCTATAATTCTTCTTACAATATTGATACGTGTGTGTGTGTGTGTGTGTGTGTGTGTGTGTGTGTGTGTTCGTTCGCAAGCTGAAGTGCTCCTGGGCACCCGTCCACACACAGACATAGACCCCCACACACACACACAACTGTAAAATAATAGATTCTCAGTAAATGTTAGACCTTCTTTTATTTTGAGCAATACCTCTTGGCAGGCAGGTCCTTAGCTAGATATTTCCCCCTCTAAACAGTGTTTTGATAAAACAAGAGGTATGTTTGACATTCCAGGGTACACAGTAACACAATATTTTTAATGTGAAAGCGAAGCCATTCTCAGGATGGCCAGATGGCACTGTGATGTTTGACGGGGGCTCCTCGGTTTTGCTGTGCTGAATGTTGATGCCTCGCCTGAAGGGGTTAAAGGAATGCCTTACTCGAGTTACATGAAGTAGCAGAAATTATCAGATGGAAACAGGCATGGGGAAAGGGAAAAAGGCTCTGCCCCAACCCATGGTTTCCTTTCTCACTAGGCTTGTATTTACACGGGTTAGCTGTTCTTACTTTGGGCGCAGGGACCACCACACAACACCCGGGGCCCCCTTAACTGCTGCTGCCGGCTGGGATTGCCGGGTTCAAACAAAGCTGTGAGTCACCCACAGCCTGTGACTGCAGGGCCAGGAAGCCCTGCTGGAGAGGCCACGCCCCTCTCCCTGTGAATCGCTGGCCGGGACAAGGGAGGGGCTGGCCCTTGCTAATGAGCAAGTTGCCAAGGCGAGACAGGAACTTCATTCCTCTCTGTGTCAGGATTCCAGAAATTATGCCCCTTCTCTCATCATGAGCTGGCTCTCCAGTTCCCCGGGAGTTGTGCTAACCGCTTACCACCCCAGCGGCAAGGACCAGGTCGTTGGGGAGAGCCATGCAAAGGGAGGCGACGAAGCCACCACCAGGTAAGGAGACCAACAAAAAAAATCCCCCACCTGCCCCAGGAACAAAGTGACAGGGAAGTTGTCATGAGGGAAGAGAATCACCTCTACACTTGAAGCCTGACCTCAGGCTGCAGCCTGGACCTTTGGCTCGTTCTTTGCATCTCAGCCGCTCCGCCGCCCGTGTGCGCAAGAGTCCTTCGGATTACCGGTGGAGGATGGGGGGACGTGGCTCTGTGGCTCTCTACCAGTTGCTTAGCAGGTGCATGGGCAAACGCTGACTGATCAAATGACTGTATCGGAAACACTCTCTGTGAGATGGAATTCTTGAATGGGCTCAAAACTCCGCTGGAACTGGAAGCTGGGAAAGTCTGCCAAAAAAGCAGGGAGGCTGGTCACTCCACTAGCTGTTTTGAGAGTGCCACCCTCTGCCCAGAGCGCTGAAAGCAGACCTCTTGGGCAAAATGCCCAAGATACTGGCCTGTGGCAGAGTTCACGCTCTTCAGTGTACGTAGATTACCGCCACAGCGCAACACACCCCCTATGAAAGGGATTTCAAAGGGGAGTTTTTGTCAGCAGCATGGTTAATGTTAAATCACTTGATAGGCAGACAGGGTAAATGTTCTATAGACTATGGAGGCGCTAAGAGTCATCTGGGTACTTTGTTCTGTTTTTCAAGGTTGGTTCCCGCCCCCCTCTTCCTCTCTCTCCTTAATGACCTTCTCCCTAGCTGAAACTTTTAACCTCCAGTCTTAGATATACATTGCAAATATTGGCCTGGAAGATTGCCAAACCAAAAAAAAAATTAGTTATCAGCAAGTCTAATTCCATCTTGATGCTAAAAGTGATAATGAAAACGTCATTGTTCTTGGGTGACTTAACGCCCAGGACTTACACGAAAAGAATGCCTCCTTTCATTGGTTTTTCCAAATCCCCAAACATAAGGACGTGGGAAAGTCAAAGGAAAGGCTGTAGTATTCCGGGTTAGATCTTGGCTGAAGAACTTCGCTTCTCACATGTTGCCCATTGTATGGAGGCCATTGAATGAACTCATTTCCAAAGTTAAAAGCGAATGGCTGCCTTTGCGCCCCATGCCTTACCATTTTGCTTTCTGTTGTTTTGGGGGATTATCAGTCGTTTCCATCCATGCTTCTGAACAACAGCAAAATATTCACCTTCGAGCAGCAAACAGCCAGCGACAGCAAACCGGTAGCTGGCCTAATTTGTCTTCCACACAAGCAGTCAAAATAGCCAGAACTGTGCAAGCTTGCATATTCTCTTCAGTTGTATTGGCTTCAGGCCGGGTGGGCTGGAGGACTGGAGCTGAGTCATGGAGGTCTTGGTTGTAAGAGTGAATGAAACTCGGGGAGGGGGGGGGGGGATACACCACCTTGTGTCCAAACCTCTCATCCCATTGTTCAGGCTCACATCCCAGCAATTCCTTCAGTTGGAGCAAAGTTTGTTTGTTTTTGCATGAGTCGGCGGATGTTCCTAGACACTTTTTCCTGTTGTCTGCACTTTGGTAGCTTGTGATGCGTGGTTTAGACTTGAGCGGGTTGAACAAACGAACGAGGAGGAATGGATTGTTTTCAGCTACTGTGGAAGCAGAACTGAAGTGGGCCGAGGAGCAGGGCGAACAGTAGCCCATGCAGTGTGTGTGTGTGTGTGTGTGTGTACATATCTCTAGGATGGCTCCAAAAGGCCTTTTTGCTGGCTGCCATACTGCTTACCCACCCTGTTCTGGGATTTGGTTTTTATGGGGGATAGTAACTGATTGGGGAGTGGGGGAGTAGATGGAAGACTTGTTTGAGGCAGGAAGGAGAGAGGAGGGGGTTACTCCTCATTAAGTTTTATCCTGATACTTAGTGTAAATTATCAGCCAAGCAGAATGTAGCTTTGGGATGTACCTTGTTTAGCCTCGAAGGGGTTAAGATATTAGAATTGGCGTGGAGTAAGGCTTGCTTGAAAGAGGAGGGATTTGAGGGGTGGATCAGGAGTGACCATCTAAAGATGATGTTGGTTAGGGGTGAATAGGATGTTGGCTATGGGTGGGCTGGTTGGCCGGTAGTTGAAGCATTAGGAAGATGCTCCAAGGTTTCAGTGATGGTTGATGCCTATTTTGTAAATAAAGCCAAGCTGGGCACCTGGGAGGCAGAGGCAGGTGGATCTCTGTGAGTTCGAGAACAGCCTGGGCTACAGAGTGAGTTCCAGGAAAGCTACACAGAGAAACCCTGTCTCCAAGAAAAAAAAAAAGGTAAATACATATAAAGAGGCTAAATTAGATCCTGCATGTCTTCATATCTATTTAAAAGTAGCTGGAGATAGCTTAAAATTCTGACCTTGCTTATCAAAAGACTCCATTTAGTCCAAATAATATATACATTGATGAACTATTTAATCAAACAAATGGTTCAATACATATATATATATATATATATATATATATACACACACATACATAATGCAGTTAAAAAAACCACAGTGTTATGTTCATGATTTCAGATGTTTATAGCAAATGTTTGATTTTTAGCTTTCTCTTGCCAAGTCTTTCTTTATTGCTGTTCTGGTCTTATGAAAACTTAGGATAGTGAGAAATTAACATTTTGTAAGTAGTCTGATATCCTCAGATTCCTCGGATTCCATTATCTCTCTTTATCAGAACACACATCTAGATCCCAGGTTGAAGAATTCCTCTTACTCCTGGTTGGGGCTTCGAAATTATAAAATCGTGTGTGTGTGTGTGTGTGTGTGTGTGTGTGTGTGTGTGTGTGTGTTTGAAGCAGGGTTTCTTTCTCTGTGTAGCCCTAGCTCTCCTTGAACTCACTCTGTAGACCAGGCTGACCTCAGTCTCACAGAGATCTCACTGCCTCTTGAATGCTGGGATTAAAGGCATGTACCACCACACCCAGGTAGAACCCTGTTTTCTTATTTTCTTTTTTGTAATTTTTTTTTCCTCCAACTACTGGGACTTGAAAGAGCATGGTAGCATTAGTTTTCTGGCTGACTGTATACAAATGTTTCCAAAGGAAACCACTTTTTATGGGCAGCTATATTTACAAGACTTTATTTACTTACTTGTTTCCCAGGCCGGCCTCTCAGTATTTGCTTTAGGAAAAGCAATTTTTCAACAAAACTGTATTACATTATCATTCTCTTGACTTGAGCATCATTTTAAGGGAGAAAAAAAATCCTGCTATGATTGCTTTATATGTTTTTGTTTTTGTCCTTTTAATATTAATGTCAAATGATATTTTCTGTCTTATTGGAAACTAACTCAAAAAAATTAATAGTTTAAAATGGGTTGGAGAATGAGCTCTTTGTGTCTCTCTTGGACAAATATGGTGTTCCTTATATAAGGATTATCACAAACCTGAAACCCAAGGCTGGGAGACCAACATGGCTGGATTCACACTCTGACTGACTCTCATAGTCATTATCAGTGTGCACCACTGAGAGTTTATTCAGTCTCTGCCTCGAAGTTGGATGTCACCATAGTCCTCCCCTTGCTGGGACAATGAAGCTAGATAATCCATGCAAAGCCCATGGGGTAGTGTCTGGCTCAAAGCCAGCCTGATGCTTTCCTTAACACTTTATGCCCTGTAGAGTATTCTTCCTCAGTTTGGCACCATGCTTGGGAATCTCATTTTGTCATGGGTTAAGAAATACATGCATAGTCACCATTCTTAGTCAAAATGATATTGGAAGCTAGATGTGATGGTACATGTCTATAATCCTGGCATTTGGGAGTGAAGGAGGATCAGAAATTCAAGCTAGCCTTGTCTATCCAGAAAGTTCAAGGTCAACCTGGGTCATATGATGCCATGTCTCAAACAAACTATCCACCAGCACAACATCCAAATAAATAAACAAATAAAATGACTTATGGGAAACTGGGTGTGGCTGGTAAACACCTACAATTTCAGCATACAAGGGGAAGAACTAGGAAGATGAGGATTTCAAAGCCATCTTCAGCTGTATAACAAGTTTGAGTCTAATCTATAAAACGCCATCTCTCACTCACTCTCTCCCCATTCCAGGTCAAAGAAAAAAAGACATCGTAAAATGAAGATCAGTACAAATCTTCTAGACTTTTGAAATCTGAAAGTCCTTGGAAATGTGTTTTGTTCCACAGCAGTTTTGAGTTGGCCAGGAGACAGCTGCACATGGAAGTTGGGCATTGAAGTCCATAAACATTGATGGAATGTGGGTGGGTCCTTTTTTGGCAGCTAGACTTTCCCCTGTCTTCATACCTCCCTCCTCCACCTTAAGGGACTTTGCCCAGCAGCATGCCAAGCAGAAAGCACTGTCACTTTCGTACCCATATTTCAGCTTTAACCATGTTCAGGTCTCATCCATTGCTTTGTTCTATCAGCCTGGCCAGCCGGTCACACTCAGTTACTCCAAATACAATCTCTAAGTTGTCACTGAGAATCAGACAAATTGTCCCTTTGCTGGTGTTTCATGGAGAATGTGACCAGTTGCTTTTTCTCACTGTGACAAGTACCTGAGAAAAGCAAGAGAGTAAGGACTGTCCTTGAGTCCCACTTAGAGGCTTCAGCCCATGAATCCCCTGGATTTAGGCTTGAGTCAAGTGTAAGCAGCTTGGCAGCAGGAGTGTGTGTGGAGGAGGCAGCCAAGAAACAGCAAGACAGATAGGAGTCTGGGTTTAGAGAGAGCTGCCCAAGACACACCCCAAGTGGCTTATTTCTTCCTATCAGGCCTTACTTCCAGAAGTACTTTATCACCTCCCCAAATACTGTCACCAGCTGGGACTACAGTTTTAACACATGAGCCCATGGAAGACATGTCATATTCAAAATTTGTCAAAAAGTGTGTCTTGGGGTAGAGAGAGGTATCCAGTTGTCCACAATAAACCCTGAGCTGCTGATAGTCAAGATTAGCAGGTATCTGAGAGCAAGGGCTATTAAGGCTGAGAGGTCAAGAGGAATAAGAGCCATAGGTCTAGAGGAAGTCCTAGAGCAGATAACAGGGGCAAAGAGCCCTGCATGGCCAGAGGGCTGGGGAGAGAAGGAAGCTACCAGGCCGATGACGGCTGCTAGAACATTTGGGCTTTTTGAAAAAAAAAAAAAAAAGATGGGGTAACATGGAGGGGAGATGGTTTTGAGCAGAGGAAGGACACAGAGGAGACTTCAATTTTAAAAGGTCACTTTAGAACAGGGGCTTGATTATAAACTGTAGAAACAGCAGCCACATGAAGAAGGTAAAGGTAACAGTGGCCTGGGCCAAGGTCTTAGTCACTGCAGTCATGGAGGGAGTGGGTCATGAATTCCCTGAGGAAGAGTCTGCAGGATTTCCTGATGCCTGATGTATGAGCAAATGAGAATAAAGGTTGTCACAGGGATCTGGGTCTAAACTCTTATAAGGATAGAGTTGTCACTGCTTTAGATGGGGAAACTTCCTACAGTGGATAAGGAGGTTGTATTGGGAAGACCCAGAAACCAGCCTTGAATATGTGTTTTAAGAAAAAGACACGATTGCTTTTCTTGATGAGGTCAGCATTTTGTTTGTCTCTCATGGTGCTGGGGATTTAACTCAGGGATCTGTGCATGCTAGGCAAGCACTCTACCACTGAGCTGTGAAGCCAGTCCGGGACCATCATTTTTGTGTGATTGCCCATGGTATTTAAAAATTCAATGTATCATGCCATTAGTAATTCCTTCCAAATTTGTTTATAATCTGAAACTTTTATTATTTTGTGAAAGGGATACTTGTTAATAAGTTTTTTTTTCTTTTTTTTTTTTGGTTTGGTTTTTTTTTTTTTTTTTGAGACAGGGTTTCTCTGTATAGCTTTGCGCCTTTCCTGGATCTCGCTCTGTAGACCAGGCCGGCCTCGAACTCACAGAGATCCGCCTGGCTCTGCCTCCTGAGTGCTGGGATTAAAGGCGTGCGCCACCACCGCCCGGCTAATAAGTTTTATATTGCAGTTAGTTAAAGCATATTTCCTAATCCTACTTTCACAGGATTTAGTGAGGAAATGCATTCTTTGTACCCATCCATGTGGTTGATTGTTTTCTTAGTCTTGCCCTCAACTGAATGACATAAAGACTTTAAGACTTCATGTCTTTGGTCTGTAGTGCAGAAGCCCTGCCCATAATTTCCTCTCGAGTTGTTAAGATGCACACACTCTTGACTGGGCAGATCTTACCTTCATTTAGGCAGCAGAACATTGCCTTTTCATTGTCCACATCTTTAAAGGTGGGGGGGGGTGTAGAGGAAGTTATTTAAAGTTACCTTCATGGAACTTATTATTAAGTTTATGGTTTTCAAGTGTAAGGGTTAGTGATCACATACTGCATCCCAACCTCCTGCTCAAAGATCCCTTGTTATTCATACACAGTGCTTCCTCCTCTTGCTGTGCTACAGCTGTCCTCTCTTGCCTCCTCTCAGTGGGGCTTGCTTGCTCTCATGGACAGCCTTATCATTGTTATTTATTTAGTGGTGTATGTGGCAGACTGTGTGCTGCATCCGATGTGTGGACGTCAGAGGACACCTTGAGGGAGTTGGTGCCCTCTTTTTAACCACATAGATTCCTGGGGTCAAGCTCAGGTCCTCAGGCTTGGTGACATGGCTCCCACTAGCCCTTGTTATTCTTTTTATGTGGTTCTACTAAGTGTTGAAGCAAGATGGACTCAACAGTTGCTTGTTTAGCATGATACACAGGTTCAAGGATTGGCTGCACAGCAGCTAGACCTAAGTCCCTTTTTCAATTTTTATTTTATGTGCATTAGTGTTTTGCCTGCATGTATGTCTGTGCTAGGGTGTCAGACCTTAGAAATAGCTGTGAGTTGCCACTGTGGGTGCTGGGATCTGAACTTGAGTTCTCTGGAAGAGCAGTCAGTGCTCTTAACCACTGAGCCACCTCTCCAGTCCTGAAGTCACTTTTAATATCGATGGAACACTAGAACAAATACTCTTTTTCTTTTAGTTCTCACTTCCTGTAAACATCAGTCTCCCTTATTTGGATAAACCCCTAGCACACTAGAAGCCAATGCTGCCCTGCTGGGAGTTCTTTCTCCATGCTTCCAGCTCTTGAATGAATGAGGTCTCATTATATCTGCTACCTTCTCTCCACTTCCATATTGAGCTCTGCCTGAGCATCCTGAGAAAGCTCTCTCTGCCATCTTTGGGGCATCACTGTGTGTGCTCAGACCTGCAGGAAACACAGGCTGGCAGGTCTTCTTACCCTGCTTGTTTGCATGGAGGAGGAGGGTGCACCAAGATGGTGTGATGACAAGCCTCACTTGAACTTCTCCATCCGATGTTTATTCTCCTGGTCCAAACCTTTCATTTTTACCAAGTGCTTGGAGACGGGCTGTTTTGTTTTGTTTGATGGGTCATGAGCCTTTTCATTTGGTAAGAGGTGGAACATAAGCTCATTATTAGAGGAAAGAGGGGATGCATTGAAGTGTCTGGAGTGAATTCAGGCAGGAGCAGCAGAAAGCGTGTCTAGATCTTTCTGTAGACATATTCTTTTCAATGCTGCATTTGTCACTTTGAACTGGCAAGGTATTTATTTATAGAAATAAACAGGAACCATGGAGATCTATCTGGCCACCTCCCATATCTTGAGTCCTTTAAATACCAAGTCCACCAATCATTTGTGCAGAGAGAGTGGCAAACCTTGTGTCTTGCAATTGTATTTGGTAGCTGCTTTTTGGCTGAGAATACATTTCTATAGGGGAAGTGGGGTTTATCATGTAAAAGGATCTTGGTCACAGGGAAGGGATCCATTCTCTTTTCCATCCAGTGACTGGTCATGTGGTATCACTTGTGACAAGCTTGCTTTTTCTTTAAGACCATTACTCATCTATTAACTTTATTGACTGATCATTTCAGCTTGACCATGGTGGCTCTTCATGGGAGTCTTTTTACGTCATGTGTCTTAGAGCTAACTGAATCATCTTTTTATTAAAAATTTTAAATTGGGATTTTATTTGCCTAGTTCATCTTATTTTGATGCATGTATGTGGTGTGTGTGTGTGTGTGTGTGTGTGTGTGTGTGTGTGTGTGTGTGTCTGAGAGGGAGATATGAATGTTCAGTGTGTGTATGGTGTGGTGTGAGTATGGAGGCCAGAGGAAGATGTTGGTTGCCCTGCTTTGTCACTCTCTGTCATATTTCTTTGGGGCAGTGTCTCTCCCTGAACTTGGACCTAGGTTGGTGGCCAGAAAGCCCCGGCGTCCTTTCTATCTCTGTCTAGCACAGTGCTGGAATTAAAGGCATGTGAGTGGGAGTTACAGGCATGTGAGTGGCTACGCCCAATGTTTTTATGGAATGCTAGAATTCAAATTCGGGCCTTTGTGCTTACACAGCAAGCTCTCTTACCCCCTGAGCCCCAGTGTAGTAGTAGGCCATAACCAGTCTCCAGGCAGTGGACTATTTAGTCAATCTGGATCTTTTTAGAGGTAAGGCCTGTGGATAGAGTAGGTTCTCATAGAAAGAATGTGTCATTTGTTCTAAGAAGTTTAGGACACAGTACTTTTATAGATTTCCTTATCTATGAACTCAGTATAGCAGCACTCTTACTCCCTTCACCTGGTTAATTCTTTTTTTTTTTTTTTTTTTGGTTTTTCGAGACAGGGTTTCTCTATGTAGCTTTGCGCCTTTCCTGGGACTCACTTGGTAGCCCAGGCTGGCCTCGAACTCACAGAGATCCGCCTGGCTCTGCCTCCCGAGTGCTGGGATTAAAGGCGTGCGCCACTACCGCCCGGCCACCTGGTTAATTCTTAAAGAAATTTAAAATGAAGTCGAGAATTACCAGAAACCATTTTCTGTGTCTTAGGTTTTTCTCCAGATCTTTCATTTAGCCAGAGCCCCGACATTTTGGTAAGATCTGCACTGTCGATACTCAGGTATAAGACCTTGTCCTCAGGGATCTTGTCTGTGGGTGGTTTCAGTGGACAGGTTGGTTAGTTGCCTTAGCAGAGGTCTTATTCCACTTTAGGCAGTCAGGAAAAGCTTGAATGAATCAATAAATGAGTGTGAGAGGGGAAAAGGTGTAGACATTGCACACACAGACTGGGAGCCAGACTGCCTGGCTGGGACAGTCTGAGTTCTGGGCTGAAGCCACAGCAGTTTACTGATAGTCTGGGGGCATCAGTTTGTTTCTTTTCTTTCTATTCCGGAGCTGTTCTGGTATTGACTGAGTTAACTCGGAGCATCCTAAGGAGAGTGCTTGTGATAGAGGTCAGCTCCTTTCCTGTGGTGATGGAGGGCAACGAGAGCCTGCTGCCTGTCAGTGAACAAACTTGGACAAGTATTGGAAAGTCATTTTGAAGTTAATTTGTTAATAGTTTCTGCAATGAATGTTTGCTTTGTTGCACTTACAGAATAACATCGTTATCTTAAAAACCATTTTGGAGTAAGTCATGCATTTCAGATTGCCTATCTTAAGAACTATAAAGAATGCACAAAAAAGTGTCTTAAGGAAGGCTCCTAAGTATTGAAACATTAATCGGGGTGACTGCTTCGAGCAGCTTTGGTTTCTTACTTTTGGAGCATGGAAACTTATAAATCATTCGTTACCTTCAATAAACTATGAAGTTATCTAGGTTAGCAAGAAAAGCTGTTTGTTCATGGGCCTCCAAGAAAAGATTGACTGGATTACCTGAGTATTTGC